>NC_080751.1:75889793-76199409 GCF_020826845.1 Diceros bicornis minor | reverse complement strand
GTTCCTCCATTTGGAGGGCAACAAAGGTTCTCAAGTGTCCAGAGAATGTGAATGGATGGGCGTCTTCCCTTGTGGATCCAGGTTTCCACCATTCTCTCACACACTAATGTGCTATATGCTCATCCACACAAAGGAAGCTTCAGATGAAAGGCTTTCGGGAGCGATGTGTGATTTGAATGCGAATGCACATACATTTCACTCCAGAAATTCTGGGTTGATCCCCTCAGTAAGTTCTAGGAGTCATATGAGACTTTTGCCGTCTAATCTCAAAAATGACCACTGAACACCCACGCATCACATAGATTTATATACTGTAGGATGATTTGGCCTCTGCAAGAACTAACCATTGACATTTTTAACATGAATGACAAAGGCAAACAGTACACATAATTTCATGCTCCCAAACTCTCTGTTCATGTATTTCCACCTCCCTGGAATGCTTTGTCATTCCTCTTATTCATCCTTTAAGGCCCAGATCAAATGTCACATCCTAAGGGAAGGTTTTCTTCCCCATCATCTATACTTCCATAGCAATTTATTGATTTATATCTCTATTATATCTCTATTAGTGTATTCATTACATATTTTTATAATGGTAACTGCCTATGTGGCTTCCCCCTAATCAATTATGAGCATGGACTATGACTTATTTATTTTGTATTCCCAGTGCCTAGCACAGTGCTTGGCACATAGTCAGAAATGGAACAAATAATTGTTAATTTGATAGCCTCTGTGTTCCAAAGAGGTCAAAGATGCTTAAAGGATGAAATAGCAATTGGAGTGACAGCATTGGACTGGACAGAAGGGAAACTTACATCTAGGGTACGTCTCACAAAATTTTTAAATGCACAGAGAGAACTATAAATAAATAAGGTTCCATTTGATTTGGCATCCACAGCAGCTGTCGATGTCCACACTGCAACGTCAATGCAATATCTAGACTCTGAGCAAGAGAACGGGTTGCAAGAAGAGGGTCAGGCACAAGTGCGACTTGATCAGCACAGACTTGCAGACATCAGAGTACTGGATGAGGCATCTTCTTCTTCCTCTTTTTTTGTGAGGAAGATCAGCCCTGAGCTAACATACCTGCTAATCCTCCTCTTCTTGCTGAGGAAGACCAGCTCTGAGCTAATATCTATTGCCAATCCTCCTCCTTGTTTTTTCCCCCAAAGCCCCAGTAGATAGTTGTATGTCATAGTTGCACATCCTTCTAGTTGCTGTATGTGGGACGCGGCCTCAGCGTGGCGGGAGAAGCAGTGTGTTGGTGCACGCCTGGGATCCAAACCCGGGCCGCCTGTAGCGGAGCGCGCGCGCTTAACCGCTAAGCCACGGGCCGGCCCGGAGGCATCTTCTTGAAACGAGTTTCTTCTCAGAGACTTCAGCCATTCTTGGATTTTCAGTATAATTTCTGTATTGGTCATTCCAAGATATAGTTCGCTATCTTTTCCTAGGAGTTCTGAACACTCATATTCCATTTCCTACTATAATTTCCAGCTGTTTATTTCTCTGTAAACCTCCTCCTACTTATCTCCTTATTTGCCTCTGTGGTTCCGTTATTCAACTGGTCATCTGGATTCAAGCCCAGTTAGATTGCCCCTCCATTCTTCTGTCCTTTCTACTTCATCTTCTAATTCAACCTGCTGCTGAGACCTACTAACAGTTTAAAAAGATAAACCATCTTCATATCTCTCCTTTCTAGCCCTATTTTCCATTTTAACTACTCGTTCTTCTGTCGCTGTCTGGCTTAGGGCTTGAATCATTTCTCTACCTCTGTATCTCTCTCTAATCCTCTATTCACAGAGTTTTCAGAATCATATTCCTAAACCATTGCTTTCCACCTCTAACGTCCATAACTTCTTTCAGGGCAAAGTCTCAGTTCTGCAGTCTGGCTGCATGTTCTCCTGCTTTCTGTCTACTTTTCTAGAGCATTCCCACCCCACCCCCATGCTCAAGGTCACTCAGGCTCATTACTCTTCCTGGTGCATCTCTACCTCTGAACTGAGACTCAGGTCATTACCTCAAATTGCAGAGCTGTCCCTGTCCTCTCTGAGCAAAGCCCATCTGTCTTTTGAGACTCAACTCTGGTTCCACTTTCTCAAGGAAAGTTTTCCTGACCATTCTAGCCCAAAGTGAGCTTCCTCTCCCTCCTCTGTGCTCAGACTACAGCATCAAATAAGGGCACCGTTTATGAAGTGTTCAATTTATATGGTGGACCACATGTGGTACTTAATCATGCATTGCCATGTACAAATCTGTTTCTTTTAGATCCTAGAAGAAAAGATCTCAATGTTTATTTATCAATGTAACTTCCACACTAGCTTAGAGCCAGGGCTATGGAAAGTATTCATCAAGTTTGCTGAATGAATGAATACACATGTGCATGGCTTGTCACTCTGATCTCGGTAGCTGGTGGAACACTTACTGGGCCCAGGCTACACTTCTGAAGTAGACCACATGGGATTCCATGCACCTGTTTCTAGAAGGGAACAGAGAAGCAGTGGGAGCTTGACTTGGTAGCCTCAGGGGATTTATTCTCCCTCCTAGAAAAAACATAACAAATCACTTCAGTGAAAGGAAGAACCCCTGGGAGAAATGGTTCTGGAGTATTTCCTCCAGTTCCCATCCTTCCTTGGGGATTTCTTGAAATTTCTATCCTATTAAAGAATAATTCCTTCCACCTCACCAAGACCCTGGAACTTTTCTGCCATCTCCCTCATCTTCCAGATCAGTTGACTTACCTAGATGGAAACACTCACAATGTGGATATTGGACACCTAGGAATTTGTCTAAATCAATAGGATCTTCTGGGGTAGATTTCTAATGCCCCAAAGCATTTGGAGCTGGCACTGTATCCTAGGAGAGGACTCACTCAAGAGCTTGGGAGCACCACTGATGAAGCTATAAAGGTGGTGAAGTAGGAGACCTTTGAAAGATTCCACCAATCATATCACAAACATCCACCCAGCATAAAAAATGCCCAATTCAAACATGTGCAAGTGTTTGCCTTCTCTCACACATTCTTTTCAAAGCAGACACGTGTTCTGTGTATTTCCAATTGCTCACTGATCATCATTTGACTGCTTGATGATAAAGTTCTCATAAAGAGTGATCATGCCTCTGATAATTACATGAAGGGTTAGATGTTCGGACCAGCTAATGGGCTAGTGGTAAGACTTGCAAGTGTCCAGCTGGAACTTGACTAGTCCAGTATTTGAATGTTTCAAATGAAAAACAGCTTAAAAATATGTTTTAAAAATATTTAAAACATACACTCTTAGCATCTTTACATAAGTTCTGGTTTATAGAAGCCCAGATCAAAATCATTTAGGGTGTTTGTTGAAAATGTAACTGACCAGAACACACACCAGAGACTCTGATTCAGGACAGTATGTGCAGGTTCTGTCGGCCCTCCGCCCGTTTCTCCTCATGTTGCTCAGAATAAGCCCTTGTCGAGTCGCAGTCCTCATAGTGTGGGTAGTAAATTAGATATGGGTGAAACTCAAGGTAAAAGTCATCCTGAGGCAAATTCTCCTCCAGCTGTGAGCCTGTGAAATTAAACATGTTATGCGCCTCCACGATGGCGGGGCAGGCATAGGACAGACATTTCCATTCCAAAAGGGAGAAATAGGAAAGAAGGAAGTGTGACAGGTTCCAAGCAACTCAAAGTCTTCATCCTCAAGAATAATCTTCTTTGGCTACATATCTGCGCTCAAGGTCCACTGGGGCCACTGTCCCACCTACTGGACTCACGGGGTGGAGGTCCCATCTTGTGGACATACCAAGGGGGCCATAAACAGCTACACCATGGCCTCCAAAATTCATGTCCTTCCCACACACAAAATACATTCATTCTATCCCAATAGCCCCAAAAGTCTTAACTTGTTTCAGCATCAGCTAAAAAAACCTAAAGTCAGAAGTCTCATTTGAAGGGGCTGCAGGCCGCATTTCCCCTCAAACCATAGACTGATGACTTCTGGTTTTACTTACATTTGATAAAATTACTGATGTGTTTGGACATAGGTCTACCCTTCGCTCTTTGCTTCGTATTGATCGCATCCCCTTTTTGTTCTTCCTTTATTCAATTACCACTTTCTTTTGTGTTAAATAAATATGTTTTAGTATGCCCTTTTAGTTTCTGTATTGAATGTTTAGCTATTTTCCTTTGTTTTTGCTGTTCTCTGGGTAATACAATATGCATCTTTAACTTGAAGTTAATACTGACTTATATCCAATATGATATAAAAACTCTATGGCAGTATATTTCCATTACCTCCCACTCATTTGCTCTTTTATTGTCATGTATAGTCTATAAATATTCATTATAAACCCCAAAATACAATTTAATAAATTTTGTTTTACATCGTATGCTTTTTAATATAGTTAAGAGAACCAAAGAGAGGTAGATATTTATATATATGTAATTTTATATATAAATTTACACATTTTAAATATATAAAATACAATATAAAAATTATATATATAAATATATATAAAATAAAATATTTTACTTTAAGATCAAAGAAATACAATCTTTTATGTCTACCCACATTTTTACCATTTCTTGTGTTCTTTATTCCTTTCATGGATCTGAAATTTCATTGTTGTCATGTACCATCAGTCTGAAAGACTTCCTTTAGTAATTGTTATAGTGCAAGTCTGATAGCAATGAATTCTGTTAATGCTTGTTTATCAAAAATATCTCCATTTGATTTTTAAAGGATAGTTTCATTACACAAAGAAGGCATTCTTTTTCTTCCAGTACTTGAACATGTCATTCTAATTTCTATGGATTTTATTATTTTGGATGAGAAGTCAACTATTAATTATATCATTATTTCTCCATATGTGAATTGTCATTTTTCTCTCACTGTTTTGAAGATTTTTGCTTTGTCTTTGGGTTTTAGTGGTTTGAATACAATGTCTAGGAACATGTCTCTGTGTGTATCTCACTCAGGGCCTTTTGAGCTTCATGAATTTATAAACCAATGTTTTCAGCAAATTTGGGAAATTTTCAGACATTATTACTCTAAATATATATTTTTTGTGATTTGTATTCCCTTTCTCCCCTTTTGGAGCTCCAATTACTCATCTGTTGAAAATCTTGATAGAGCTCTGAGTCTCTCAATTTTAATTCAATCTTTTTTATCTGTGCTCTTTAAGTTGGATAATTTTTATTGACCTATCTTCTTTAAGTTGATTCTTCTACCATCTCAATGCTGCTGGTAAACCCATTTAATGAATTTTTATTTTAGATATTGTACTTTTTAGTTCTAGAAAAGAAAAGTTGTTCTTTTGTATAGTTTTCATTTCTCCATTAAGATTTCCTATCTGTTCACTCATTAATAATATGTTTTCCCTGAATTATTTGATTGCATTTTACTTTAACTATTTGAATGTATTTAAAATAGCTGCTTTTAAGTTATTCACTACAAAATCCAACATCAAGGTCCACTTGAGAACAAATTTCCTCAGTTTGGGTTATATTCTCCTCTTTATTTTCAAGTCTACTAATTTTGATTGAAAATAGAACATTGTTTCTGATAATACATTATAGCAACTCTGGATTCTGTTTTTTCTTCAGAAGGTTGTTTTGTTTGTTTGTTTTGTTTTACTAGGCAATTAATGTGCCTGTACACAACTGTAAAATCTATCTTCGTCTCCGTTCAGTATGCGATCACAGATGCTTCTCTCTTTCTTTTTTTAAGCCTGCCCATCTAGGTGTCTTGCTTGTTGCCTGTTTAGTTTAATTCTTGGCCAAAGATCAGATATCTCAGGCCAATAAGGCTTCTACTCTCTGGTCATGCTGTGTGTGGACTGAGGGATGCGTTTTAAAAATCAACAAGTCTACAACCTCCCCAGGCTTCCCACTGCGCTCTGGAGCCTTCCGCACAGATGTGTCGTTTAGCCACCAGCTAACAGTCGTGGAGACTTTATCTCAGTCCTTCTCCAGCTCTCTTCCTTCTTCAATCTCTCCTTTAATTTTCCAGCTTCTCTGTCACCCAAACCAAGCACAGTGCTCCTGGCTGGTTAAATTGTCTTTTTTTTAATGAAAAAGCTGGGGGGATGAAAATACCTCATGGAAAGAAAGTCACAAAATTGTCATTCTAACCCACAATAGTAATAAAGTTTTGCAGGTTGTTGTATAAACATAACAAGAAACACATAAAGGATGTGTGCACCTCTCATGCTTTTGAAAATACTCTCTGTGGCACTAAAGTTTATGTGGCACATGCTTTACAAAAGCGCATGTATCTGCAGACATTGACAGTCCACTGTCAGGACTGCCTTTATCCTTTGTCTATTCAGATATGGAATGCTTATTAAAAAATACTATTTTCTTTCAAGTGTTTTGAGCTTCTCTTTTTAAGTAAAATAACATTCTAAATAAATCAATTCATGCCATAAAAGCGATTTCAATAAGAACATTCAGGAACATTTCAAAAATACTAAAACATAATTATTCTTGATGTTGTGTTAACCTGAATTCCTGCAATTCAACATTTTGAACAGTACATAGGCACACAGCTAAGCCAAGGTAAAACTATGCTTTTCTTATAGTCCATCTTACTCCTTTGTTTCTATTTGTTTTATACTTTTTATTTTATAACTTAAATATCTACATGTGAATCACCTGGGGCGAGGGTCAAAATTCAGATTCCTAGACCCCATCTCAGTCATCCTGTATCAGAATATCTTTAGGTAAAACTCACGGTAAAAGTGTGTTTTTAAACTAATTTCCAAGCCAATCGTTATAGATATTGAAATTTGCTAATGAAGATCTTAAATATCAAGATACTTATTTAATAATTATATTATCAGGCATTGACTGTACTTATTATTTAACCTAAAATTGTTACATATTTATTTTAAGGAAATAATTAAAACAAATCCAAATACTATGATGCTTGAAGGTGTTCTTTATACCACTAGTTATATATAAAGCATTAGAAACAACTTAAGTATCCAGGAATAAAAGAATAACTACAAATCTATGGTAAAGAAACTTTATGGTATAGTAAAAACATTAATAATTATACTTATGGGAGGGAAAATAAATAAAACGATGTAAAGGTAATGAAACAAAATAAAATTCAACATGTACCACTATTAAGTCTAAGTAAAAAACATGTACTGATATAGTTAAAGATTAGAAAGAAACACAGAAAGAAATAAAATCAACTATGTTGAGGTAAAGAAATTATAGATCATTAGCAATATTCTTTATTAACACTTTGATATTATAATAATACTTCAAAAAGAAAAATGTAAGGAAACCTACTAACTAATAATCAAATTAGATAATATTGATTTTTTGAAGTGTATCCAGCTCAAATCTTTTTTCTATAAGGCTTGTTAAGCATCACTCTTTCTCTGAACTCCTGTAGAATTTACTAAATGTAACACTCATTCAGCACTTGCAGAACTAAAAAACTGAGGAATTACCTTCTCAGGAGGGAAAGAGTGTTTGCAGAGTCAGAGAGTGTTGAAAGCCCGAGGAATGGAGAAAACCTCAGTGACCTGTGGGTTTGAAGACACGCGGTAGATTGGAGCCAATGGTCAAGGTCCCTGTGTCAGCCAAGTTAAGGAGTTTGAGTTTTCTCTTAGAGGCCACAAGGTGAAGACAATTTCTTGGGTAGATAAATATTTGAGCTTGTTTTGAGCAGAGGGGGAAGGGATGGAGAGGCAGAAGCTGAGATACAGGATTGGGCGGAGTTGATGACAAAGCCGTGTCATTCCGATACGCAAGTATGGCATCTTTTACTCACACTATCCCCGCAGAATACTCAGAATATTACTTTCTAAATGGTCACTTGTGTCCTGGAAGTTGATGTCTCTGTGCCAATCTGGACTTCCTTTTCAGATTAGAGATTTCTTGGAAGAAGTGGCATGTTGGGAAGTAAGACTCCAGTAATGAAAAGAAATAAGAAACAAACTAACTTTTGGTCATGAAAAAGTGCTACATATTGTTACAGGTGAACAGGACTGATTATCTCCAGAATTAGACCTGGCATGCATCCTGAATCTATGGGTATAATTTTGAAGTGTCCTCCTAAATTAAAACCTTTGCATGTTTATCCAATTTCCCTGCCTCCACTCTACCTGTGTGCCCATGTCTTTGCAGCCCTGAGGCATAGACTGCAGACGGCCAAATCAGACACCTGAAACATCAGAACCCAAAATAGATTTTCATTCCATTTTGGAATCAAAGAGGGAAAGCTGAATTCTATCCTGAGGCAGTCTATAAATACTTCTTGAGCACCTACTGTGTGTAAAGAACTGTGCTATAGAACACACAGAGACACTGTAGTCCTGGGAATCACATAGACCTAAATATAAGCAAAGCTACATGGTAATTAACCTGCTGTAAAATCCTACAAATCACTGGTAGAGAAAATGGCACAAGCCCTACGTAGGAAACATCCATGTGAAGCGTCGAGTTCCCCCCCAGAAAAATGGGTCTGGGCCGGCTTCAGAAGGACTGGGCTTGACTTAACACAGCTGTAGAGCAAATGCTCACAGCATCCTGCCTCTTTCATTGTCTGAATTGTCCTCTTGTTGCTTTGTTTTTTTCTCTTACAGTCGGAATTGTGCTTTCTTTTTCTTGCGCTGCCTTACTCACAGATTGCTGGCTTTTCTCCTCTTCCTAATAAAGCTTGAGCCCCTCCCAAACTCATTGCACTTAGCATGCCCCACACCCACTCTGTGCAAGTCCTGAGTTGTGTCACTTAGCATCTAAAATTTAAGTCCCCTCCTGGGGGCTGGAATCGTGTGCTTTGTTCAGCACGATTTAATCTATTGTTGTGCACAATGTACATTTACCGAGCAACATAAAACGTAAATAATAATAGTCCATGTCCTCAGGGCAGGGCACAAGCGAGCAGCAGCCTGCCATCAGCAGGCGTTTGACAATGGCTTGTCACCTCAACGCCAAGGGTAGTATTTAGCCCACCTATGCTTTCCATTATGTGAAGTCATTTAAGGAGGTTTACTTCTTTTTAATAGCGAAATGAGACAACTGAATATTTACCCTTTTACGCATCTTTTAAAAAAAATTACTTTTTCACCCCAATTATGGTTATTAACTAATTAGTTCCTCCACATCTCACTTAAATAATTTATTGCATAACGCACTCAAGGACAATTCTCAAACCCAAGTATGGCTTCCAGTTCACATAATTACACAGCATTAAAACAACATACATTCCAAGAACAAGAGGCTGCTGATGGCTCTGCCTCCACGCAACAGGGCTCGTTTACTTTTCTGCAGGGTGGTTGTACACACAGCTAAGTCCAGAGTATAAAGACAATTCAGCATTTCATGTGCAGAAGACATAACAGCAAACTAGACTGTGAGAAATGCCAAGTGAAAAGATCAGGAAAAAATGCAAGAATAGAAGTGTTTATAAAATGATTTGGGGTGGGAGCTAAGTGTGAGAGTGTGTGTGAGTGCAAGTGGGTGAGTGTGCGTGTGTGTGTGAGTGTGCGTACGTGGGTTGGATGGGGAGAATTGGGAGAGTAGGTAAAGAGGCCCACAGTATTGAACAAACAAGGACAAATAGAAAAAAGGGATTGAGGGATGTAGTTTACTGTTTCAGCCATCGGAATCATGTCATGGAATGGGGACATAGACTACATCTGTGTGCTTGCCTTCATTTTTTTGAACAAGATATTCTCAGATAATAAGGCCATTCTAGACCAGGACCATGTGATACTTTAAAAAATTTGGGTTGAGGCATTTACATAGCCCTAAAAGTCCTGGAAGTACTGGTTTAAAGAGAGAGAGAGAGACAGGGACAGAGACAGAGATTGAGGAAGAGAGGTTTCGGAGAAATCTGGCTAAAAGCTAATAAGATCTGGCTAGCCCACACCATGCCTTTTTGCCAATAGGAAAATTCATTTCTTGCTTGGAGCAGAGGCAGCACAGGGCACAGGGCACTGCCAGCAGAGGGCAGGCTGGGCCCCACATCCCACTTGCCTCCTTGGCCAGTTGTCTTCCTCCAAGGCACAGCTGACGCAACCAACCAGTGGCAGAGAGGTGTGGTGCCTCCCCAGGTACACCGTCCTGTGACACCGGAGAAAGGGACGTGTGCAAACAGCAAGTTTGGTATTTTGCCATGCATTCAAAAATAAATTTGCACCTAAGTGGAGGGAAATTTTCTTATTTACAAAGTATTCAGATTTTCTCACATTTTTATTAGCTCTACTTTTCCAAAATGGCATTGATAAACGTCTTCTTTGACTGGTATTCATAGAGATGGTCTAAGAAGACCCCAGTATAACTAAACCCAGGTAAATAGAGCCCATAGTGTGCATTTCACTCTGCGAGATGACCTTGATCAAAAATTTCGCAGGAAAACAGCTCTCATCACAGAATAAGGTATGCCAAAATTTATTGAGACCTTGAAAGTAGAGTATAAAAAAAAGTTTTCATGAATTCTATATTGAAGACTCTCTGGGAATCTGAATTAATATTGCTGAGCTAAAATGGCTAATGTGAGCAACGTTATCGTGCAAAGTCAAGAATTCTGAACTCCAGTCAGCCACGAAAGTCAGTTTTAGAAATTAAAAGTTTGGAAGAATCATCAGTTTCATCAGGTTACACTGTTTTATCTGAAGAGATATAATTTGGGGGATTTTTTATTGAAGTATAAAATCCATTAGTGAAAGTATGAAATCATAGCTGTATAGTGCATGGTGCAATGAATTTTCACTAACACAACACACCTGTATTTACCAGAACCTCAATCAAGAACCCAAGTATGACCAGAGTCCCAGAAGCCCCATGCCCCTTCATAGTTACTACTCTGCCTCCAAGGGTAACCGCTGTCCTGACCCATACATCATAGGTTAATTTTGCCAGTTTCTAGAACTTATATAATGGAATCATACAGTATGTGGTCTCTTGTGTCTGGCCTCTTTCGCTCAACATTGAGCTTGAGATCCATCCACACTGCTGCATGTAGCTTTGATGCAGTCATCCTCATCATCCTAGAATCCCGCTGTGTGGTTGTCACAATCCAAGGATCCATTGCACTGGTGTCAGGCCCTTGGTTAGTTTCCAGTGTTTACCTGCTACAAATAGTGCTGCTAACAATATTGTTGTACAACTGCCCAGTTGTTGCCCAAAGTTGTCCCAAGACATACATCCACCAGAAATGCATGGGAGCTCTGTTCCGCATCTTTGATATAACATGGCATTGAAAACGTTTTCCGTTTTAGCCCTTCTGAAGGTTATCAATTGTAAATTTAACTTGCACGTTCCTGATGAAAAATGAAGTTGAGCACCTTTTTATCGTATATTCATTGGCTATTTTGATATGTTTTTGTGAAGTGCCTATTTAAGTCGCTTGCCCATTTTTCTATTGGCTTTTTCATTGTTTTCTTATTGACTTTTCAAGTTCCTTACATATTCTGGGTGTGAGTTTTGTTGGATGGATGTATCACAAATACCTTCTCTTTCTCTACATAGTTTGTCTTTTTACGCTTTTAATGGTATATTTTGATAAACAGAAGTACTTAATCTTATCATAGTCAAATATATCAATATTTTGTTTGCAGGCTTATGTCCTGTTTAAAAAATCTTTGCCTACTCCAAGCTGTAAAGATGATCTATCATTTTCCCCTAAAAGGCTTATTTTTTAATATTTAACCTTTAGATCTGCAGTGCATAGGAATTTATTTTTGCAAGTTGGCAAAGTAGGGGTTAAGATTAATTTTTCCATGTATATATCCAATTGACCTAACACAATAAATCAAAAAGACTTGTATTCGCCCACAACACTGCAGTATCACATTTTTAATAAATTAGGCAAGTTTCACATGTGAGTTTAATTTTGTTCTATTGGTTTATTTATCTATCCTTCCATTCTGTCTTAATTATTATAGCTTTATAGTAGATCTTAGCATCTGGTAGCCTAAGTCCTCCAGTTAATTCTTTTTTTTTAATTCCTTTTTTTTTTTTTTTTTTTTTTAGTGAGGAAGATTGGCCCTGAGCTAACAACTGTTGCCAATCTTCCTCTTTTTGCTTGAGAAAGAGTGGCCCTGAGCTAACATCTGTGCCAATATTCCTCTATTTTGTATGTGGGTCACTGCCACAGGATGGCTTAATGAGTGGTGTAGGTCCACACTCAGGATCCAAACCTGTGAACCTGGGCTGCTGAAGTGGAACATGCCAAACTTAAGCACTACACCACCGAGCTGGCCTCTAATTCTTGTTCTTTAAGATTGTCTCGACCATTTGTATTTCCATATGAATTTTAAAAACAGTTTTTGGATATTCCCAAAAAAACTCTGTTAGAATTTTAATTATAATTGAATTATGTCTACAGATCAGTGTAAGAAAAATTTAAATTAGTATAATACTGATTTTTCCACGCCATGAACGTGGTATATTTCTCCATATATTTAATTTTTTAATTTCTCTCAATAATGTTGCATAGTTTCAGTGTAAAGTTCTTGCATACTTCTGTCTGATTTATTTTTACATGGTTTGGAGTGTTTTGATGCTCCTAATTTTATTTTCTACTGTTTATTGTTGTTATATAGGAATTTGATCAATTTGGACATATATGATCTTGTGACTAGTAACCTTGCTAACTTGACTTTTAAATTCTAACAGTTTATCTGCAGAAAACTTTGGAATTTTTAAATACAGAATCATGATATCTACAGAGTAGTTAGTTTTAGTACACTAAATACATCAGCTTGAGTGTAGGTGAAGACTGCCCAAACATAAGATGCAAAGACTTCACTCTTTTTCTCCTGCCTAAATTTTCTTTTAGAATCTCTTCCCCATCCTGAGAACACAGAGATGCACTAACAAGACACACCAAGGGGATCCAAACCACGTGTGCACACGGGGATGAAGAGAATAACAGAGAGCAGACAAAGAAGATGAGTATTTATCACGTGAAAATGAGGCTTTGGCTTTTCTATTGATAACCTTTTACGAGCATAGTTAATTAGAAATGCAATAAGATTTTATAGGTGAAACAAATGATATGTGGTGTGACTGAGAACTGCATGTTATCAACTGCCGTGTTTGTAAATTACTTTTGATAGCCATAAAAATGATTCTTTAAAGGATTTATCTGCTTGTGAAAACTATTCTGTTTCTTGTAAGTGAACAAAGTAGCTAATAACTTTATAGTCATTCCTATTATTATTACTATTCCTATTAATATAATTAATTAAAATGTCTTTTTGGTCTTCTCATGGCAAAGCAATATAAAGAAAAACACAAGCATAATGTTTTATTTAAAATCAAAGGAGGTATTAATTTGCACTTTTCTCAGAAAATGGTTGATTATAACTTATATTTGGAGCTTATAAATATGTTATGGGACCACAGTCACGGTAAACACAAAATGTTGAATTTAAATTTGACGTTGATGAAAGAAATTGAAGAAAACACACATAAATGGAAAGATATACCGTGCTCATGGATTGGAAGAATTAATATTGTTAAAATGTCCATACTACCCAAAGCAATCTACAGATTCAATACATTCCCTACCAAAATTCCAATGGCATTTTTTTCACAGAAACAGAACAAAGAATTCTAAAATTTGTATGGAACCACAAAAGACCCTGAATAGCCAAAGCAATCCTGAGAAAGAAAAACAAATCTGAAGGCATCATCCTTTCTGATTTCAAACTATATTACAAAACTATAGTAATCACAACAATATGGTACGGGCATAAAAACAAACACAAAAATCAATGGAACTAAATAGATAGCCCAGAAATAGACCCACATATATATGTTCAATTAATTTACAACAAAGGAGCCAGGAATATACAACAGAGAAAGGACAGTCTCTTCAATAAATGATGTTGGGAAAACTGGACAGCCACATGCAAAAGACTGAAAATAGACCACTATCTTACACCTTACACAAAAATTAACTTAAAATGCATTAAAGACTTGAATGTAAGACCTAAAACTCTAAAACTCCTAGAAGAAAACACAGGAAGTAAGATGCTTAACATTGGTCTTGGCAGTGATTTTTTGGATCTGACTCCAATAGCAAAGGCAACAACAGCAAAAGTAAACAAGAGGGACTACATCAAACTAAAAAGCTTCTGCACAGCAAAGAAAATCATCAACAAAATGAAAAGGCAACTTATTGAATGGGAGAAAATATTTGCAAATCATAACCTGATAAACAGTATGGAAGTCCCTCAAAAAATTAAAAATAGAACTACCTTATGATCCAACAATTCCACTTCTGGGTATTCATCTGAAGAAAGTGAAAACACTAATTCAAAAAGATATATGTACTTCCATGTTCATTGCAGCATTATTTATAATAACCAAGATATGGAAATAGCCTAAGTGCCCATGATGGATCAGTGGATAAAGAAGACGTGGTGTATATATACGTATATATTCAATTGTGGTATATATAATATTCCCTTAGAATGGAATATTATTCAGCTATAAAAAAGAATGAAATCTTGCCATTTGTGACAACATGTATGAACCTCAAGGGCAGTATGCTAAATGAAGTAAGTCAGATAGAGAAAGACAAATATAGTATGATCTCACTTACGTGAAGAATTTAAACAAATAAGCAAACAGAAACCCCCAAGCTCCTAGATACAGAGAACAGACTGGTGGTTGCTGGAGGCAGGTGGTTGGGGGAGGGTGAAGTGGGTGGAGCAGGTCAAAAGGTACAAACTTCCAGGTATAAAACAAATAAGTCATGGGGTGTAGTGCACAGCATGGTGGCTGTACTCAATTCAGTCGTGAGTCGCTTAACAAAGGGGATACGTTCTGAGAAATGCATCATTAGGCAAACATCATAGAGTGTACTTACACAAACCTAGATGGTATAGCCTACTACATACCCAGGCTACATGGTACTAATCTTATGGGACTCCTGTCATATATGCCGTCCATCGTTGCCTGAAATGTTGTTACGCAGTGCATGACTGTAATACTGTGTTGCATATTTGAAAATTGCTAAGAGTAAATCTTAAAAGTCTTAATCACAAGAAAATAAAATTTTGCAACTGTGTATGGTGTTAACTAGACTAATTGTGGTGATTATTTCATAATGTATACAAATATCAAATCATTACATTGTAAATCTGAAACTAATATAATGTTATATGTCAATTATACCTCAATCAAAAAAATAACAAAAAACTGGGTGTAGCCAAAGACTTAAGCAGGACGGACTTAAAGATGTCCATCAGTATTGCCAACAGCTTAGCTATGAGTTAGGTGGGCCCTTATACTGACTTGTATTGCAAGAGAGTAAGATGCTTCTAGAGGTTCCAGAGGTTGAGTCCTCATGCTTCTGAAGTTTGTCCTTACACAGAGAAAATTGTATTGTTGGACCAGCTCCCCTCGACTGGGAAACAAGAAAAAAAAAAAAAAAGACAGCCATTTTCAAGTTACTATAAAACCTCATGGTTCTGTTATAAAATGAGAATATGTAAATGGGTGACACCTCTATGCTAGTCTGGCTAATAATATGTATTAAAATCATTAGTTACCTACTGTCCTATAAAAATATTATTTACCAAGAACATTAGTATAGTGGACCAGATTCCTGTTTACTCCTTGGTCAGGACTATGGGTTCTGGGTGAGGCAAAATGACTTGGAATAACCCATCTCTTGTACTTCTGTACATGGTCCTGACATGTCTTTTCAAGGAAAGTCCCAGCTTGAAGAGAGTTAGGAGAAAAGATAAAGGAGGTCAGAGGCAGAAAATAGGGATAATCAGGGAAAGTTAGGGAATAAACCTTCTTAGAGTAGATGAATGGAACTATGGTGACTTCAAAAGAAGGAGGAAATTTTTTTTCTCCCTTATATAGTTTTCCCAATCTCACACTCAAATATACCCAATACTACAGCCAACTATGAGTGGAAAATGGTAAAATAGAAGACAGTCAAAAACAAAAACAAAACACAATAATTTGATAAAATATAGATATAATAAATAAAAAGTGGTCTAATTTGTGGCAACAGGAAGGCACCACCAGACTATACCACCTGGCTTGTAAATTATTTTCTAAAACATTTCCATCAGATGCCCCTGGGGCTTGTCACAGAAGGCTGTGAATCTTAAATAATAAAATCTGTTATGGACAAATAGAAAATGTTTTACTTTTGTCCATAAAAATGACTGGACATTTGAGGCAGGGGAAAAGCCATGGTTTAAAGATAGCATGTGAAGAAAAATGATTTTTTATTGGCTCTGAGTCTTTGGTGTGATATAAGCACCAAGCAAGTTATTGTTTTTTAAGACTTTTTTAAGGAAAGTGGAGTCATAGGAAAAGAGGAAGTGATGCCCCTAACTGCCCTGGGCTGTCAGGGCTCATCTCCGGTCTGAGTCTTCATCTGATTAGATATCAGTGCGAGACCAGAAAGCACGGCGTTTGAGGATCAGGGCAAGAAGTTAAGGGCAAGAGCCTGGAGGAGAGTAGACACAGGGAGCAATGGTGGTTGTCATGAGGAAGACACATCAGTAGGTGTATCTGTCTAACCCCGGCAGGGAAGAATCAGGACAAATAGTTACAGGGTACGCAATAGTCAGGGTTCTCCAGAGAAACAGACCCCATAGGATGGTTGGATAGATGATAGATAGATAGATAGATAGATAGATAGATAGATAGATAGATAGATAGATAGATTAGATAGATAGATTAGATAGGTAGGTAGGTAGGTAGGTAGGTAGATAGATAGATAGATAGATAGATAGATAGATAGATAGATAGATAGGTAGACAGATAGGTAGGTAGACAGATAGATAGATAGATAGATAGATAGATAGATAGATAGATAGATTAGATAGATAGATTAGGTAGGTAGGTAGGTAGGTAGATAGATAGATAGGTACATAGATAGATAGGTAGGTAGATAGATAGACAGACAGACAGACAGACAGATAGATAGATAGACAGACAGACAGACAGTTGATATGTATTATAGGAATTGGCTCACATGATTATTGAGGTCTAGAAGTACCATGATCTGCCATCTGCAGGCTGGAGAACCAGGGAAGCCAGTGATGTAGCTCAAAGGACTGAGAACCAGGGGAGCTAATAGTGAAAGTCCCAATCTGAGTCTGAAGGCCTGAGAACCAGCAGTGCTGATGTCCCAGGGCAGGGGAAGATGGATGTCCCAGCTCAAGTAAGAGAGAACATTTGCTCTTTCTGCACCTTTTTATTACATTCAGGCCCTTAATGCATTAGAGGATGCCCACCCACCGTGGTGAGAATGATGCCCTTTACTCAGTCTACCAATTCAAATGCTAATCTCTTCTGGAAACGCTGTCACAGACATACCCAGAAATAATGTTTTTCCAGCTATCTGAGTAGCCGTTTGTCCGATCAAGTTGACACATAAAATTAACCATCAAAGGATAGCAGCGTGCACGTCATGAAAGGGACAATCTAATAATGAAAGCCTCCCAAAGTTGGATGAGCAGCCTTGAGAGGAAATGCACATAGTTGCACGTGGAGTTGTAATGACAGTACAGGCACCAAATAGACAAACAAACAGGTGAATGTGAAGATCCACCACCATGAAGCTCCCATGACTTCAGGTGTGCCATGGAGGGCTAGAGGGGCTTTCAGTCTCCCAAGCCTAGAAGCTCTTCTAGGGCTGCCTATAAATGCATAAAATGGCTTAGAAGACCATTTCCACATTTACCTCCACATTTTCTTTCACTCTAAATTAAAACTCAACTTGTTTGTGAAAACCATCACTATTGAAACTTACATTATGCCGTCAATGATTATTGGCCTGAAAGCTTCCACGTTTTAGTGTCGCCTGACATTTTGGGTACATTTTCTTAAAATTTTATGGAACCTATGAATTAGCTTCCCGGAAAAAATGCACTTATAAGTATGCAACCCAAGTCCACACACACATGCTTTACAGTTTCCCCTGCAACCGTGGTAGGTTCACAGATCTCTGAAGTTGTGTGGATCCAAAGCTAAAAGCTATGCTTCAGGATTTTGATATTTTAGAAATAAATCATAAGTCCTTTGACAAGAAGCAGGAAGCAAAGGAATTTAAAGACAAAGAACTAGTGGGCACTGCCAATGATCAGCCCCCAGGTGAAGGGCCAATCAACAATTTCATTTACAAAGGTGTGATTTTCACATGGCTTCTGCAAGGCCTCTATTTTGTATAAAATGACATTTGCTTCTTCACTAGTTTGGTCAAAATGTTTGTTTTTACACTGTGTCTAAGTAACCATCCATTCACTTTTAATTATTTACCGTACCGAAGACTTTGTGGGGTAACGAGCAGAGCATTGCTGCCTGGGTTCTGACCCCAGGTCTAACCTGACAATCTGCAAAACCTGAGGCAAGTTGCTCCCCTCTGGGCCTCAGTTTCCTCTCCTGCGAAGTGCTGAGCCTGGAGTAAGTGATCTGGGAGATTCATCCCAAATTGGAAATCAGAAGACTTCATGATCCTCTAGCTTGAGTGTGAATGCTCCCAAAGTCCGTGTGGGCACGCCCTACCTACAGTGGTTTCCACCATTACACCAGCTTGGAAATGGTTTAATCCCCAGATGAACCTCACTGTGCTGAACTATCGGATGAGGATGACTTCCTTCCTGCATTTCATGTGGGAGTTAACTAAGAAAATAAACGCAAGGTCCTTATCACTGTGTCTAGCACATACTGAGCATTTAGTCAACAGTAGCTATCAGAAAGAAAAAAGTCATCAGAAACAGCATTATTTTAGCATAGACATGTCTTATCTACTCTAAGATACTAACAAAGATTGGAGGGATTGCAATGCATGTGCATATACATATTTATACACGTAAATAATTGTACTATATACACACATTTATATATACCTTAACTATATATATTTATAGAAATAATTATATACATATTGTATATAAATATACTATATATAGTGTATATATATTTCTCACACCAGTTCTTCTTGGTCTCTATCATTTTATAACCTGCATTCTTTGAATTCCAGGCAATCTGACCTTTTTCAACTCTGCCCACCATCCCCTCCCGCTCCCCTAAAAATACTTAAAAGTTTTTAAGCACAAAGTTTCTGATCCCAGGAAGTACTAGCAATACAGACATGATATCAGACTAAGGCACCAGTGGACTCTTCCCCATGTTGATCTTTCCTGTTACTTGCTGCTCTTGTGTGTTTTTCTCCATTCCATCTTTTCCAAAGCAGCCAGAGTCAGCTTGCACACACGCAAACCTGGTAATGTTTTCTAGCTCCCATCACTAGACGACCAAGTGCTAGTGTCTGCCCTGGTGTCTCAGGTCCATGACTCGGTGCCCCACCCCCATCACTGCTCCTCTCTACACCTCCTGCTCCAGCCATGCCACACTGTGGGTACATTCCTGAGGTCATATGGCCTCAACCCTGTGCATCACTGCCTTTCCCCCCATGGGCCTGATGAGCGTCAGAATTCGGCTCAGGCTGTCTCCTGCTTTGTGAATCTTTCTCAGGTGCATCCCCACCCCTCCTGTGCCTGAATACACTTTCACTGATGCTCTCTTCAAACTGATTATTTCACACAACTCTTGGTCTTACGACTGTCCACCTATCAGAGTGCTCAGACCCTAGTGAGCATTCAGCACTTGTTGAATGAACCAATAAAAGGCAGCTCCTCCGGGGACAGGTTCTTGTCTCATTTACCTTTATATGGTTTAATTTTTTTGATATGTGCACAACTTACAAGTGATAATATAGTGCTATAATTTAGAATGATCTATCCTATGAAATTTAGTAACTTTTTAAATGACCATTTAAGGTATATGCCTTGTGTCTTCCCTTAATTGTAACCCCACTGGGAGCAGAAGCTCTGCAGCTTCTGTACCCACGACAACGGACTCAGCATAAGGCTCATGATGGGGCTTAAGATCATGCTGACAGATGGATTTCGGCACTCTGGGAAATTTTCCTACAATGATTTTGATGAGTCAATATAATTAGTGAATGTCAGCGACAAATCCAATCATTTCCAAATTCTTACCAGGCTCAGAAGCCTCCTAACTCTCATTGTTTAAAAAACATTAAGCTTCGTAGTCATCTCAAAGAAGATTAGCATACTACAGAATGACTCCTTGCACTTACTGAATACCTAAAATGAGATATCTTTTCTTTTTTTTGTGGGGAGTGGTTCTTTTGGTTTTGCATGTGAGAGAACAAGCAGAGGAAAGAGGATGGATGAGTTTATGTCAGGTGTTAGGATCCTGACGTTTTATCTATACGATTTTCTTCATAATTTCCTGAAACTTTAAAAACTAGTATTTTCCTCAACATTCCAAGTATTGTTATTACCCTGAAGGACAGAAAGTAAATGAAATATCAATTCTGGTCTGGTCTGGCTCAGAGACTGTAAAGGTAAATAGATTAGAAATTTCTAGACAATGTGGTTTGCTCAGCATGTTGAAAGTGAAAGCAGAAAACAGACCACTGGGTCTACATGTGATAATATTTCATTACTGACTAGGTTACCCTGAGCCAACTCCACCTTCTTCACCAGAGCATAGAACCTCCTGGAACCCTAGTACCCACTGATATACACAGCATCCTTCCCTCTTGGCAAAGGTCATTTTTAACTACAGAAGAGGATTTTTTTGGGAGAAGCTTTCTCCAGATTTGGTACTAAGTGAAGAGATACAAGAATATTCCCCTTCATCAGCTCCTGGGCACCAAAAAAAAAAAAAAAAATTTTCTTATTTCATTCTATTGTTCTGATTGGTGCTAAGGTAGTCCTGCAGAAATTTCAATGCTGGATAATTAAAACTTCAGAGAGTGCACTTCCAGTGTACTAGCTATTGTCAAGCCAGCCAAGAGAACACCTCTGGTTCACCAGCATAGCAGCCTCATGGCTGTAAAGTTGCTCTCAGGACCTGGATGTCATAGGAGCACAGCTGCATAGGAACTCCCTCCACTCAGCTCCATGGTGTCTCGTCCTTGGGGAAAAACTGGCTGAAGGGTAAGCGGGAACAAAAATGTAGAGCAAATAATCCTGTTTGTCTTATAGGTCCCCATCTAATTCCAGGTAGACAAAATTGAGAGAGTGTAGAATACACTCAACATTAATTAAAACTGGAGATCAATTTCTGTGGTGGGACACAAAGAGGTATATTGAAGCACCAAAGCCTGGGCGTTGCCTCCACAAACATTAGAGCATAAATAGAAGTCTGCCTCACGACTATTCATGTGAAAATGATGGAACAAAATGGTGGAAGGGGAAGTACAGTTTCTTCCCAGATATTTCCTAAACTCAGAAGAGGAAAATTGTCAGACATGTCCATTGAAGTGTCCATCACATGCCTGGTGTATAGTAGATGATCATGATGGATTAATCTATAAATTTTTTAAATATTCATGTAATACTAACTGTTGCTACAGTCATTGCAAGAAAATTTGGGGAATTGATACTGTCCATTCATGTACTCATTTATTTACTGAGAAAATATATACGTGTACCTCTCATGTGTCAGACGTCATCATGGGTGCTGGAGTCTCTTATGCCATTAAGACATGATCTCCACTGTAAGGTATTTAGAGAACCAAAGAAAAATGTGGATATATAAACAGATATGCATAACCAAGTGCAGGAATAGAAGAAAACAGGACAGAATGAGAGCAGGAGGGTCAGTGAAAATCATCTTCAGATGTTTTGAGAACATGTGGGAAGGGAGACATCATTCCAAGCAGAGCAGGCAGCATAGCGACAGCTTAAACATATAATGTGTTTTCTTGGAAACTTCGTACAGTTTCAAAAAGCATTCTGAATTACTGACAGGAAAGGATCTATCTTTGTTAGATGAAATTGAATAATTTATTGGTACAATCTTTTAAATATGAGAATACATTTCAGGCAAGTAGATATAACTTCCATTCAATGTTTTCAGGTGAATAATTTCTAGCGTGCTTGAGTATACTATGAGCAAAGTATCATATTTGTCTTCTGAAATAACATAAGTTCCCCATAAGATCATTTAAAATCAGGTAATTTATGAATAATTTGAATTCTTCAGACAGTCATGCTGTAGGATAGCCCATCTGACATATTTTAATTTAATTCTCAGCTATGGATTCTGTACAGTTAATTGAGACTTTGATCTATGTGAAAAGGAGGTTTGGAAAGTTCTTCTAATCAAAATGTCTTCCACTGGAGATGGTATGTACTGCATTCTTGATGACCAAAGGAGAACAGAGTGTTAATTTTAGAAAAATGCTGCCAATGAGGGCTGTGACCAGTACACGCTGCAAGGCATGTCTAGGAAGCACAGACATAGTTATGGAACTTCTTGACTCTTAAGATAAGAACAAGAGCTTCTTTGCCAGTTGTGCAAATTCTATTCTATAAACATTTGTCCTTGATTGATAAGCTCTCTGTGCCTCAGTATAATTCAACATTTTCAGGATAAATGTGGTCACAAAAACCACATATAGTCTTGTAAGCATGAAAGTCTGGCTGCTGTTTATAATAGCATCATGATGACAAAGAGATCCCCAGTGTAACACTCTGAACTGTGTCCTCTAACTGATGGTGATCCCAACTCTGTGAAATGCCCTTTCCATCCGATAGTGGAAATTTCCAGTGGAAATTTCTTTTCAAGGAAGAAAATGTTTTATAAATTGAATAGTACCAGTAAGATCTGAAGAGATTTCAAAGATGAGCTTCGGAAATCCACAGAAAATTCTAGCATTGTTGTTTAAACATTCTCTCCATAGGTGCTTTATAATTGGTCCCATTTCAGCTACAATATATGCTCTCTAAGAATAAGGGTCATAGATACTTTTTGATATTCTCTCCATTGCTGAACAGTGTTCCAGGATCTTGATAGACACTCAAAAGATATTTGCTAAATCAATTAAGAAATGAATTATATCCATGCTCACGGCCAATGAGCTTTAGAGAATGTGTCCTATAGACAGAATGAATGGTGTCACTAGACCATGCAAAGTGATTGGAGTGTGACCCCTCTCCTTCAAAATGAGAAGCAAATCTATTTAATAACGAAGAGAAGGATCAGTGGAAGTAACCCATTACATACAGATAACTAGAAAATAATGTGGTAGCAATAGTGTGCCTTAGGGGCTTGAGATGGTGACCCTGAGGATATGAATTTCACATTCCTCTCCTTTCTTTCAGATACCTACTGAAGCAAAAAAGTGTAGAAGTTCATTGCTTTTGTTACGAGTAAATTCTTGGTGTGACAGCATCATCAAAATAGGTACAAAGTAGGTATCAAACCTGAGTCCTAACTTGTAGACTATTCAGGAACATTGGGGTGTTGGAGAGGTAACACAAGGGTGACCTTAGGCTCTTAGCTCCATGAGTATTGAATGTTTCATTGTATCCACAATTATCAGTTGTTCATGAGTTTGAGCAAAGAAAAAGTTTGTGAGACAATTCTCAAGAAATAAAACAGAGATGTCAGCTGTCATTGGCGCAGATTATGGATGTGTACTAGTTTCCTGTGGCTGCCATAACAAAGCACTATACACTGGGTGGTTTAACATAACAGAAATGTATTGTCCCACAGTTCTGAAGTAGAAGTCCTAAATCAAAATATCTGCAGGGTTGGTTCCTTCTGAGACTCTGAGAGAGAATCTGTTCCAAGCCTCTCTCCTAGATTCTGGTGACAGATGGCAATTCTCAGCATTCCTTAGCTTGTAGATGCATCACTCCAAACTCTGCCTCTATCATCACATGGTCTTCCTTGTGTGTGTGTGTGCGGGTATCTTCTTATAAAGACACCAGTCACATTGGAATTTGGGCCATCCTAATGACCTCATCTTAACTTGATTACATCTGCAAAGACTCTATTTCCAAATAAGGTGATATTCACAGGTCCTGGGGGTTAGGACTTCAACATACCTTTTTGGGAGACACAATTCAGCCCATAGCAGGATGCTAGCCTGGTCCTCAGGGCACTGTGATGAGTGTGGAGTACTGATGGATCTCATCACACCCCAGCCCCACCCTCGCTGGAGCTTTCCTTCGCAATGATAGCCCAAGATTTCTAGAAACGTTACTCTCCTGTGATATCTCTTAGAAGAAGCTTGAGGTAAGTTCTTTTTTTGGGGGGAGGGTGGATGTGTCCTCTTTCTCATCTAATGGTGGTTACATGGGTATATACAGCTGTAAAAACACATCAAGCTGTACACTTAAGATTGCTATTTTACTGTATGTCAATGACATCTCAAAGATGTTTCAGAAACGATTCTGGGCCACATATAGCACATGTTTTCTGTGGCTTGTTTATGACAGGTATTCACAAGCACCCTGGTCTGACACTGAACCACATCACTCTCTGACTTACGTGATATCTTGTGCTAACATATAGTAATTATTTCTTGAGTTAATTATGTACATACACTCGAGTTAATGGTTTATCAGTAATGTTCTTTTTCCCATCTATTATTTATATAGTAACTTTATTAACTTCATTTATTCACTATTTTATTCATTCTGTGAGAGTCTACTATGCCCCAGATATTGTAGTAATTGCTGCAGATGCAAAAATGACTCAGACCTGGTCCCTGCCTTTGAAACTCACTCTCTAGTCATGGAGTCAGATGAACAGACAATTACATAAGCTGTCACAAGTGCTGTGTCTGAGGGACCAGCAAGGGCACCAAGGGGCAAAGAGGAGGGCGATACTATAAGGCAAAACATTGGCAAACGGCAGCAGAGGGAGTGATATTTGAGTGAGGGATGGAGATACAGAACTTTAATGATAGATGCAGAGGTCAGGCCGGTAGGTGAAAAATACAAAGGAATGATAATGTGACAAACACACACACACACATGCACACATATATGCACATACATACCACATGCACGTGCATACACAGACTTGTATGTGTCTACACATATGTACACACATGCATACATGCACATGGGCACACATATGCATGCATAAGCACATGCATGCTCATATCTAGAAGGTGAGATCCATTGCTTGCCTGGTCAGTGTCAGAACCTCGTTGTGGTGGGTGAGTAAGGGATGGAGAGGAGAATGGCAGAGGATGAGAGCAGACCAAGCTGTTTTACAAGGATGCTTGGGATGCGAGAGGGAACTGGGACAAGGAGCGGGGAGTGTTTTATGAGTGGCAGGAGCTGGTGAGGAGATGGACAGCTGCTGTAAGGAGAGAGAAGGGGTGGGGAGGCCAGGGATCCTGCCTGTGAGCTGCATGCCCTGACCCGCCCTCTTCATGGCTCCCTCCAGAAAGCAGGTGCTAAGGTCTCTGTGCCTCTCTCTCGTGTTGGTGGAGTTGTCTTCTGCCCCTTGTGGATGCTGCCTTGCTGAGTCAGGTCCTAAGGCTGGAGCAGAGGCTCTGGTTTATTCAGGATACAGCAAGAATAGATGCTTTTTTAATCCAGTGCTTTCCAGGAGCAAGCTCCTATAGGGACATTATCTCTAATTTGCAAAATAGGCTTGTGAGGCCGATTTTTAAACATTCAGTTTCATGGAGGCAGAAGCAGAGGCCCAGAGACATTTACTTGCCCAAAGTGCTGCCAGTTTGCCTGCTGCCAAAGCCCTACGTTGGCCATTATTTCATACTACCCGCCCCAACCCAAACCTGTGTGCTTTTCAGGACTCTTACATGTGAAGCCATATCCAGAAGTCAGCATCACTGTTTCTGTTCCAGTGAAAACAGGAAAACCAGGAGAACCCCCTGCCCCATCCCCTGCAGGCTGTGACTCTCAGGTTCACAGAATCACGTTCGCCCAAAACTCCCACCACGTTCCTGCAGCTTAGCCAGAGCCAGGCTCAGGAGAGCAAGGGGCAACCACTCTCGGACCCCTGAGTAGTGCGTGAGGGTTCCTAAAATGTAACATGGTGGCTGTGCTGTCTCAATAAATCCCCATGACAACCCTTTCTGACAGGAGAGCAACCCCAACTGACCAGTCAGGAAATGGAGCTTCAGAGCCAGTCAGATACTCGCTCAGTCCTGCCCAGCCCCCAGCAAGCTCTGGACCAGGCTCCTGTTACAGACTCAGCTGGGCCTCTGGGTGGCTTAGCTGCTGGTGGGCTCCCGCACCACTTGTCCTTCCTGCCATGCGGGCCCCTATGGACAAATTCTGAGCTCTACAATTGAACTCGAAAAATCTGGCTTTTTGAATGTTAAAGTGCTCCTAACAGAAAAATAAGCACATTCACCTTCAGAGGAATCGAAGATCTCGTAATTAGTAACTTAACAGTGGTGGGGTGAGTAGCAGTGTCTGTTCTGTGTTCTGTAGGAAAGGTGCAAGAAAAACGCAGAAATTGCATTTTAATCTATCTTTTTCCACCTTCTTTTGTGAATATGTGACTTTAAGTGTATAACGCACTAATTGTATAGGTCTCACACAGTTGCCTACCTTTATGAGCCCTTCTACAGTCATCAGCGTTGTTGAACAGCTTCAGGTCTGATGAACCAAAGGAGTGGACAGAGGGAGAGGTCCTCACTGACAGCTCCAGCAGTGGTGATGGCCCAGGAGGTTGGCTGTGTATCCCGACTCTGTCTCAGAACGCCTTTCTATTATTCTCAGTGCTTTCAACTCAACAGATGACTGTATTCCATAAAGTAAAAGGTGAAGTTGCCTTGCAATTTAAAAAATAATGAGTTGAATTTGAAACTAAAAACAAATCCGTCAGCCACCGAGGTAAACCTGCTCTGGGCACAGAATCAAGTGGCCGGAGGGTGAGGCCGGGCCCTGAGACAGGGCCCCCACCCACTTCTCCTTCCGGAAGTCTCCAACTCCAGGCCCAAACTGACACCTGTGGGGCCTGATCCAGCGGGTGGGCGAGGCGGCACCGCTGGGGCCAGAACCAGGCGGCCTTGCTGAGTCACGGCCTGCAATCCCGCTTGCTCCCTCCGCAGCACCTGCTGTCTCCCAGCCTGAGCATCGCCCCTATCGCTTCCCTGTTCACACCTCCCTCGCCTTCTCAGCCACAATGTTTGGTCACCACTTGGAGAAGGTCCGCCTGTGGTTCTGGGAACCACCCCGAAAGGTGCACACACAGCTCCAGGGCCGCCTCAGCGCTGCCCACAGGTCTGAGTTCCCAAAGGGGAACCAAAGATAGACCATGAGAGATCCCGGCTTCGCAGAGCGGAGGTTGTAGGCAGCCTAGTATCTCTCCGGAGGTCCCCTTTCCCTGCAAAGCGATCTGAGCCAGGGGGGTCACAGGAGGGAGAAAGAGGCGCGATCAACGGGAAAACAGCCAACCACGCGGACAGCTCTGAGCGCTGTGTGCGCCAGGCCAGCACAGGGAGCCTCGTGCCACTGCTCGCACGCGAGGTCGGAGGAGCCGTGAGTTCGCGCGGCTGGCGCGGGCCAGCGCGAGATGGCACTCAGCATTTCTCGCGCTAGGACCTCTTGCCATCGGTGTCCGGCTCGTCGGGGCTGAGGCGGCGAGCTGGCGCCCCGAGCTGGCGCCCCGAGCTGGTGCCCTTTGTGCCCTTCCTAAGGAGCCTCGCTCTCGGTTCCTGCTGTTTCGCCTTCACGATGAGGGCTCTTTACTTTTATTGCTGTTACGTGCTGCTGAGAAGTTCCCTCAAGAGCCCCCGATCTTTCTGGGGAAGGAGGTTCTGTAAATCATCTGAGGGGGCATTCCTTACAAAACGTGTGACGATGCTCCTAAAGGGACCACCACAGCGGGAGCAGCTCTGGGGACGGCTTTCCAAAGACGAGGGCGGACACTGGGGTGTTGGTGCGGTGGCCCTGCTGCTCAGGTGGGGCGGTGTCGGGGCAGGTGCAGGCCCAGAAGAGCAAGAAGGAGCACGGAATGCAGAGGCCCAGGCTCCTCCATCACATGGCACAGAGCGGGAGGGTGAGAGGGAGGACGGTTCCCGAGAGAGAGCGGGCAGGGAAGGTGTGGGGGTGGGGGGCTTCGAGAACACGGGGATGCGCCCCTCCGCCTGCCTTTCCAAGGAGAGCGTCTGACCCTCCTGCTAGCTCAGAGGCCCCTGATCACCCCCGTTCACCGAAGGGAGAGGAGCCCACAGGGCTCCAGACTCCCTAGCACTGGCTGCCCCCCAGGGAGGATTGTGTTCAGTCCTTAAGTTCTCTCCCCTTCCTGGTGGGGAGAGGTGAGTTACACACAGAGTGAAGAAAACGGGGCTCCCCTACACCAGCAGACCTTCCCGCAGGCGTTGCTGCAGTGATGTCTGACAAGACTGGCGAGATGGGGACCCGGGACCGGCTGTGCGCCATGAGAGTCCAGAGGCAGCTGCGTGGGGTCCGGGACCTGCTACCCGGGAGAGCTGAAGCCCGCCCCGGCCGAGTTCATTCAACGGCTCCCGCTTGTTCATCTTTTGTTCTACTTAATGGAGGTTACAGAGAATGGGTGGAGGTGAGAGCCAGGGTGTGTGGGGCTCCTGTGAATCACCATGGGAACGGGACAGCAGCGAGATCGTGATCACCAGCTTGCTGACCTGCCCTGTGTCCCCCGATTCCGGCGCGGAAGGGGTGCACGTCCAGGTGTCCCATCGCTCATCAGCCGGAGACCCAGCGGAATGACCGGTGGTAAACAGCTCATCCGTAGCAGAGGCTGCTGCCCTCCCCTTCCCCTGGGATTCTGCCGGCATCAGCAGGAACAGCTGAGTCAGGCGCTTCCTGTGTGAGCACAGAGCATGTCTGCCAGTTCTGCTTTCACAGCCCACATCTTCAGAGGATGCGGAGGGGAGAGAGCACCCAGCGGAGCAGCGGGTTCTTCCCCTGGCTGGTGGGCCAGACAGATCAGGGCTGCTCAGAGCCGGGTCTGGACCCTGCAGCATCAGCATCACCCCTTGGACCTGATGCCTGATATTGCTTCCCTGAGTCTGAACTTCATCCCCCTCCCTTGTTAGAAATGCACACCCACTGAGTCAGAAGTTCTTGGGGCGGGCTCAGCCCTCTGGGGTTCAACATGCCCTGGGGATTTGGGGGCTCCAGTGTGAGAAGCACCCACCAAATGATCTTCCCAGGGGAGGAGGGAGTCAAACTGGAGGGGAGCGAGGGGATTCAAGGGCAGGCATGAGCCCGGTGGCAAAGCTACACAGAAAAGACGGCTGTGCCAGTCACCATGATACCCTCCTACCAGAAATGCTTTCCACAGAATCTATGGCTCTTATCCATGTTCTCAGCCACGGAATCTTTTTATATGAAATATTGCATGTGACCCCAGCATGCACTGGAGCAGGTGGAAGGGCCGGTGCTCTAGGATCAGCTGGCGAGGTGCGGGGTGGGGGTAGAAAACCCCAGAAACTCTTGCATGACCCTGTGTATCTCCATTAACCCTCCTGGCATTGCAAGGTGCACAGTTTTAAAACCACCTTTATTGCTTGAATTATTCTTTACTGCAAACCAAACAAGTGGTTATTTTAAGTATCTGGAGGATAAAATGACCAGCCTTCTCTTTTATAGTCTATGCTTGATCTACACAGTCATCACACATTTTAGGCAAAAACACCATCAGAGATGAGGAGCTCACTACAGTCAAGCTGTTTCTTTCTATGTTTAGAGCAGGTCCTAACTGTGTGACCTTGAGGAAGTTGCTTCCCCTTTCTGAGCCTTAATGTTTTTATCTGCAAAATAAAAATAATAATGATACTGACCTCACTGGGTTACCAAGAGAAGTAAGTGAGATAATCGATTTCAAGTTCTTAGGAAAAAAAACTAATCAAGTTCTTAGGATATTACCTGGTGTATGATACATACTCAGTAAAAGTTAGATACTATTATTATTATTGCAAACAGTTTTTATCATTGAGATATTCTTATTATTAAACTGAAGTCTGCTGAATTTTCCCCAATCTTGGCTGTGTGATTGGGAGCCACCCAGGATGAACAAATGGAATCCCTCAGACTCACAGTGAGAATAGAAGCCTTCAGCTCAGACCTCCTTCACTCTCTGACCACCAAGCTTAGAGACTGACCTGGATCTCCCTCCTCCCTTCTGTCTGTCTCCCTCCTTTGCTCTGCCTGCTTTTCCATCCGTGCTGCTGCTGGGTTCCTTGCCTCCTCAGAAGGCTCCTCTGTCACTACCTCACCCCTCTCCTCCGCCTTCGCCTCCCCTGTCGATCTGCACCCGTCAGGGCACACACCTGCTCTCGTGTCATCCCAACAGCGGTGAAAATCCTCTCAACCCCATGTTCACCTCCCACTGCTGGCCTGTCTTGTCCTTCTCTTCACCACAACTTCTCAAGAAACTTGACCCCCCCGTGGCATCTGCGTTTCCCTCGTCCCATTAGTTCTTCAGAACTAGTCCTCTGGAAATTCTCTCACAAGAACGATGGCCTCCTATTGTTAAACTGAATGGAAGATTTTCAGTTCTTATTTTATTGATCATTTAGCAACGTGATAATACTGATTACACTCTTGTTTATTAAAAAATCTCTTCTCCAAGATTCCTTGACACCAAATGCCTGAGTTTTCACCTTGGCCAGTGTATTAATCTGCTCAGGCTGCCGTAACAAAATGCAATAGACTGGGGGCTTAAACAGCAGAAACATATTTTCTCACAGTTTTGGGGGCTGGAAGCCCAAGATCAAGGCTCCAGCAGGGCTGGTTTCTCCTGAGGCCTCTCTCCTTGGCTTGCAGATGGCCGTCTTCTCTCTGTGTCCTCATATGATTATCCCTTTGTGTGTGCATATCCCTGATGTCTCTCTAAGTGTCCAAATTTCCTTTTCTTATAGGAGACCAGTCAGACTGAATTAGGGCCCACCTAACAGCCTCATTTTAATATAATCACCACATTAAAGGACCTAACTCCAAATACAGTCACATTCTGAAGTACTGGGGCTTAGGGATTTGACATGTGCATTTTGGGGGACACAAGTCAGCCCCTACCATTCAGTCTTCTTTATGAGCCTCTGCCGCCTGCCTGCTGATTCCCAGGGTCCTGTCCTGGACCCTAGTTCTGGGTGGCTCTGTCCCCACCTGTGACTTCTGTTACCATATGTTCAAGCGCATGCTGGACATGGCTCTTGGATGTCACACAGGCATTTTAAGCTCAATGCTGTCAATATAAAGTGAACATCTTTCCTCTAAAGTTTGTCTGTTCTTTTTTCTGTGTTCCACTTCTCAGTGATTTATTTATGTATTAATCTATCAGCCATCTATCCATTCAAAAATGTTGAGCACTACGTCTGAACTCTCTTTACACTCACAGAGCTTACAGTAGAATGAGAATGTCAGATTTTAATTAGATAATTTCATGAACCAATAGAAAATTTCATCTGCAATAGGCATTACGAGGGAGAGATATGCAGACACATGAGAGCGTATACCAGAGACGTGTGGCCAGTTCATGATGGACAGGGAAGTTTTTAGTGTTAGTTTTAGTGTATTAGGTTGGTATTGTTTTTATTATCCAGTATTAGCTTGAGGAAGTGACCTTGAGGAAAGATGAGGAGGAGGTAAAAGGGCACAGAGGGGAGAGGACAGTGTTCCACCTGAGAGAAGAGCGTGTGCAAGAGCAGGGTTTGGGTGCTCGAGGAGAAGCAAGCAGAGGCATTGAGGGACACAACGAGGGTATTTTATCTTCTTGTGAAAGGTAATGGGAGCCCATCGAAGGGCTTTAAGAAGTGGGTGACCTTATGAGATTTTCACGTCAAAGAATAAATCACTCTGACTAATTACAGCGAGTGCGTCGAAGAGGTCAAAAAGAAGAGAGGTGGGTACCCATCACGTATCACACAGTCCTGGCAAGCAGTGATGGCAACTTCCACCAGGGCTGTGGTGGGAAAACTGTGGGGATGGATAGAAGTTTCGGAGACACATGAGGAACTAGAACTACACTCTGTGGTGAGAGATTGAATTTGAGAAGTAAGAAAGAGAGAGCTGTCAAATGATTCTCGGGTTCCTGGCTTGTACAATTGGATGGAGGGCAATCCCTGCAGTGAGCAAAGGACTCTGGGAGAGGTTTGAGCAAAAGAGGCGACTGTGTGCTTGAGACATGCTACAGATGTCCAGGGAGTGGAATATCAGGCATAGGGATAAGGTCTGGAGATCTAGGTGAGTAAGGAAATGCTATGTAAGGAGTGTGTTTGTGTGAAGAGATTGTCTAGGGGGGGAGCACAGGGTGAGGGCACAGATCTGAGCCCTGAGAAGCTCCAACGCTTGGAGTCCCCATAGAGGAGCTTGGGCACCCAAGGGGATTGTGGAGGCTCAGCTGTGCTATGGGGGAAAGCAGGAGTCTGGAAGCCTGGAAGGCAGGAGAACGTGGTCAAATTCTGTCTGCTGGGGACTGAGAGCTCTCCACTGTCTTTAGCAACCTGGAGGTCATGGTTTATTTTGGCAGCAGCTATTACTGAGTAATGGGGGGAACAGAAACCAGATTGGAATGCTGAGGAGTGAATGGGAAGGAAGAAGTGGGGACACCGTGTACTGTGGCCTCTTTCAGGAAGCGTGCCTTTGAGGGAAGACAGAGGAATGGAATGAAAGCTGGAGGCAGATGTGGGGTCAAGGGAGAATGGTTTTGGTTACTTTATTTACCTGCTTGTAAGAATGGCGATATTGGATGGAGGAGACGTTGTGGGAACTGCCCAGTTCTTCCCCACCCCACGCCCCACTGAAGAGCTAAATACCCATTACCAGGCTTGCTGGGGATGCTGGTGGATGAGGGTTCTCACCTGAGTCCCTCTCCAGACACTGCCATTGGACAAGGAGAGCTTTCTTGATCAAACTCACTCCCCTTTTATGGGGGCATCCTCATCAGTGACTGCTCATTGCAGGGCTAGAAAGGCCCAGTTATGTTCCCTCAATGAAGGAAGCTGAAGGGCCATCCCAACTCCAGAGCTCCCTGGGGTTGTTGATGGACTCTGTTGCAGCTGCATGGAAGCCGACTCTCCCTTTGTCCATCCTGCTGCATTCACTCCCCACAAGGGCTCATCTCGAGATCACTCCACCCTAAAATCCCTTTCCCAGGAAGCCCAACCTGTGACTCAATGAGGACACTGTCTCTGTCAGGCATCCTTGACTCCTTTAGGACCCAGCATGGCATTTACCACCTCAAGGAAGGTGACACAGGAGGGCTGTATTTGGTGCCCCTCCAATGTGCTCCCTCACCTCTTGTGTGTCCCCTGTCATAACAACCACCCCTCACCAGCTATGCAGAGCTTCATTTGTGGCCACCATGCAGCACTGACTGATCAAAATACAAATTGTTGCTGAATACGTGCCATCTAGCAGGTACACACAGTTTCTCCACACTCTCAATGATGTCACAAGTTGAGTGTGTCCTGCAACCACACTGTGCCCTCCATTCCTGCCATTTATTTCATATTAGAGCAGCGGTATTGATCCACGATGGCTGAAAAAAAAAGTTGTGCAAATGATGTTTTTGAATGTGCCAACATGAAATGAAGAAAGATCATTAACCTGAATGATAAAATTCAAGCTTTACAGCTTGAGATGACTTCAAGTAAATGATCTAAGAGTGAAAGAGCAATCAGTAAGCAATTAGGAATTGGTAAAATTATTTTAATAATATGAAAAGCATCATAAACATCTCTCAGCCTGGGAGTATTGACCAACAATTGTATAAATTAATGCTAGCTGGATAAAGCTATGGACTCAGAAATTTTTATATTATTGGAAATTGGAAAGAAAGGAAAAGTTATTGTTAATGTTAGGGTGGATTATTAGAACTACTATTTCCAGGAAAGTTACTTCCTTGCGAAACAGAATCTATGGGTACTATTACTGTCTTTTGAAGTTATATATCTACTCAATTACAAAGTGAATTTTGGAGGTCCAGCATCATCCCTACATTATTCATGTTGTGTCCTCCAGTAGCTAGCATATAGCTTGGCATATGTAGGGTCTCAATAAACATTAGGTGGTTGGGTGGATGGATGGATGGATGGATGGGTAGGTGAATGGATGGGTGGATGGATGATGGATGGATGGGTAGGTGAATGGATGGGTGGATGGATGATGGATGGATGGGTAGGTGAATGGATGGGTGGATGAATGATGTATGTATGTATGTATGTATGTATGTATGTATGCATGGATGGATGATGGATGGATGGATGGATGGATGGGTGGGTGGAAGGATGGATAGGTATATGGATAGAAGAATATGTATATGCATGTTTGCCCCTTAAATTTTGAAGAGTGGCTAGCAAGCCAAGTTGTCAATATCAGATGCACACATTCAAATTAATTATGCATGTTCTGTGGATTCTTTTGACAATAAACTCCTATGAATATAGGCAGTGTGTGATCATTGTTATATGCTAATACCTTAGCTAAGAGCAGAGCCTCACCTTCAATGGTCTCCCATCCAAAATCAACCCAGTTGCTAGAATTTTGATTTATTTTTCCACTCATTCATTCAACAAACCATTATTATATTCTTACAATGAATTTGACGTTAAAATAAATAAGACCTGATCCCAGCTCAAATGAAACTTTGACCACTGCTAAAAGATTATCTTATGTATCAGTTCCACAATTTAATCGCTTCCTTTTGTTACCTCTTTGATTTCTCTTTGCTTTTATTTTAGGGGTGTGGTTACTCTCCTTCAGAAAATGATTGTGTGGTCTGCTGGTATGATTTTTTCCTCAATCTCTAATATTGTAAAGCTTATTATTAATACTATTATTTTTGTCTACCCCTTACACAGAACTTATATTGTGCTAAACATTTTACTAGATGCATCATATACATGAACACATCCTTGTCACTATGAGAGCATATCATCCCCATATCTTAGCTGTGAAAACTGAGGCTTGACTGGATTAAGGATTTATAGAAAGACATAGACAGATGGAGAAATTGAATCCACATCAGTCTGACGCCAAGCCTGGAGTTTTATAGACTTCATTTTATTTACCGTTGGTCAGGCAAAATAGATATTAATTCATCAGGAATTTGGTGGGGAATTATGGATCTTATAGTACAAAGATAGGAATTGTAGGGGATATTAAGAAAGAAATAGATATGGTGCCTGATTCAAGGAGCTTACAGGCTGTAGAAGGAGGAGACAAGGCCTAGCCAAGAGAAAATTTTAGTCAATATAAGAGCTTTTCTGTGGATTGGCCATTATCCTGAAAATCATTATTTTCAGACTTATTTTGTCAAATTCAGCTTCCAAGAGCGTGGTGGTGTAAGTGACGTATAGAAACTAGGCAAGACATTAATAGCAATTCTGCTCAAAGATCTGTCATTAACAGGTAAAACTGTTTTTAAACAAACAAATGTCTGTAGGCATTATATTCAGGACAAAAATCCAGGGAAGATAAAGTGCCTGTGGACCAGAAGGGGTTGATTGTGGAGAGATAAACTGTCTTAAAATAGAGATGCAAGTATAAGTGTGTGTGGTCAGAAGCCAGACCTGAAGTTTTGCCTTTTTGTGACTCTGACCTCTCACAGTGTTTGAGTTTAATAGAGGTTCCTACCACAGGTCCCCCCAATCTCCCCAAGTTTTATTTTCTCCTTAAAACACACTTGCCTGTGATGGTGCACCAGGCCTGTGCTGCCTAGATCCTGGCTAGAGTGGCCTCGGTGACAAAAGAAGAACTGTTTCTACAAGGCAGAAGTTTCTTCTCCCACTGCGATCACCCGCCAGATTCCGGACTTCCTTGAGGCTGCCCTCTGGCCTCTTAGGCATCACTGGGGTAGGAGAGAACACAGCACCTGTGATCAAGCGCAGGTTTTAGTCCAGCTCAGCTCATTGCTAGCAGTTTGGGGAAATTGTGTAACTTCCCATCATCCGTATTCCATCATCTATTAAAAGAAGATGGTGATATCTACCTGGAGAGTTGGTTGGGATCATGACATGGAATAATAGGATCAAAAATGCTTTATAAATTCTAGAAATAAAAAAAACGCAATATGTAACTGTTACTTTTGCTTTGCAGCACCATCTACATTATAATTTCTTCAGTGAACCATTGAGAGCACAAAACATACTTACTATAAGTGAGGAATTGGGTAGAGATGAATAAAACACAGGTTTTCAGTTTGTCCCAGAATTCCCCAGCCTAACAAGTCTAACGGCTCATTCCAATGAATTTAAACTACATGATCATGGCCCTGCACAGCCAGACCTGCCTGTGTGAACACCAGGCTCTCTCATCCCTCTCGAGAGCTGCTTTCTTCTCTGCTCCAGCCCATGTTGGTGGGTCCGACTGGATCCGCAGCCCTGATCTCTTGATCCCTTGTTCTTACATCTTCCCCAGTCTAGGGCCTCTCCAAATTATGTCGAAGTCCACCATCAGTCTCTCTCCTCAGCTTGGAGACTTGAGTACATTTAACCAGGAGCTTCCCTCGGCCCTGCTGGCCTGAGTCTCTTGTCTCGGTGCATCCTTCCTAGGCTTCCCTTCTACGAAGGATCTTCCTTCACCACAATCAAAATAGGTCATGTCTTGTTATGTTCTTTTCCTGAAGCACTGTCCCTCTTGCCTCCAGATACTGTTTTCATATTCCTGTTTCTGCCCACAAGCCCTTGGTCCTTAAAAATTAGCATTATCCAGACACGTTAACCGACCACATTTAAGATAACTTTCATTTGAGCCAAGTGGGAACACAAACAGAATATCCACGTAATTGAAGGTGATTATTCATCACAGTCCCCTTCTACCCGAGTGTGGAGAGGATGTGGTTTTGTAGCATGAAAAGGTAAAACTTCAATTCTGGCTTCTGACCATGCCCACTTTTATTTTCAGATCTATTTTAGGGCAGTTTACCTCTCCACAAGCAATGCTCTCTGGTCCTCAGGCGCTTTATCTTCCCTGGATCTTTGTCCTGAATATAGTGCACACAGCCATTTGTTTGTTTAAAAATAGTTATTGCTATTAAAGACAGGATCTTGTTCTCTGCAGAGACGGACTGCTCAGGAGGGTGCCAGGCAGGCAGCACGTGCTGTGGAGGGGGTGCCGTGTCTTGCTGACATGGCTGTCATCGGCACAGCAAGGGAGAGAGCCTGCAGAGGGAAGCAGATCCAAAGCAGAACCAAACTGCCGCTCCTGAGCTGTGGCCCTGGAGAAGTCCTTTCTCCCTCTGGTCTCTGTTTCCTTGTCTGTAAAATAAAGACATGGTGCTGAGTTCTTTCCATGATGCTTAGCTTTCTGACATGGCATGATTGCCACCAGCCTCCTTAAGGGAACCCATGCTGAGCTGCCTTCTGTGACCTCAGAAATTACATTTCAAATTATGTTGCTAATCCTCATGCAGTGCTACTCTAAGAAAAACATGTCGATTGGAGAATAGCACTTCATGTTGCCACAGGATTTTACGTTGATCCATGATTCTTTTACTCACATCTCACTTGATCCTAATAATTATACGAGGTAGGGAAAGATAAAGCCGACCCCATTCTACGGATTGGGAAACTGAGCCACAGAGAAATTGAGTGGTTTTTCCAAGGTCTCTGTGTTGAGCCAGACTAAAATCCAGGCCCAGTGGATTTTAAATCAGTCTGGCAACCCATTTTTCAAAGGGTTTTATACACGTAGACATGCTCTTCCTTTCCCTTAACTTGGAAGGGATCTGAAGGTCTAGGTTGAATGGAACATGCTGAGTTAAAGGCCCATGTCTGAGAGGGCAGATGTGCAAGGCCCAGAAAGAGCAAGTGGGTCAGGCCAGGGAGCATGAAAAGGGGAGTGAGCAGCCCAGGAGGGTCAGCAGGTCGGCAGGACCTGAGGGCATGCCTGTCGTGGGACAGCCGCTCCTCTCCCTGCCTGGCTCCTCCTGCTCCTCCTACGAGACGCAGCCTCGTGCCATTGGGAGCTGTCAGCACCCGAAGGGGGAAGCACTTGATCATCTTTGATTGTTATGAGACTTTAACTAAAGCTCATTCACTTTGCCTTGGTTATTGCTCAAGAGGCTTCTGAAATGATGGCTACTTCACCAAGTTTGAAGTGTCAGTGTCCCTCTTGACTGATGCTTGGAGAGCGCAAAGACTCCTCCGTCCTTCCCCACAGTGAGCTTTCCATCTTGTGGCCTACATCCTGAGACCAAGACCGCGGTGCCTGCCTCCAAAGAGTGCTATGTCTAGTCCTCCTACCTCTTTAGAGACAGGCATGCTGCTTTACTTGGTGGCCACTGTCCTGAGCCCACTTCTGAGCAGTGCAGGATGCAGGGACGAGCACCAGTTAGGAACAGGTTTAGCTGTTGGCAGCAAAGACTTGACCGCAGAGGCTGAAAGATGTGCTATTTCTTTCCATATTTATGTGTTTGTGTGTTTACTTTTGCATAATGAGAAGTCCACAGCTGGGTGGTGGCTGGCCTTAGTCCCAGTGCTCAAAGGCATTAGGGTCAAAGCCTCTGAGATGAGTCCCTTGTCCTTTCTCTGTGGTGCTGACACGGCCCTGGGACTCTGGCCATTGTTCCTATGTTCCCACAGCAAGAAGGAGGGAGAGTGTGGGCAGAGAAGGCTGACCTGGGACCAGGACCAGCGTCTTGTGCTTGCATCTCATTGGCAACCTTTCCTGTGAGGGAGGCCGAGAACATCCGTTTCCACCTATGTGTGTGCATCTCTCCTTCTAATAACAGGAGGTTCCTTTAACACGTTTGGGGCAGCAGATGCTCTTGTACCATTCACGAAGAGACAAAGTTATCCCTTCCTGGTTCTGTGACTATCCACAGTTAGATTATGTGCGAATTGCTTATTAACTAACTGTGTACCTTCATTTTCCATATGGAAGAGAAGGACAACAAAACCTTCTCGTATCACTGAAACCAGTGAAACCATTCGTATCACTGGAACTTTCAAAGTCCCACACTTAACGTGAAGCTTTTGAAGCATTGGCACATACTCAGCGGATACTAATTATCTGAGTTGAGTTAATGCCAGTTATAGCTACAAGCATGTGTTGAATGCCCAGTGGGTGCGAGGTTCGACACTAGGGGCTCACTGGGGGGCTCACTGGAGAAGACCCTTCAAAGACAAGGACTCATAAGAGCAAGTTGCTCGACTCTGAGATTTGCTTTGCTTCTTCAGTCGCGTGGATGGGCCCCCTCCCCATGACGCGTCATTTCTAGAACCAGATCCAAGGAAAGAATTCACCCTACAGTGTGCATGACGTGGCCCTTTACCCTTCTAAGGGTGATTTGTACTTTAAATGGGCACTTGGATAATGGATGTTTAAGCCGTAAGAATGAACTCACTAAGGGGTGATCAGTGCCCATAGAGGCTCGGTCCTTTTTGGACACTCCTTCAAAGCAAGCTCACCATTTGATTCAAGAAACCTGAAGTCAATTCTGCCTTTGCTCCCTGCTGCAGTGAGTTTCCAGGCCTACAAAAGGACGTGGGCACTCCATGAAGATGTTCTGATCACACAAGACAGCACACGTGAGAGTATCCTGTAGGTCCCCTAATGGGATTAGGGGTGTCATGTCCTGCAGAGGGACCATAACTACAGTGCCAAGCAGCTTGTTCAAGTCCCAGCTCAGTCGCTGCCCGGTAATTGGCTCTTGGGAATGTCATGGGAACTGTCCACCTTCGTAAAGTTCATATGGAAATGGGAATAACATCCCATCTCTTGCTGTCAAGTTGTTGTGAAGATTTAAGATGATGATGCGTGTAATAGCCCTTGGCAAGAATGGAAACCACGTGCTGTGTTGGAGTAAGGCTGGCCTGCTAACCACTGGCCATGTTTATCTGGTTGTGGAGTCTCTTCATCCTGTGAACAGATTTGCATGTTGGACCTGCGTCCCGGACACCACCAGGTTCCGGGCTGGGAGCCCTGGAGAGGGACAGCACTCAGGTCAGAAGACGGCAGACTTTCTGAAGATGTTGCGTTTGACTGGGAACTAATATTTTCTCTCTGTCTTCCCTTTTAGGATCCTGGAACAGAAATATTTCAGAGAGGAAAACACAGCAGAATACTTCCTTTAGTGATGGAATTTGGTCCCCACGGGATTTTCTGAGACACAGACACAGTCATGCATGATGGCAGCTGTTATTAAGATGACTTGGGATAGAATCTCCCTGAAAATTATTTGAAAAATAAGAAATTCTGTGTCCAAGTTGGGAGGACAGAGTTCAACAGTGTCCTCATGCCTGTGAGGTCACAGACCGGCGCACTGTGGGGCTGCAGACACGGACACGCAAGACTCCTCCTGGGTCCCACCCAGTACCACCCAGGGGACTTCATTAAGCTCTGTTGAGATTCAGATTCTTTTGGGTGTGACAGAACTGCTAATTCTGGATGGTTTGCTTAGGAAACGAGCTGTGTCTAAGGGCCTGCCTTCTCCGGAGGTCAAGTTCCCTGTGACAGTCCCTGCGGTGCTCTGAGCTGAAGCAGCCCCTGCTGTGCTGTTCCCGAGGTTCCTCTCCCAGGGAAGGTGGGGCTGGCTCAGGGGTCAGGCCAACACACGCCTTCCCCTGGAGGCCCAGGGGGCCCCTCATGCTTCGGGGGTTGCCCATAGAATGGCCTCTTTCTTGGAAGAAACATGTGAGCCCAATCTGCCAGTGACCAGTGCCAAGTTGGCAGCTGACCATCAGGGTGGTCACTCAGGGGCACAGCTGCTCCCCTTCACCAGAAAGCATTGTCCTCAGTGGCCTCATCAGACACTGGAGCCTGCAGGATGGCTGTGTGGAGAGGAAGTGCCCTGGGAGAAGGTAACCTCGCTGTCACCTGTCACCGGGAAGCTTGTTAGAAACAGAGTCCCAGCCTTGCCCCAGAACTCCATCTTATCTGCATTTCAACTGGATCCCAAGAGATCACATCAAAGTCCGGGGAGCACTGCCCTGGATGTGCCACTGCCTCCCTCTGCAAAGTCTGGGTGGGTTGGGGATTTAATTTGCCTTTGGTTTCTCCAGTTGTCTGTCCAGGCTTTAAGCAAATTAGCACCATTTTTCTATTTTAAACCAATGTCACCTTGATGGAAAGTTCACCCTACACTGCTCCGGATTCTGAGTGTCCGTGGGAGGAGGGATAAAGTCGTCTATATTTTCCCCTCTACTCAGCTATTACGAGCACCTCAGGTGTCTGAAATATCCTGACTACCCCTGTGCAAATTGCAGGTTCTGAGCCGTGGCACCTGGCACTGGGCTGGCATTCCATTCCAGCATGCACTCAGCCCATGAGCCCAGGAGGCTGCCAGATGGGAGGGGTGGCTGCTCCTTGTCCTTCAGGGTGCGGGTGGTCTGGGCTTCTGCCCCTTGTCAGCAGTCTGCTCCTGCCTGATCCCTGGGACCAAGGACAAGGAGCCCAGAGGATCAAGAACAGCAGCCTGGGGGACAGTTGGGGCTGTGCAGGAAGTGGATTGCACCCAGACAGACGGTGACAACCTTTCTTTTTAGAAGGGCTAGAGGCAGGTTTTCAGACGACTTCACCCTTCCCAATCGCACAAGCAGGCATAGATGTCATGTCAAAGCTGGTAACCCTGAAGGCGTCCCTGCCTCCTCAATACCACCTGCCCTTTCCCCAAAACCCAACCCTGTCTTCCTCCTATGGCCTGGCCACTGGTGCCTGCCTTCCTGCGGCAGTGCCCTTGATGGAGCCAGCGTGTCACCTTAGGGACTCAACGTCTTGGGTGTGAATCCCAGCTCCGAAACACAACTGCTGTGTGTGCTCCTAGGAGTTGTTCACTCTCTCTGAGCTATTGGCTTATCTCTCTTATTTTGTTTATTTAAAAAACAATCACAAGCCATCACCTGTCAGGTAGTGGGGAGGACTAACTGAGATGGTGCATAGGATGTGCAGCAGAGGCCTTTCACATATGTGTCTGCAAGAGTATTATGTTCACCACCTCCCCTTCTGGTCCCCTCCCCAGTGTGTTAGTCAGCTCGGGCTGCTGTAACAAATACCAGAGACTGGGGAATTAAACAACAGATGTTTATTCTCTCACAGTTCTGGAGGCTGGAAGTCCAAGATCAAGGTGTTGGCCGGGCTGGTTTCACCTGAGGTCTCTCTCCTGTCTTGCAGATGGCTGCCTTCTTATCATGTCCTCTCATGGTCTTCCCTCTGTGGATACACGCATCCCTGGTATCTCTCTGTGTGTCCAAATTTCCTTTCTTTTTTTGGTGAAGAAGTTTGGCCCTGAGCTGACATCAGTTGCCAATCTTCCTCTTTTTGCTTGAGGAAGATTGTCACTGAGCTAACATCTGTGCCAATCTTCCTCTATTTTGTATGTGGGAAGCCAACACACCATGGCTTGATGAGCAGTGTGTAGGTCCAGCCCCAGGGTCCAAACCTGCAAACCCTGGGCCGCTGAAGTGGAGTGTACCAAACTTCACCACCACGTTGCCAGGCTGGCCCCAAATTTCCTTTTCTTATAAGGACACTGGTCAGATTGGATTAAGCCTCATCCTAATGGCCTTATTTTAACTTAATTACTGCTGTAAAGGCCCTATGTCTAAATACAGTCACATTCTGAGGGGTTGGGGGTTAGAAATTCAACATAGGAATTTGGGACAGTTCAGCTCGTGACATCCAACTCCGCAGGCTCCTCCTTGTCCTGGTCCCTCTTGAATTCCTGCTCTTCTGCAAATAATTTTTTGGACCTCACATTACCCTTCCCTACAAAAAATTATCTATAAATCTTGTCTGGACTTCTTCCTTGGAAGCCGTTTGCCAAATTGCAGACCAGAATAACACATTCCATTATTTTTTCACCATAAGAAATCAACATTAAAGCACCTTTCCATCCATGCGCCCATCCCACTCATTCTCTGGTAGTCTTGAACTGAGAACCGTCTGAGAGCCCAGCCCTGTGCCAGTGACTAGTAAGAACTCAATGGTGAGCAGGACAAACCATGAAACCTCTTTGCTTGCTTCTTCACATGTAAAAGGAAAAGCTTTGATTGGGGGCCTCTAATGCCCCTTCCTGCTTGAAAGCTCTATAACACTTTCATCATCCTCATCAAAGAGCATCAAAAAAGCATCTTCATCAAAAAGATCTGTAACACAGGGAGCTGTGCTCTGCCCAGTAGCTAAATCTATATGTCTCCTTTCTGCCTGCAAGGAGCTTAAAATTGGAGACAGATGGTTATCCCCCACAGACAGGTACACTTAAGATAGTGCACTAATGATAGAATTGTAGGAATCACACTAGAAGAACTCCTGATGACGCACTAACAGCACTAGCGGAGACTGGGTCATGTGGTTCTATCCTAATGCACCTCATTTATCATCTCATTTCATTCTCACAACAACCTTTCCGAGAAGATACTTTTGTAATCCGTGATTTAAGATGAGGAAATTGAAAAATATGCCAAACAACCTGCCTGCATTTACTCAGCAAGAAAATGACAGACAGGATTCAGCACCAGGGGCTGGACACCGACCCTTGTCCCACCGTCTGGGGCATCCCCTGTCCTGACTCATTGTTCAGGAGCCCAGCCTGGGAAGCAGAGGTCTGTCTGCTCAGCAAAGGCAAGCCTCAAGTATGAGGTGGAGGAGATTAGCCATGAGGACATCTCCTTGGAGGCCTAAAGAGTGCTTTATTTTCCTGAATTAATTATGATGAAGGTAACACTCTAACTTTTGTCCCTCTGAGAATTCGAAAACTTAAATGCCTTTCTTTTATTAATTTACTTGAATCTCCAATGAATGAATGAATGAATTTAATAAGCATTCATCAGGAGCACTGGTGTGGTACAAATAGATGAAAGTCCCTGTGAAGGCAAAGCCACATGAGGCTGTGCTGACTTCCCTGCCCCTCCAAGTTCCACACACACTCCCCTTCTCCTGTACTTCTTTAATTTAAACTCTTGATACAGTTATTCTAGCCAAACTATATTATAGTCACTTATGTACACTCTATCCTAACCCCAACCCCTAGTTCCTCCCTCAGCACATTAGATCAAGAGCACCTTGAGCATCAAGTTCGCAAACCCATTACCATTTCTTAGTATCCTTCCCCCACATACACACAGCACCTGACATACAGACCAACACATGACAAGTGTTTAGCACATGTTTGTGGAATGGAAGATAGATTTATACTCCTAAAGAAGCAAGTTTTCACTTGAAAAATTATTTATAGCAGGAGTTGAAGAGAAGAGAGCCTGCTGGATATTGTCTATGAACTAAAAGAGTGTAGAAGGGATTGGGAAGATGGAGAAGAAGATGGAGGGGGGAGAGAGAGAGAGAGAAAGACAGAGACAGAGACAAAGAGACAGAGAGAAAGATAGAGGGAGAGAGAGACAGAGAGAGAAAGGTACAGAGAGACAGAAAGAGAGGGAGGGAAGGAGAGATTTGCTAGAGGTTGAATACATGAAAAAAAAACACATTATGTTGTGCAATCTTGATTTATAGCAAAATGCAATTTTAAGAGAGAAATGCATAGGCTGAAGTGGGGAAGGTAGAGCTGCCATTTCAGGTTACATAAGAGAGAAATGAACACTTTCATTCCCCATCAGATCGGTCTGTGCCTACCTTGCTTTCCCTCCTGGACTGCCTCTCTCTCTCTCTCCTACTGTCTCCCTGCCTCCCATCCCTCTCCATTTCCCTGTCTCTCTGTCTGTCTGTCTGTCTGTCTGTTTCTCTCTCTCTCTCTCTCTCTCTCACACACACTCCCCACCCCCACCTCAGTGCCCTCATCTCTCTGCTGTCTGCATCCCTCCCGGCCCTGGCTCTGCAGTGGGTGCAGGAGGAAGATTTATAGTGGCTGCGTGCACTGCTCCTGCCTCCCAGAGACAGGCCCATCCCACACGAAGCTTCTTTATATGGGGTTGTTAGCTCTGCTCCGCTGACTTGGGAGGCTACATATTTTTAGTCTTTATTATTTTTAATGCTATACTTCATCCCTGGGCTTCTGGCTCCAACCACATTCTGACCTCAGAATACCAACAGCAGTAAAGCCACTGCCATTTGCCACCCCCACGCTGATTGCCCGGGGTTCTTAAATTAAAAAGTGTGGGAGGGAACAAATCTTGGAGCTCTTCTGTCTCAGCCCAGTGAACAGTCTATAAATGCTGGAAACACTGGCACACTCTGGATCCTGACCGAGCGCTGTGCGTGGTGACTGCATCGCTGGGTTTTAACAAAAGGAAAGTACCTGTACCTGTGTGGGGAGCTGCACGGATGGGCAAGATCAAAATGTACTTAAAAGTGCCTCTCTTCTCTAAGGGAAGACAGATAGAGAGGGGGAGGTGCCCGACGATGGAGCGGAAGGGAAATCCACCAGCCCTAAGCTCCAGACCCCTTCCCAACGGTGTGCCATGCAGCAGACACCCCCAAGGCCGTGTGACAGGCAGCCAGAGAAGGAGTCCCAGGATGACAGATAACCCATCTCTGCTCCCAGTGCTCCCAGCAGACACCAGGGACCTCAAGATCATGCCTCTGTTTCCTGCTGAGCCACGTTTCCCCTCACCTCTAGCTCCTCTGTGACTGGAAGGGTGAGGAGGCATAAGGAAATGGGTCTTGAGAAAGCTCTAAGCTTGTGGAGGACAGTGTTTCATCGGCGGGGAGCAACGTGAATACTGTTGCGCCCTCGAAGACCACGGTGTTCCCACAGCACGTGCATGCATGTTGGTCCTGCTGAGCCTCAGCACCACTCTGCATGACAGATTTCCAAAGACACAATTCTCCTCATTTTGCAGAGCAGGAAAGAACCCAGAGAAGTGCAATGGTTTGCCCATCACTATCAGAACAGAGGAAGAGCTGCCGAGGCGCACAGACTCTTACCTGGGCACTCTCTGCTCCTTGGCAATCTGCCACAAGCCACGTGACAGACCTGAGGTCTGGCACCCCAGAACCCACAGCTCACGCTCCAGCATTTACCCGTAAGAGTGGGTTTTCTTTGCTTTAATAGCTTAAAGATGAAGGAATATTTATACTTTCACACTCTGATGCAAATGGCAATCTAAAACGTGTGTGTTCCCCACCCGAAAGTCTGCCGTCTTTGTAACAGAAGAGATGTCCCTTGCTGATCTGGGTATGTGGGACAGGGCCTAGTTCTAGGAGTGGCAGGAGCCCACCTATTTGGACTGGTTTCATGAATCCAGGCAGGGATCCATTCCTTGGCCAAAACCTTCCCCCTCAGCTCCACTAATTGAAATCATTTTTCATTCATCTGTTAGAATTAAGATTTTGAAGTGCAAAGACTCCTGGGAAAGTGACCTTCCTGGGAGCAGGTTTCCATCTGGCAGAGAGAGGGTGGCTGCAAAGGGCATCCAGAGATACAGTGCAGGGCCCCCTTGCCATTGTGCTGAGGTAAGAGTGATTTCTGTGTCAGATCCCAAAATGAAGCACATACCCCTAAATTCTGTCCTGGACTTTGTGCTTTTGCCTTCCAGCTTCAGTTGGTAACTAAAGATGGTTCTCCTATTTAATGACTTTTGCATGTCAACTTCTTGTCCCTCCAGGCAGGATCTATTAGATATTTCCAGAATAGATATTTTTAGAAGGCATCTTGATATACACACTCTCACCACGAGGCTGTGTCTATCTAGTGATTGCTAAAGCCTATCTGATAACAAAATACTGCAGGTGGGTTTCACATCACTATCTTCTAAACCATTGCAATAGCCTTTGCAGACAGCTTCACTGGTGAATTCTATCAAAGCTTTAAAGAATTAATACCCATCCTTCTCAAACTCTTCCCAAAAATAGAAAAGAAGGGAACACTTCCAAACTTAGTTCACGAGGCCAGCTTTACCCCGAATCCAAAGTCAGACAAGGACACCACAAGAAAAGAAAAACACAGACCAACGTCCTTGATGAATATAGATGCAAAACTCTTCAACAAAATATTAGCAAATCAAATTCAACAGCACATTAAAAAGACCACTCACCATGATCAACTGGGATTTATTCTAGGGATGCAAGGATGGTTCAACATCTGGAAATCAATCAATATGATACACCACATTAACACAATGATGGATAAAAATCAAATTGCATGAATTCTTCAAGCATTTGAAAAATCTAACTGTATGGTTTCATATTCTAAATTTCCTTATGAGAATTTGGGTTATTTTTATTTTTTTTTATTGAGGTAACACTGGTTTATAACATTATATAAATTTCAGTGAGAATTGGTTAGAATTGCTTTTTGTTTTTATTTTCCTAGGCCAGCAATACAAACAGGTGAAGTAAAGAATGAAGTGACAATTTTTTAAAAATAAAACAGTCTCCAATATTTAACCCACAGATGAATCTTTTGTGAATGTGTCTTACAGGTGAATCTTGGGGGTACAGGAAACCTGTGTACCTCATAATGCGTTCTCTCCTACAGCTCCCAAAATGGCACCATGGTTGCCCACTGGAAGATCACCAATGACTTCTTACTGCTAAATCAAAGGCCTTGCTTTGGGGACTCATTCCCCTTGGCATCTCTTCTGCATCACATTTTACCATGCCCTCTCCTGGAAAAGCATTTTTTTTTTTTTTTTGGCTTCCAGGGGATTATACTGCCCTATTTTCCTCTGACCTTTTCAATGGTTGATCGGTTTCTTCAATGGTAGGTCTTCCCTTCTTGTCTCCTGTTTGCTGATTGTGGGCAATGGCCAAGGGGCAGATCTGGGCTCTGGGTGCTTCACCCCATGTACACAGTCCTCTCAATTGCTCCTTCTTTTCCATGCCCTTGCAGAATGAGAGAAGAAGGGTCTGCAGCTTTGTCTGACCTTCATCTGATTTCACATCTCCGCTCCAGCATCTCCTCCCCATCCCCATTCTACCACCTGACACAGCGCATGTCCTAAGCTAAACATATTCCCCCTCTACAGTGAGTCTTCTTCCCAGATTTCCTTATTCCTCAATCTGTATATGCGCTACACACATATGATTAAAAAGTAAATAATCTTTGCATTTAATTATGTCAATATTGGATCCATCAAAAATACCATTTACAGTATACAAGATGTTCCCATATAAATTCTTTTGTTTGATTTTTATAAAAGCCTTTTGAGAAGGAGACCACTGATATTGTTTCTGTTTTACAAACGAGAACATCAATGCCCAAAGAATGTAAGAATCTTGACCAAGGACGCAGATCTCATTAGCGATGGTGCCCCCTCCCAGCTTGGTGCCTTGTCCGTACTCTCTGCAATATCAGTAGAAGAGTTCTATCAAAGGTACCCTCTGGCTAAATGAGCCCTCTTCCACAGCTCAGATTCTAAAGTTATGTCTGGGATTGCAAACATAAGATCAAAGGTGATGGATTGTGTTATGTAGTTGGCTGCATCATGGTGACTCCGGGTGTGGGAGTACATTACGTCAGCGACACTAGCTCCTGTGGAAAGACTATTTCCTGCCACATCAACTGAAACACTCATTGCCTAATGAGGATGTCTCAAGATGCAGCACCCACTTTTTACAGAATTGCATGTCTCTTGACTACTTGGTTGGGGTCATTGTCTCCTGATTCCTTCTACTGAAGTAAAAATTCTTCCTAATTTGAGCCCCCGAGCCTCCCTACCATTGCTTTGTTCACTGATGTTCACAACCTCTCCAAGTTTATCTTCAACGAGTGGCTGAGATTTCTACTTGCACAATTCTATGCTGAATTTGGTCCTGCAGCTTCTGTGAGACCAGACAGAGATGCAAAGTTCTTCATTTCAATCCCCTCCACCTCTCCACCAGCCTTGCTGCTATGAGACAAAATGAAGATGCAAAATTCTTCATTTCAATCCTCGCCACCTCTCCAGAAGCCTTGCTGGTGATGTCATGCTTTTACTTTCTAACTTTTCCTCTTTTTTTGACAAGGAGTCAATGTGATGAAATCGAAAGTGTGAAGAGCATGGTGGGACTCCAACACTGTTTGAGGGATCCCAGAAATGTCACTTAATTATGGGACCTCATTTTCTTTAACTCTGTAGTGAAATCAGAGACAATAGAGGCATTTCAGGTAACATAGGTTCCAAACAAGTGGAAGACATCATTGCTGTTATTATTGTTGTTGTTATCACCCATGAGGTGGAGGTAACAGAACTTTGGGCTCCCAATCACCAGTGATTCAGAGCTTGCCTGCTTCATATTTACTGCTTATTTGAGACTTCAGGAACAATATCATGATTTAAAAAAAAGGGGGGAGAAGTGGCTGCTTCCCCACAACATGTATAAAGAATAGCGAACATCATCATTGAGCACCATTTCTAAGTGATTTCCCATATTTATATCATTTAATATTCCCCACATCCTTTGGGAAAGTATTGACCTGATATTCATTTTATAGGAAGTGGAAGGTCAGAAAGCTTCTCACTTGCCAAAGGTCAGGTAAGCAGCTTTTCCAAGATACCTGGCTAATACGTCAGTGAAGAGTTGGTAGCTGAAAGTCACAGAAGCTGACTTTGGCTAAACTGAGAAAAAAGAATGAGTGAACGAATGAAGGGTGAATGAATAAATGCAGACCTATTGAGAGGATTCTGGGCTAATTCACAGAAGTGCGCAGCAGTATTTCCAGTCCTAGGGGCCTCAGTGCAGGACACTCTCACAAGAAGATTCTATCTCCTTCCGTCTCTGGGCATGTCTGACCTGACTTTGAATTCCCAGGAGGCATATTCTCCCTGAGTCAGTCTCCTGTGTCCAGAGGGCCGGTGAGAGCAGGCAGCCGCCTCCATCATGTGCGCCATGGCCAGAAGAGGTGCCCTCAAGATTGATGCCAGTTTCAAATGCTGTGTCTCTCATGGGCCCATGATAAAAATGTATATTGTAATTTACCCTATTTGGATAGCTTCTCTCCTCTAGATTTGCTGTTTCTTAACCAGAATAGAAAGTCTTTTAACCATAAAAAGGTGATAAATTTGAAGAGTTTAGAGCCAGCTCTCTGGGGAGCCATTTATGGGAGGAGCACTGTGCTTCAGTGGCCTTTGGTCCAAGGATGTGAAAGGAATGGTGCTGAGCTGAGGCCTCAGGCCCAGGAGCTAAGAGCTCACAGGCATCCTGCTGTCCAGGCACAGGGCGAGGCGCATGTGCAGAGGATCCTATAAGAACTCCAAGAACTCCTGGATATTGGCTCCTACTGGCCTGCAACACTGTCTGAGTTTCCATCTTGAATACTTACTTACTCAGGATAAGGCCCAATCTCTTGTTAATAAACACAACCCCCTGGGGAAGATATCGGCCCTCCTGATTAGGCAGCACACCAGTCCTCCTCCACTTGGCAGCCAGCGGAGGTGAGGTTGGGCAGACAAGGCGTAGGACTAGGGTCTGAATGAATACTGGCCTCCACGGCCCATGGTCTGAGGCCACCGGAGGAAAATGTGGACAGCACAGCAAGGACTTCTGAAGCTAAACACATTTCACAGAACAAGTCTCTTTATTTTGATGTGATGCAGTCCTACATCTTGGTGTGTACTGGACCTTCCTTTCATGAAATAGTGACAATTAGAGACGATAATGTTTTTAAAGCTATCAACTCAATGTCAGCCTTCCTACATTGTATTTTTATGGAATTTTACTAGTCCCTTTAAGGCTAAAGTTTAGGAACTACTGGCCTAGGACACAGCCAAGGATGGGTAAGATGTACCTGACCAGGGGTGTCCGGCCTGCTGCCAGGCAGGGATAAGACAGAGGGTCCCTCCCATGGGCCACATGGTGGAGGACGTAGCGCAGTGGAGGGGAGAGGCTCTCAGGCAGACGGTTTGGTCGAGACTAGTTCAGGATCAGAAAATAAGGCCCGTGTGAATTCTGTCCTATCTACCAACCCAAACTTCACTTGGACTGTTCTTGCAGAGTGTTCTTTTCATTTTTTTTCCACTGAGCCTCTTGGCAAGTGCAGTTCCCCCTGCCATGCTGTCACTAAAGATGGACCTTGGGAGAAATGTTGCGATCTGAGCCAGTCTCTGCCCCAGGACGCTAATGATGCCAGCTGCAGAGTTTCTTGCAATCTTCTCTAAAAGAAGAAATGCTTACCCATTGGCTGGCTGCTTTCAGATGGGGTCAAACTGGTTTCTGTCTCAGCCCACCCAGGGCGGGAAGAGGAAGGAGTTGGCCACTGTCATCGGCATTAGGCTTTGTTGACCCAGAATGTCAAGGGGGAAGCCACTCAGTCCCCTGCTGCAAAAGAACGCCTGCTTACGGTGACACCTGGCCCAGATCCTCCTCTCTCTCGGGGTCCAGGCAGCTGTACATTCGGAACCCCTGTGGCCTAGAGTATAAACACATGCTATGTGAATGTGTGAACATGTGTCTGTATGTGCGTGTGTGTGCACACTAGTGTCATAATGAAGCTTGGAGTGGAAGGAGAGTCTAAGGTCACTCTGCACGGATGTGTTCTTTGAGTCACATGTAGCCAGGGCCCGGTTTGCAGCCTCCTCCAGCCTGGCACAGACACAGATAGCCACATGGCGGCCACAGCTGGCGGAGAAGGGAGCTGCTGGCCTACTGGTGGGAGCTGGCTGCCCACTCCCTGTCTCAGGAGTGCTTGGCTACCTCCTCTGGCTGTCGATCCAGCCCGGGAGGGCCCCAAATGTCTTAGGAGCTGACTAACCACCTAATTCATTTTGCATATGCTCTTTTTGGCTGGCACGGCCACCAACTGGTCCCAGGTTTGCCCTGGTTAGAAGTGGAGGTCAGCTGCTCCAAGGTCGCTCAACACACACGCAGTCTTTGCTGCTCACACTAATGTGACTGTCTATTCAGCTTCAAAGCCAGTTAAATGTGTTGAAATCTGTACACATTTGCTCCCAGTATGACCATGTAGCCATATCTTCAGTTTAACTCTATTTTGACTTCTTTCTCTTTAAACTATTTTAGTTTGTCATATAATAAGGTAGACACTTGATAAAAGTTACAATAATTTACTCAATGGCATCCAGAAAGCCTTAATTTTTCTAGTGTTCAGGGTTTTTTTTTAATTAGGGAATTAGAAATAAGGGATTGATTTTCTCCAAGTTATTTTATCAATAAGAAAACAACAACCATCTTTTAAAAATTGATTAAAGGACATTTGATATCAGGCAAAGGATGGAAATCCAAGTTCCACTGGCTCAAGAAGGAAGAAATATGTTAGTGTATGCAACTAGCAAGGTGAGTGGGCCCACTACAGGCACGGCTGGATCCAGGAGTTCTAATAGCATCAACAGCTTGCTCTCCTCTCCAAGCTCTATTGGTCTCTGATGGTCTCTCTGATTTGGACTTATTTTCCTCTGCTACAACCACAGCCAATTCACGTGGCAGAAAAAATAATTAAACAGAGGCCAAATTTCCTACAACTTTCCTACAACTACAACAAGCAAGGTAAGAGAAAGTTCCCCCTCACCTGCAGTTTGGAAAGGTCTGAGGAAAGTTGACCTGTTGGGGCCGCTGTTGGCAACACTGACTCAAGGGTCCTCCAGGGGTGTGGCCCAGCCTGAGGTCCTGTGGACTCCACTCCTCAGACTGGTAAGGTAAGCATGGAAGATTCACAGCTTCGCAGCCTTGCCCTGAGTGCTGGTGCGTGTGGCTTTCTCTTTAGGAAATGTCCCCCCTTCCCCCTCCGGCAAACTAAAACAGTCTGCGAGCACTGCAGGCATAAATGGGAAGTTCATGGGTCAGTAAATACAAAAATGTTCACCAAACCAAAACTTAAACGATGCTACACCAGTGATGAAATCCACTTAACCTATCAAACTGCGGAGGTTAACACATCTGATAGCATCCGTTATTAGGCAGGATGTGTAGACAGCTTGTTGGAGTAAATGTATCCAGGAGCACAGTTTTTGGAGACCAAATACCTATCAGTTCTTCAAATGAATATATACTTTAGCTCAGAAATTCCACTTAGAATTTATTCTGCAGATGGATACATTCCCATAAGTGTGGAAAAATATATATATATGAATATTTATTTCTGTATTATTGGAAATTTTTAAAACAATGGGAAAAAATCTAAATATCCATCAATTGATGGCGTGTTAAATTACTTGTGATACATACATACAATGAAGTCATGAAAAGAGTAAGTTTATTCTTCCATCATTGACATGGGAATAGTTGCAAGATATATTTCAGATGAACATGTTGCTTAATAACATGCAAGAAATAATCCAATTTTTGCTTTTTTTTACTTTCAAAGTCTTTGTGTGTGTATGAGAGAGAGAGAAATAGAGAGACAGAGAGAGAGGCAGTGACAGGGGCAAAGGTAGAGACAGAGAGAGGGAGAGAGAGAGAGGGAGAGGGAGAATGTTGAGTAGACTGAGAGAGACAGTGGATTCATGGCCCGTAATTTATTTAACTAACCTCTGAGTGTTGGTTTTGGGTTACTTTCTGCTTTTCACTATTTTGAACAACCTTTAGGACCTTTGTGAAAACACCCTCCTGTGCACACCTCCGTGGTCTCTGGAGGATGAGCTCCCAGCAGATGTCCAGCTGGTCCAAGGCTGTAACCGTTTGTGAGGTCTGGCTGCACTGTGTCGAATTGCTCCAAGAGAAAGTGGACCATTTAACACTCGTACGTGAGAGTGCCGTGTCCTTCCCCACCTCCAACTGTTTATTATTACAACTAAAAAGTGAAAACCCTTCATTACACAACGCCATCCTGCTAATGGACTTGGGCCACACGTTAGTGCTGCTTGCTCATGACAGTGGGAATCTCCCTTTTTAGAAAAATGTGAACTGTTTTATTAGGGACTAATTGACACGGAATGGACCACACACACTTAAAGTGCACAACTTGATCAAGTTTAATGCATGTATATACTTGTGAAGCCCCACCACAATCAGGACAGTGAGCATGTTCACCCCCAAGGTTTCCTTACTCTCTGTTATTCTTCCCTCTGCCCCTGCCCACCCTCTCCATCCCCCTTCAGCCGCTCAGCTGTCTTCTGCTAACTGAGATGCATCTGCATCTTTTAAGTTTTATATAAATGGAATCTTTCTGTCTGGCTTCTTTCACTCAGCATAATTATTTAGAGATAAAACCGTGTTGTGTGTGTATCGATAGTTTACGCCTTTCTGTAGCTGAGTCGTCCTCTGTGCCATGGGCACACCACGTTTGAGGGTCCACTTGTTGATTGACACTTGGATTGTTTCCAGGTTTGGGCTGCTACAGATAAAGTTGCTATGAACACTCATGTGCAAGTTTTGGCATGCATACATATTTCTTTACCTCTTGGGAAAATACCTAGGAAAAGAATGTCTAGATCATATAGGTGGTAGGTGTGTGCTTGACTTTTTAAGAAACTGACAAGCTGTTTCCCAAAGGAGTTGCACCATTTTACATTCCCACCAGCGGTGACTGAGAGTTCCAGGTCCTTCACATTCTTGCCAATGCTTGGTATGATCAGTTTTTTTTTAATTTTGCACATCCTAATAGGTATAATTTGCACATCCTAATAGGTATGTAGTAGTATCTCACTGTGGTTTATGTTAGGGGAAGTCTACTTTTAATTGACATTCATAGTTATATGAGTGTGTTTTACCTGTGAAAATACAGTGTATAAAACACTTTAGTGAAGTCATCCAGGTATCTACTGTATTCCCCAAATACCTACTGTACTCATCTTTATGACAGAATTTGGTAATCCTGTTGGAAACAGCTATAAGTCTGCAGGGCTTGTTTTCTCCACAATTTTCTTTGTTCATCTTATTTTAGATAATGTTTTAAATACTGTGCTATATCTCCTGTTATTCCATGGGTAGAATCCTATTTCAATAAAATTGGTAAGAAATAAAATATTGCAAAATTTATATTTAAACAATTAAAATGTGCAAAATTTTTATTTAACCTTCATTAAAGTAGATGCTGTCATATATGCAAAGATGATAATACTGGATTTCTTATTTCAGGGGATTTGCAATGAATTGAGTACATGTTTGGAGAGAATGCTGTACAGTCCAGATTGGAGGGATCTGGAAGTTCAAAATTTATTTCTGTTATACCTGTTACTAGGCACATGAAAATTCTCTCTCTCTCTCTCTCTCTCTCTCACACACACACACACACACACACACACACAGTTTAATAGAAAGCAGGATGCCCTCAGCTGAGGAGGGGAGAAGTGGGCTTCCCTGGGATGATGGGTAGGAGTCTTGGGGAGGCAAGTGTGGACTCGGAAGGTGGATCACCCTCCCACAGTCACACACAGGAGGTGGCAGTCCAGGTACATCGGATTGCAAAGCTTGTGCCTTATGCAGGCCGGGTACAGCATCACCTCTGCCTGGACCAGACTCTGGGAGCCAGATCAGCATACACAGCCAAGCATAGCTGTTGATGACAGGATGCGTCACACTGAACTATCACCTGAAGGGCCGGCACCGTGCTGGGTGCTCCAGCAGTCTGGCTCCAGGCCTGGGATGAAAAACCCTGGCATAAGGAAGACCCAGCTCTATTTTTCCTCTTCCCTTTCACTGTGTTAAAGCAAAGACTTCTCATTAAGTCTTTCCTTTTCCCTGAAACAAATCTTTCCCTTGACGACGTGCTTCCGTGATGTCTTGGAAATCTGACAGTTTGAGGAGATTTCTGATCTGCGTGCCAAAAAGGCCAGTTGTGTGGAGACAAGCCACTTCCCAGGGATAACAGAGAATTGACGGTGGACAAGTCAGCATGCTGAAGGCAGGAGTTACTCACTGAATTAAGTGCTGAGCGGCTGTGGCCCAAGAGCAGCTGCGGAGCTGAGACCCCAGGACCAGGGCCTGCAGAGGGATCTGATGTCTGGGACAAGGCTCTGAGACACAAACTTCCAGCAAGTGGTCCGGAAATTGATTTGCATGAACTTGCTGTAGCCTACACAGTTTCTGGAAGTATACCCTCTGCCTACTGCATTTCCCTGCTTCCCTGGTGTGCTCACCACTAGGGCCCGTGGCTCCTAGTGATGGGTTATGCCTGCTCCTCTCCAGTCCACTGATGGCTCTCAGGCTCCTTCAGGCACTCCCTGCCCTCCGCTGCCCTGGACCGAGTCAGGCTGGCTCCTGACCATCCTGGCCTCAGACGCCCCATCCCCAGACAGAGAGCTGTGCAGGACAGTCGGTGCAAACGTCCAGCATGGAGTCGGACACACAGTAGGTGCTCAGTGGAGGGAGGAGCAGAAAATAATCACTATCACATTTTGAAAAACCTCTTAAATATTAAGAATATTTCACATTAGCCAATTATCTAAATATATTAATGTAAACAACCAAAATAGTATTTATGTTAGTTAGATTGGCTGCTGGAGGACCTGTTTGTTGTCATCAACGTGTCCACATCAGCAAAATCAGCCAGGCATAGGTGTTGCTCAGATGTGGAAGTGGTCTGCATGTGCGGAGCTGCTCTGCAGGACTGTCTGCTTGGAAGGGTCCACCTGCTCTGTCCCTTGGAGCACGAACCCTGACACGGTGAAGGGCAAAGAGCAGGGCCATCTTTATGTTCAGAAGGAAAATCCTAGACGTTTCTCTTGTGTAAGGTATGATTTCTCTACGTCCCTTTGTGGATCTTCAGAAACAGTTGCCAGCAGTTCTGAAAATTAGTAGATTATTTTAGCCTCTGGGACACACAAAATCTGTGTCTCCTACATTTCCTAAGTATTTACTTTGTCCAAGAGACAGCCTCCCTCCCTATTTCCTCCTGGTAATTGTATGCCTGACACAGAGCAGACCACCCAATGCCGGTCAGCACCATAAACAAACCAGTGCCCTGGGAGTGTGGCCATCGGCCAGCTGAGCTGCAGACGTCTGCGTTTTGAATGGGAGCATTCTTCATGTATGTATATTGCTTGACAGCTGATGGCATTTTTGTGTCCAGAATTGCCTTGGAAATGTCATTGTCCTGTGAGGCACAGGACAGAGCATCACAGGCCCCCTCGGCTGAAAAGCGTGCTCAGGGAGGTGACAGCAGCTCCCCAGGTTTTATGGGGATTTTTACCAGAGCGCTTGCCTGAAATCCTCTGGATTCAAGAAAATCATGTTAGAATTTTGGAATGTTTTTCATTTTTGACCCAAATCTCCATTCTTGGACCTTTGACCTTTCACACTGTTCTGCCCCTGGAGTCCCTTTCCAACGAAACAAGTCTTGTTCTTTCCGCACCCGGTACCTGTCCTCACGCATTTTAAAAGCAATCCCTTTGGCCCCACCACCATCCCAAGAAAAAAGCCTTTACTCTCAGGTTTTCCAATTTCTCCTCACACGTGGGGTGCAGAGACCTCTGCAAGCTGACCCTGAGACCCCGGGACAGCTCCCTCCCCTGTGTCCTCATCTCCGCATTGTGGTAACCAGAACGGGACCAGTGACGGGGGTTGCCGGCCACGCGGGGAGAGAAGAGTGGACACGCCTCAGCACAGCCGGAATGTGTGCAGCCCTGCTGCAGGTTGTTTCTCATGTGGGACAGGCATGAGGTTGGGGGTGGGGTACAGCAGAAGCCTCACCTTCCTCTTAGATTCAAGGCTCAGAGACGAGGTGACTGAAAACCCTGTGGTTGGCAGGGACCAGCACCCCAAAACGGGTGACTGGATCCTCAGCCACGCATGTTCCGTGAGACTGGCTTTCCGCCCCGGCCATTCCATTCCGCCCCAATTAATTCCCCTGTGCCATCCTTCATTACTCGCCTGCCTGCCCTGCCTGCCTTCTGAACATAAAAGCTATCACGTGCTTCTTCCTCTGGTGGGTCCTAATCGTACAGGGAAGCCTAGACGCGCCGACGCTGCAGAGCCATCTCTGTCCACTGTGACTGAGCCGCTGTCTCTCTTCTGGCAGAAGCATGTCTTCCCTGGTGCATTTGCAAATGTCCCCTTTGATTCCTTCTGTCTTGTTTCATCTCAGTGACCACGCGCTGCTGTTTGCACCACTGGCAGAGGTATAGCCACCGGTTTGGTGTTTGGGCCCGGAGAGGTAGGGCATTTACCTACAGAGCCCGCAGGAGGCAAACAGGGGTATCTGTCTGTCTTGTGCTTCCACCTGCCCTGCATCACTCTCTTTCCACCAGCACCAGCCTGGACCCCAGCCCCACCACTCTTCTGTCTGCTTATGTCAGCTGACCAGGTCTGTGAAACCCTTTTGAAATAACAACGACAACACCACCACTACAAAGGCGTTAGCTATGCACCTAACATGCGCCTTGGAGAGCGAGGACATGTGCACGGTTTCATATGGGTCTTGCAGTAACCTGAAGAGGCATGACTTATGCAGATCATCTTGCAGATGAGATGACTAAGGCTCAAAGATTTTTTTTTCTTTTCTTTTTTTTTTGCAAGGAAGATCGGCCCTGAGATAACATCTGCCAATCATTCTCCTTTTTTTGCTGAGGAAGACTGGCCCTGAGCTAACATCCATGCCCATCTTCCTCCACTTTATATGGGACGCCACCACAGCATGGCTTGACAAGCAGTGTGTCGGTGCGCACCCGGGATCGGAACTGGCGGACCCCAGGCCACCGCAGTGGAGTGTGCACACTTAACTGCTTGCACCACCGGGCTGGCCCCGAGGCTCAAAGATTTTAAGTTAATTTTTATTTTTTTTTATTTATTTTATTTTTGTGTGTGTGTGAGGAAGATCAGCCTTGAGCTAACATCCATGCTAACCCTCCTCTTTTTGCTGAGGAAGACCGGCTCTGAGCTAACATCTATTGCTAATCCTCCTCCTTTTTTTCCCCCAAAGCCCCAGTAGATAGTTGTATGTCATAGCTGCACATCCTTCTAGTTGCTGTATGTGGGACGCGACCTCAGCATGGCCGGAGAAGCGGTGCGTAGGTGCGCGCCCGGGATCCAAACCCAGGCCGCCAGTAGTGGAGCGCATGCACTTAACTGCTATGCCAAGGGGCCGGCCCCTAAGTTAATTTTTAAAACTTTACTCAGCTGGTAGATGGTGGCTCCAGGCTCCAGGGTTCCAGTGCAGGAGAACTCTGCCCAGTGCCCTTGCCCCTGAATCACATGGCCTGCATTGAGTCCCCAGATGTCTGGAAAACGTGAAGGAGTGGCAGGCTGGATGTAGGATTGCATTCTTCCAGAAAACACTCTAGCGCTTACTCTTTCCAGGTGCTCTGCTGTGGAATGCAGCCAGAGGCTGGGGCTCCAGAGCAGTGCTTCCCGAAGTGCGAGGTCTGGGGCACCCTCCTCAGAATGGCCTGGGGGTCCATTTAAAATGCAGATTCTCTGGAGGCCTCAGATCCCTTGAATCAGCATGTCTGTTGATGGGTCCAGAAATCTGCATTTTTGCTGGGCACTCCTGATGACCTTTGTCCAGAATAAGTGTGAGAACTCCTAGCGTAGAGATTGTTAGAAGAGGTAGTGAGATTTCCAATTATGGACCTGATGGTTTCAGGCCCCAAGTGCCCCAGCTCCACTGTGCCGGAAGATAAACTCTCATTTTCCAGGGGTGGTGCGAGGTAACTGCGATGACAGAACAGTGACTGAAGATTGAATGATGTGCTGGATTTCTGGCTGGGTGAGAGAAGGGTTTATTGAAGGGGGGCTGTGGGCTGGGGTGACAGACGGGCGATAATGGTGGACTGGCCTCTTCACAACGAGCGCCACGGGGGAAATCTCTGCTGGCCCTCCCACCCCCGCCCCAGCCCAGGGGTGGTGGCTTCCACTGAAGGAACGCACTTTTCAGGTGGTACAGCAGTCCTCAGCCCCCCATCAAAACAGAGGGATCAGAGAACCCTCATGTCAGAACTAGGGTATTTTGGAGAGAAATGGGGCATTAGTAATAATTACACTGGACCACAGGCGTGCTGTGGGGCTGTCCCCAGCAAACTAGGGCACAAAGCCTGTTATATTATAATCCTTGTTTCAAAAATGCAAATTTGTGCCAACATGATTGATAAATTAGGGAACAATTTGAGCACTAAGTGGATCTTTCAAGTTTGCTTATGCGTGATGTCGTCCCAAGAAATACTAGATGAACCCGAAGCCTCGCCCCTGAACTGAGCCAGGTGGGGACACAGCAGCACGCACCCCAACACCTTGGCTGCCTCAGCTCCTGAGCCACCCCGCCCACCCGGCCGTTACAGATTTTCCATCTCATTTCCTGCAGCCTTCCTTCCACCAATAACCCCCCGGCGGCAATCCTCTGACAGCACTTCCACAAGTGCACTTCAGGTCTCTTTAAAGCGAAAGTATTTATTGCTGGATTCTGTGTTTCTTCGCCAGGTGTGAGGATAGGCTGCCATTTTTATTAGGTTCTTTTTTCTTTTTTTTTTTAATGTGTCACTGACAAGGTTTTGAGTGTTGTGTCTCTAATCCTATAAGCTCGGGGGTCTTTATTGCATGATTTTGCACACCGTGGAGATTTCCAGGAACACGCACGTCGTGTTATACAAAACTGTCCCTAGACAGAGCCTCCAGCCTCAGTCTACCTTCCCGCAAGGTCTAGCACAAAGACAACAGGAAAGAAGGCTGAACGCAAGCAGGTCGCGTTGTCTGTGAAACCTTCACACCAAAACCTCGAGTTTCCTCAGGGCCCAAATGACCCTGTCAAAGCATGGCAAGCACAGGGATTTACGCTTCTCCTCTCTCCGGAGCACTTTCACGGTGAGAAGAATTTGGGCCATGTTGAGGGCAGGGGTGGCAGTCAGCAGATCTGACATCAGCACATTTCTGGATTGGGGCAGACGCTGTACCCTACCCAGCCCCCTGGAAACGTTCCGCCAGGCTCCGCCTCAGCAAGGAGGCCGGGGACCAGGTCTGTTTGGATTCTCATTGCATCTCCAGCGCACGGCACAGGGGCTGTGCATCATCAGTGGACAGTGATTTTTTGTTAAATCTATGAAATTTCAGGTCCACCCGCTGACAACAGGTCACAGGTGCAGCCCACGCGGCCCCCAACCCGAGCAAGTTCTCTCACTGTCTGCAGAGGCACTGAAGTCCCCAAGTCTTCACTGAGCTGCAAATGGAGATGCCAGCAGATCACTTGCCAGGACGCTGCTCGAAGTGATGGAGAGTGGCTGGAGCCATCCACAGCTGTGCGGTCAGGAGGCCACAGGAAAACTGTACCAGGAGCGGTTCCTGGGAGCTGCTGGGAGCTGGGGGAAGGGGAAAAAAACAGCTCAGCTTTCCTGCCTGTCTCCTTTTTGTCTGCCCACTCCTAGGCCCACTGATTTTCTTCCTCTCTCTCTCTCATCAGCTCTGGCTAGATTTCTAAGATCCTTTATAACATCCTCAAGAAAAATGTCACTGCATTTACCTACTGGAATTCCCAGTGAATTTCTAATGAGTTCCTTGGTGGGCAACTGCCAGTGCCAATCACAAGAGTGGAGACCAAGGAGCAGAGGTAGAGAAAGTCGGGGATCCCAGGGGCTGGAGGGGACTTGCTGATACTCACCTTTCACAGGAACTGTGCTGGCACTTGGTGATATCACCTCATTTGATTCTTAGAGGAGTCCTTCAAACAGGTGTGACTACCTGCAATCTACAGTTGAGGAGACCTAAGCCCGTGAAATTTAAATAACTAATTTGCCTGAGATCATGAATATTGAGTGGGGAGCCAGTCTTATTAGCTCCAAACCCTCCTCCTTTCCCCTCCCTCTGCCACCTTGGACGGAAGGCCTGGGAGGACAGCAGAGGCAGACTGTGAGTTTACAGAGTTTCGCTGGGCTATAGCCAGCCTTGGCACATATTCTTAGACTAGCCTACCCTAGGGGAGACCAGTGGCCTGAGAGGAAACCCAAGGGGCGATGTGTCTGGAGGCCCTTGCTTCCTGGGACATACCACATGGGGCTCCTCCTGAAGCCTTCAGCCCAAGTGGCAGGATGCCGTTGCATATTCTCATCTCCACCAGGTAGGGAACCACTCCAGCAATCAGAGACAGTCTCCTGGGATAACCACAGTTCTTTTGGAAGCCCGATTTAATGTTTTAGATTTAGCTCCGATTGCGAACAGAAAAGGTGGTGAGGCAAATGCATTTTAGCTACTGGGAAAGCCAACCCCAAATGTGCCCTCTCTCCCCGCCGGCCCCTCCTGCCTGGCATTCTCATATTATAAATGGATGCCTTTGCATCGAGGAATGACCTAGTGCAAATGTCCTTCATCTGTCTCTATTGTGAACACCAACTAATTCAGTCAGAGGTATTCTGAGATCTGGTCCAGGAGAATCACGTGCTGAGATATTACATACATCCACATGGATGTGGGAAGAGACACCAGGGAGGAGCAGAGTTTTCAGACCACTCCAGGTTGGGGGCAGGCTGATGCCACTGTGGGGCAAATGACAGTGCTTTGGGTAAGGGGGGGAAAGGGAGATGATCACAGAGGTTGAGACAAGGGAGAGACTGGAAGAAATGCTCATAAAACAGTATTGCTCTTAGATCACTTCCTAGCTGTCAAGTTCAGACGGAGGGAGGAGGCCAGCAGCAGAGAACAATTAGTAGTCCTTCTAACTGTCACCACGTTGTCACCCATCAGGATCAATGTCGGAATGGAGGTCTGCTTTGGGCAGCCAGTAGAATGAGGTGACTTCTGAGTTCTCCCTGGACACCCGGGGTCCACAGAGCTCATGACTCAGGGTCCAGAGAGAACATCTCTCTGAGTCATTCATCCGAGACACCATCCTTCATTCCAACTGTCGTGAGGGGGATTTGTTGATCATTTCAATTGTGTTAGATAGGAAAGTCAGCATTCAAATGACCAAAAAAAGCACAAGTTTTTCTCCCCAACAAAGGAGCATGGAGCCCAGGGTTCAGGTGACAGCCGTGAGGGGCAGGGACGCAGGCCCTCCTGTCACTTTGCTCTGCCATGGCACACGCTTCAGGTCCCAGATGGCACCCTGAAATCCACCTTCGCCGGTCCCTTCACATTCTAGATGCAGGAAGGGCGAGGGGGAGACAAAGGGGTTGTCCCTCTCTTCGAGGACATTTCCAGGTGTCAGGCACCGCTCTTCTGTTTACATCTCATTAGCCTAAACCTAGTCCCCTGGACGTAGCTTGTTGTCCAGACATGGAGGGAGGACTTTTAGCTGAGGGGCAATGTGTTAGCTAAAATGTTGGGCTTCTTTTTTGCTAAGGAAAAAGTGGAAAATTGCCATAGGGGAGCAACTAACATTCTCTGTTACAAAGGAAGCTTTACATGACACTAAAGACCAAGAAACAGGGCACCAGATATAGACATACAACTTCAAGATTTTGTATTCAAGCCCACCTTCAGCTAAAACGCCTGTATAATATTCACCTCCATAAGAAAGCAATGACACATGCCATACAGAAGAGCTGGTGGTTTCGATAACGAATGCCACTTGATTTTGAGACTGTTTTGCAACAAGAAATAATATTATTTAGTCATTAGGAGAAGGGATCTGATGTCAGAAAAGTGGATTTGGATTCTAGTTCTGCCTCCGGGTGGCCGAGTGACCTTGGGAAGATGACCATCTATTTAGAAGTAAACCTCAGTATCCTTGGCTATAAAACAGGAACAGTAAGTTACCTTTGAGGGTCCTTATGGGGCTTCAATTGAGGTAATTTAGGTCAAGTGCATAGTACAGTCTATTACATAGTGAGTTTTCGATATCTCCTACCTAAAATGATAACTCTTGCAGAGTTAGTGATCTCTAACGCTGAACAAATTCCACCTAGCAAGCGGTGTGCTAGGTCACAGAGCAGGGCTCACGTTGCAGGACACAGTGGTGGGCCTTGGCCTCCACCTGAAGAGTGGTGCTTCATTCTGTGACGGGTCTCATGGCTGCAGGTTCCGATGCCCATTCCTTGTTTTCAGTCCTTTTGCCTTGACCCTGAAAGGTCCGCTCGCAGGAGGACCACTGGAGACCCTTCCAGCAGGTTCCTGCCCCGCCCAGTCTGGCCGCTTACCTGGATGCTGCAGCCAGGGTCATTGCCCTGAAACCCTGTCCTCCTCACTTAGATCAGCCCATGAGGCCTCCAGTGTACCCAGGGAAGCTCTGCTCCAGCCAGCGGCACATATTGGCCCTACCTCGTGTGTGCCCACCTCCCTCACACTGCCCAGCCACGTCCCTCGCCACGTTCACCTCCTTCCACAGGCTTCTGGACAATGCAGCCCACAGGGACCTCCTCCCCATCCTCACAGCTCTGCACACATGCCCGAGGCGGCCCCTCCACGCACGTCCTCTTTCTCCCTTGGACCCTGAACTCTCTGGGCCAGAGACAAGGCCGGACCATTTTGTATATTTTTTTTCCTCAAATGCAAATTCCAGGGCACCAGCTTGGGACTCAGCTTATACCTGAAAGTCCCGTAAGAACCTTCATTGCTCTCCAGCAGGAGGGCCCTTTGATCAGCAGGAAGCCACGGTTTGACTTTTGTGACCACATTTCAATTCCAGTTCTTTGTGTCACCCTGACTCTGCTCTTTCCTAGGAAGTAGAGTGAAAACCCACTCGATGCTTCCACACTCCACGCTTACCTAAAGCAGGCTCCTTCCCCAGCTCCAGGACGTGAGGGGCACGGCCACTGCTGGGGAGGGGAGCCCCGTCCACCGGAGGCCAGGGGAACTGCTTCCCTCTCCTGCGGCTTGTCCTGAGTGCAGATGGTGCCGCCACGGGCAGACAGCGCCACCAATCTCCCTGCTGACTGACCCTGCAGCCTGTCCTGGCTCCTGCCCAAGCACCTCACTCTCCAGCCCCTGCGCTTGTCCCTCGCCAGCACCCCTGCATCATGGGAAGGTGGTGAGGGTAAGGCCTCCCCACTGCACCCCAGGGAGGCCTCGGCCCCATGGGGACCAGCAGGATCCTCGGCAGACAACTCAGCCCCGATGAGCCCTTCTGTCTCAGCGGGCAGGGCAGCTCGGTCCCCACGGGACAAAGATGAGAGTGCCACCCACTCCAAAATTCCCAGAAGATGACCTCGAACTTTGGAGAATCTGGGGCGTCCCTGGGGGTGATGGGAAGCACCTCAAGGGAGGGTTCAACTCCAGGGGCCCACCCCTCTGTAGAGGTCACTCCCTCAAAATACCGTGTCCAGTGGGGCCTCCTGTCCCCCATGGGCTCTTCCAGGACAAGGCCAGATGCCTGCTCTGACCTCCGTTCTATGTCTGCTGCTCTCGACTCCTCCTGGACATTGACACCCTTGAGGACTGGAGTTGGGAGGGCTCGGCTGTGAGCCAACTTAGAGATGAGAGCCCGGACATCCTTCCCTCATCCCTTTTGTTTGTGGGCCCTCCTGTAACACCAAAACCCACGCCCTCTCTCAGCTCACAGACAAGCGCTATTAACACACCTTTTGGGACCCAGAACAAAGTCGTCTTTGTGTGGCAGATGCGTGGAAACTTTTGCTTCTTGTAGCTTGGATTCAAAAGATGAGGGTACCTCTTGTCAGCAGAGATAGTTCTGTGTCTCTAAGGTGACTGGACACCTTCCCTCCCGGGGAGGACAACATCAGCAAGGAAGATTTCAGAGGCCTGTTTGGCTTCTTCCTCCAAGAGCCGGGGATGCCTGAGGCCTTCCCCTGCATCCAGACAGGGCGGGGCACCAAGGACGCAGGTCCAGAGACATGGGGCCTGAACCGGGCCAGGTCACTGCACGTGTTGTCTAGGATTTGAAGTTGAAGGCAAGTGAAGGCCCCTATTGATTAGGAAGTGGATTAGGATGACGGTTGAGACGGGGCCAGACTCAGGAGTTCAGGGCCTATCTCCTGCCTCTGCCACCTTGGGAGGCTTATGTGACCGCCCCAGGCCTTGTGCATTCATCTACACAGTGGTGGTGATGATAGCACCTCTCTAGCATTAAATGAGTGAATACATGTTAGTGGCTTGGAATGGTACTGGGCACATAGGAAGTGCTTACTAAGCTTTAGTAATGGTTACCGCTCCTATGATGGCGTCCACGGAGGAGGCTGTGGTGTCTCCATTGTTTTTTGGCATTAGTCCTTCTCTGAACAACCTTGAACTGCCTTAAGGCTGGGTCTGGCTCTGCGTCTGGCTGTTCAGGCGGTGCACTGCACGACTCCAGATACAGGAACATGGTTGTGCAGTGAGCCCGGGCCAGGATTCTGGTCCATGTGGATCAGTCTGCTGTGAAGAGCCCTCAGAGGCGGGGCTGTGGGGCTGGACACTGGGATATGGGGGCTCCCAGGCATCTGTGCTGAGAGCAGGTTTTGAAGCGGGAGGGGGGTCACAGAGGGAGCCTGTGCCTGGGGCCAAGGATGGGAGAAAAGGGGTCTGGAGGGGGGCCAAAGTGGGGGTCCGCGGGAGCCCGGAGCTCTCCTTTGAAGAATTCTCCACTCCACCTTTGGCTGGCCGAGGTGTAGAAGAGAGAATCAGTCCCCCGGGGCATTGGAGACATCCTTTTTCTGGGCCTCTCCCACAGCATCCGGTCGGCTTCTAGCTCCAGAGGGCAAGCCCAGGTGGCATCCAGCTCTGTCCGGGGCCCAGGGCCCCTCCAAGGTGGAATGCAGTCTCCATAGCATCGCAGGATGCCAGCACTTCCCTCCCTTTGTGCAGGAAGCTGGCGTCTGGGTCTGCACAGGCCGTGACTCCCTTCCTGCTGCACAGCTCTGCAATCACTGGCAGCCACAGCCCTTGCCAGAGCAGGGCTTGTTGCTTTCTCCAGGAAAAGAACACCGTTGCCACCCACAGCAAATTAAAACTAAGTGCAGAGACACTTCCAGGTCAGTTAAGCACAGCAGGTCACCAGCTTTCCGTTGCTCTCAGCAGAGGAGACGCTGCTCAGCGGGTGCGTTCTGGGTCCTGCGGGTTGCTCACCGAGAATAAAACACCGAGATTTGCGTGTCTGTGTCTTTAAAATACTTTATGATGTGGTTCAGGGCACAGATTGCAGCGAGAGAGGTGCAGAATAGCACGATAAAATCCGCTGACGACAATGTGAGAATCACACAGCCTCTGCCCTGCTTGACACGGGTTAGTCAGTTGCCTGTTTCTGGAATGTTAACGTGCACAGGAGTCTTCTGAGGATCCTGTTAAAATGAGAGTTCTGATAAGGCCCACGATCCTGCATCTCCAACTCCCTCTCAGGCCAGGACTCCACAAATCACTGAGTACCAAATCCAGGCCCAGCGCCTTATCCGCCGTGAGCTGAGAATGGTTTTACGTTTGTACAGGACTGTAAAAGAAAGCAAAGAAGAATATACAACAGAGACCCCGTGCCCACAAAGCTGGAATGGTTACTTTCTGGGCCTTCACAGAACAAGTTTCCCGGCTCCTGCCTTAGATGAGGCTGATATTCGCTGTTGGAGGCCTGCATTTACAGCCACAGACTCTCGAGATCAGCTCTAAATTCCCTTTCCTTCGTTCCCAAAACCAAGGAATCACCAACCTGGAAAAAAGGAGATTAAGCATTGGGGATGATTGGCTGGGCACAAAGTGCCATGTCTGTCCCTGGGCCTGCCCCCGTGTGCCTGGCTCACCCACCCAGCCACCCAGGTGGCTGGAGCATCTCTTCCCGTCTCCTCCATCCGGTAGCAGCTTCTCCACGGCCACATGGGAACAGTCTTCACACTGTCTGTGGGTGTTTGTTTTCATGTCTATTTCTTCCTCCTCGACTGTAAACTCCTTGAAGGAAGGGAGGAGTTTGTTTATCCCGAGAGTTTGTCGACGAGTAAGTGCTCCATAAACTCGGCTGGGAGAAAACAAAAGGGAGGAGAGTTCTCCAAGGAGCAGCTACCGGTATTATCACGAGCTCATGCCGTATCTGTTATATTTAAACATAATACATTTACCTGTAAATGTATAATTACATATTTGTGTGTTTATAATGTACACACATACGAACTACAGTTATTATGTATCTATATAAACACATATATATGTAAGTATTCAAACTAGGTGGCTTAAAACAAGAACATTTATTCTTTCACAATTCTGGAGGCCAGAAATCCAATTCAAATTGTTGGCAGTACCATGATTTCTCCAAAGGCTCCAGGGGAGAAACTTTCTGTTTTGGACTGAATGTGTCCCTCCGAAATTCATATGTTGAAGCCCTAGCCCCCAGTGGGACAATATTTGAAGACGAGCCTTTAAGGAGGTAATTAAGATTAAATGAGGTCATAAGAGTGGGTCCTAGTCCAATATGATTGGTGTCCTTATGAGAAGAGGAAATTTGGACACAGACACACACAGAGGAAGGCCATGTGAGGACACAGGGAGAAGGTGGCCGTCTGCAAGCCCAGGAGAGAGGCCTCAGGAGAAACCAACTGTGACGACACCTTGATCTCCGACTTCCAGCTTCCAGGACTGTGAGAAAATAAATTTGTGTGGTTTGAGATGCCCTATCTGTGGTGCTTTGTCATGGCAGCCCAGGCAGACTAAGACACCTTCCTTACCTTTTCTAGCTTCTGATGGCCCCAGGAGTTCCTTGGCTGCATTACACCAGTCTCTCCCCCATCTCCACATGACCATCTCCTCTTCTGTTTCTTGTAAGGACACCTGTCAATGGATTTAGGACCCATCCAGATAATCCAGGATGATCTTATCTTCAGATCCTTAGCTTAATTACATCTGCAAAGACCCTTTTCCCAAATAAGTTCAAATTCACAGATTCTGGGAGTTAGGACACAGACCCACCTTTTCTGGGCCCCACACAACCCTCCACTGTGGTGCTCGCTCACTCACACACTCCTTTGCCCTCTTGTTTGGTTGGGCTGTTTGTCGCAAGCCCTCTCTGAGCCTGCTGAGTGCCAGATGTGGCTCTCTCCGTCTCCAGGGACAGCCCCTACTGTGCGAGCCCCTCTTCCAGGTCCTCACTTTTCTCCACATGGCATGGGCAGTATAAGTCTAATGCATCAGATGCAGGGAAATCTTGTTTTTCTTCTAAACCTGTGCATCTGGCTGTTCAGCCTCTGAACATCTTGGCGTCTGTCTGGCTCCCAGGTTTGCCAACTGTATAATGAGTGAGGAGGCAAAATCATCCTGGGATCCCTTCTAGCTTTATAATTTTATGAAGCTTGCCCCCAAAGCCAAGATTTTGTTTCATTTCTCTAAGAAGACTCCAAGCATCCTGAGGGCAGGGACAATGATGCTTCTTCTCTAGTCCCACTGCACCTGTCACGCCATTAAGCACCATGACTGGGGAGCAGGTCACACGAGTGTGGTGACCTCCAGACTCAAAGTTCTGTGCGTGAGGGTAGCAAGTTCGTCGGCTTGTCTGAGATCCTCCCACGCTGGCACAAAACAGACACTCAATAAACATCAGGCAATCGGGTCGAGGCAGCTCTCCGCCTCCACCACAGAGACGTGTCGAAGTGGCCACAGCACTGCCTAGTCTCACAGAGGCTGTCGGTGGGGCTTTCGGCTGGTAACCGGACCATGAGTGAATCGTAAAGAAAACACTGGAGGGGACCCACAGTGGCAGGAGATCCCCTATATTTATAGCAAAATGGGGGAACAAACAGCACAGGAGCTGGCTGAGACCTTATGTGGCTGACTGCGTGTACTTTCTACAGGTGTCACATCTCTGCCAGAGACAACTTTTGTCCTTTGGAAGCTGGCCCCACCGTGTCCCATCTTCCCTTGTACCCTCCCTAGTTCTCCTCTGTTCCCAAATGCTTCCCTCTTGCAGATAAGCCTCCTGAAGACAAAGATTCAGCCTTCTGACCTTCTGAAGGGCTGAACTTCCCAGATAGCTCAGTGTGGAGGCTGGCGGGGGAGGCCGGCAGTGGAATGCAGATGCCCACCTAGGTCATGGACACCTGGCCATTCCGTGGATCTAAGTGGGCACCAGGCAGCACAGACAGACAGGCACTGGCACAGGCCCCTCCCAGAGAGATGTTCCCCTCCCATTTGGGGTCTAAGTGTTGGTCTGGGCTCCAGGCAGTGCTTCTCACTCTCCGTGTGAGGCCCCAGCCAGCCAGCATATCAACGGGCACCCTAGAGGAGCCGGGCACCACCTGCCTCTGGGAGGTGGTTAAGCCACATGCTGGGGGCCGTCCCGGTGGTGCAGCGGTTAAGTGTGCGCGCTCCGCTTCGGCGGTCCGGGATTCGCAGGTTCGGATCCCGGGCATGCACAGATGCACTGCTTGTCAAGCCATGCCATGGCGGCGTCCCATATAAAGTAGAGGAAGATGGACATGGATGTTAGCGCAGGGCCAATCTTCCTCAGCAAAAAAGAGAAGGATTGGCATCAGATATTATCTCAGGACTGATTTTCCTCACACACACACAAAATTAAATGAATAAATAAATAAAAAAACAAAAAGCCACATGGTGAAGGTCGCCAGATGTTAGCATGAGGAGGTTCCTGCTTCTCCCAGGCGATCTTGGGGCCGGTGGTTTCCAGGAACTCTCACTAAGCAAGCGTTCGTGATGGACTCCATCACACAGCGTTCGTGGTTGTGCTGTGCGCAGGAGACTAACTCAGAGCTGAATAGAGGAAAGATAACGTGTCTCTTGTGTCTGTGATCTCATTTAATCCTATAACAGCCATACAAATTAGCCATTACTATCTTGATATGGTCAGTGCTGTGGGTGGAATTGTGTCTCCCAACAGACATGCTCAAGTTCTAATCCCTGGTACCTGTTAGTGTGACCTTATTTGGAAATAGGGTCTTTGTAGATGTAACCAAGTCCAGATGAGGTCATACTGGATTAGGGTGGGCCCTACTCCAATGACTATGTCTTCATAAGAGGAAGGAAATTTGGACACAGACACACAGAGAGAAGAATGCCACGTGAGGACATGGAGACGGCCATGTGATGACAGAGGCCGAGATTAGAGTGATGCGGCCATAAACCAAGGAACATCCAGGATTGCCAGGAGCTACCAGGAGCTGGAAGAGGCAGGAAGGAGCCTCCTCTAGAGCCTCCAGAGGGAGTACGGCCCTGTCCACACCTTGATTTGGGACTTCTGGCCTCCAGAGCAACACAATATGTTTATTCTAAGCCACGCAGTTTGTGGGGGTTTGGTACAGCAGCCCTAGGAGACTGATAGCAATGGATCGAGGGAGGTGCAGGGTGTCCACACCCAGAGTTCAAGCCCAGCCGTTTGCTTCCAGAGCTCTCGCCTTCACATTCATGACGTGGCGATGCCCTACACCTCATTGCCCATGCCTTGTGCTGAGTGCATCAATTTTGACTCTCTAAATAAATAGAAAACTGTATATTTAAAGACAAGGAACAACCAATTCCTGACTTTCTATGTCTATTAAAGATGAGTAATAAGAACTACCCGTATGGCGTCTGGGAGAACTGACGAGGAAATAATGTGAGCTCTTAGCACGGGCGTGGCCTGGGGAACACGCAGCAGATGTTAATTCGTATGTTACTTCACTGCCTCCTTGCGCTGGGCACAGCGCTGGCTGTGTTTACGCACCATCCCATTCTGCCTCCTTCATGAATGACATCCACCCGGGAGGGGATGCCACCTCTCTCTCCAGCTGGGGAAACGGGCCTCAGGGATGGACCCAGAGATGGCGATGGCTGCAGCAGAATTCTGCACAGCACCTACAAGTCCCTACCAGGGGCCCCCCCGCCCCCTGCCCTCCCTCTGAGCGTCTAGCTTGTCCCTGGGTAAACAGTCGTCAGTCATTAAGTGTATAGTGTTTGATCTTGCCATGATCGTAGTGGTGGTGAAGAAACAGAGTAATCTTTCTGTTCCTCAATGCCTAGGCCAATAAAGCCCCTGCATTAAGGAATTGCTGAGTTTGTTTTTATTTTCCCATTTCTGCCCAAAATTATGCAGATCATTAAATGAGGGCCAAGCCCATATCTCTGAGCTCAGCTGTGGTGGGTTTTGTGTCAGCTGGGTGGACGGTGGGCTGGACGTCATTCTTATTATTTACTTGGTTCCTGAGATCGTGGGAGCAGCCTGGGGCCAGGGAGGCAGAGGCCTATTCACTTCTGAGCTGGTCTGGAAGGTGGTCTGTGATGTTCAAAGGGTCGAGTTCTGCTACAGACTGTCCTTTGTGAGAGTGGGGCCCTGAGCACGTCTGAGAGGGTGTCAGTCCTCATCGTACCTGTGTCTGCTCACACCTGCCCAAGCTCTGGCAGCTCTGCAGACCTCGGGGCGAGCCCCTGGGGAGGGGTGCCAGTGCCACACAGGTGGACGTCGTGAGACAGTTGGGTCCCGCTGGCCACATCCTGCAGCTCTCTAGGCGCCGGGCCTCATCTTGCATGTAGAACTCAAGCTGTGCCTGCTTCTCTCCATCTGAGCAGCCTAGTTCCTCCCATTCAGCCACCCTGGAAGCCTCAGCCCTCTCTGTCCCCCAAGACAGCTTTGAGCCCCCACCCTCACCAGGGGCAGCTTCCCTCTGTTTCAGCACTGAAGGGGCTTCATGCAGGCTGCCCTCCCAGGAGATCTGATCTTTGTACAGTTCTCTTGCTGTGGAGGGACATGAAGATGCCACCGGGCAGAGGTGAGGCTCTGCCCCACCCATATTGGGAGTGGCTGAGGCCACCTCCACAAAGGCCATGCTACCCGGCTAAGCAGCTGGAACCCTGAGAGGGAGAAGGGTCCACAGAGACAGGAGGAGGGAGGGACTGGTGCTCAGCAGAATCTTCGGAGCTCTGGCCTCCCCATCAGCTGCAGGCAGCTGCAGTGCCCGGGGTCGGGGTCAGGTGTCCCGGGGTGAGTCTTGGGCTGAGCTAACTGGGGCAGCTGTGTCCACACGACCAACACCCTGCTGCTGCCTGCCAGCAAACACAGACTGGCTATGAATACACGCCCCTTCTCTGCAGCCAGCAAGTGCCAGCCCAGTGACCCCAAACATGGCATGGTGACGAGCAGCATTCAGAGTCTCCCTCCATCTTTCCCAGGGGTGTGACCTTGAGTACGAGCGAAAGGACTGTCCTCAGGCCCCTGGTGTAACCTGGGGTGATGCCGGGCCCTGATATGCAGGGCTGCTGTAGAGGTTACCTTAAATGATGTACGTTGTTCAAACAGCATGATGTCTGGGACATGGGTGGCCCTAAAAATAGTCGCTATTATTGTGATTATTATTTAGGAGAGAAGTGGTCCAGCAAGTTCAGAGCACTCTCATCTGGTTCTTTCCTGAGATCCTGGGCAGACGGGCGGGGCATGCAGGACCCAGTGCTGTATCACCAGCCCCTCAGAGCTGGGGACAGAGGTTTCAAAGACCAGGGACTCTCCAAGGTCACCCACGTCTGAGCGCCACTAAGCTCCACCCTGAGCAGAGGAGCTGAGCTCTTGGTGGAAGACAGAGTGCCTCTGTTTACGAGCAGAGTCCCTTCTGCTCAGGGCGCTTACAGGAGGGTTTGCCATCAGTCTCTCTCCTTGTTGCCGTTACTGTGTCCTTACCAGATCAGAACCTGTTTCCCATATGGAACACACAAGATTCCCGCCATCTAGCAGAGTGCTTGTCTGTGCATATACACTGCCATCCCTTCACTAGCTGGTAGGGGGAGGGAGAGAAATCAGACACAAAGGAGCCACAGGCAAAACAAAGCCGCAGTCAATTCTCCATTTTTAGAGAGTGAGCGAAGCTGCAACAGGCACCCGGAACGTAATCAGGTCCCCGGGGTCTTGTAGTCAGGGCAGTCTGCGCGGTGATTGGTGCTAATTACTGCCCTTCCTCACCCCATCTCTACCCATCCACTCACCCCTCCCCATTCCCCAGTGGGACAGGGTGCAAATACTTAGAACACTTATATTCCTCATACGATACAAGCCCTGCCCTGGACAGATGCCCTGCCTACCACAGGGCGAGATAGACATTAAGCAAACATGTGTGTGCGTGCACACACATACATACACAGATGCACACAGACACACACACATAATACACTGACACACACAGATATGAACAAGTACATACACATACAGACACAAAAACATATTGACACACATCAGCACACACACATACATGCATTGACACACACATATACATGCACAATACATTGACACACATACGTAGACACACACAATCACAAAAACACATTGACAAGCACATAAACACATACATACAGATATACACAGACACACAGACACGCATTGACACACACACACAGTCACACACCCCAGAGGTGCTCTGCATTGTGAGACGGGAGGTATTATGGGCTGATCTGCGTCCCCCAAATTTGCATGTGGAGTCTTGACCCCAGCACCCGTGACCGCATGTGGAGACAGGGTCTTTAAGGAGATAATCAAGGTTAAAATGAGGCTGTCAGGGGGCCGGCCCCATGGCTTAACGGTTAAGTACATGCACTCCGCTACTGGTGGCCCAGGTTCGGATCCCAGGCACGCACCGACGCACCGCTTCTCCCGCCATGCTGAGGCCGCGTCCCACATACAGCAACTAGAAGGATGTGCAACTATGACACACAACTATCTACTGGAGCTTTGGGGGAAAAAAAGAGGAAGATTGGCAAGAGATGTTAGCTCAGGGCCAGTCCTCCTCAGCAAAAAGAGGAGGATTAGCATAGATGTTAGCTCAGGGCTGATCTTCCTCACAAAAAAAAAAAAAAAATGAGACTCTCAGGCTGCGGCCTAATCCAACAGGACGGTGTCCTCACAGAAAGAGGAGCTCAGGACACGTACACGCTCGGAGGGAAGACCATGTGAGGACACAGGGAGAAGACGGCATCCACAAGCCAAGGAGAGTGGCCTCAGGAGGAGCCAGCCATACTCACACCTCGATCTCAGACTTCCAGCCTCCGGGACTGTGAGAAACAAGTTTCTGCTCTTTATGCCGCTGCGTCTGTGGTGCTGTGTTAAGGCAGCCCGAGCCGACTCATACCAGAGGCATCACGGACTGGATGTCTGTGCCATCACAAAAGTCATACGCGGAGGCCAACCCCTAAGGTGATGTTTAGGAGGGGGCCTTCGGGAGATGGTGAGGTTAGAAGAGGTCATGTGCGCGGGGCCCCATGACCCGGTCACTGCCCTTACAAGGAGAGACACCAGACCTCGCTCTCATCCGATGAGGACACAGTGAGAAGGTGCTGTCTGCAAGCCAGGAAGGGGCCTCACCAGGAACGGAGTCGGTGGCACCTTGATCTTGGACTTCCAGCCCCCAGAACTGTGAGAGATAAACCTCTGGTTCAGCCCCCGCCTGCGGTGTCCCGTCACGGCCACTGAGCTGACGGAGAGGAGAAGTTTGCCCATCAGCAGGGATGCAGAGACAGAGTCGCAGTCTTGTGGGGGGCTGGAGGAAGGCTTCTCAGGGGGGCAGTCGAGCTGGCTCCTGCAGAGAGGTGGGGACTCTGTTGGGCAGCGGAAGCCATTCCTCTCCACAGAGGTAGGGCAGATCTGCAAAGGTGAAGAGACCCTGACAGTGCTACCTCTGGACAGCAGTGCACCCCAGGTGGAGGAAGGCTGCGGGGACTGGGAGCGATGCTGGATGCCGCGCTGCCCTTTGTCCTAATCGTGGGTGCTGGGGCATTGCGGGCATCCTTCAGGGGCACAGGGCCTGCCCAGGCCACTCCCATCACCTTGTGCAGGGTGAACTGGGCAGGGTTTGCCCGAAAAGAGCAGGATCTTGTAGGAGGCTGATCATACCAGGGGCTGGAGTCTCCTCTCTAACCTATGGGGATCCCATGATGTGGGCACCCATGATGTGAGCCCCCGTGATGTGGGTGCCTGTGATGTGGGCACCTGTGAGGTGGGTCCCCGTGATATGGACACCCCCTGATGTGGGTACCCCATGATGTGGACACGCCGTGATGTGGACACCCTGTGATGTGGGCACCTGTGATATGGGCACCCCGTGATGTGGAAACCCCATGATGTGGGCACCCCGTGATGTAGACACTCCATGATGTGGGCACCCGTGACGTGGGCACCTGTGAGGTGGGCACCCGTGATGTGGACACTTGTGATGTGTACACCTCGTGATGTGGGCACCTGTGATGTGGACACTTGTGATGTGGACACCCTGTGTGGTTCCCATGCCAGAGTCAGCTCCCTTCTAAAAGACAGGTGCTCACATCATGGCTTTTAAAGGAGAATTTTCAAATGCTTACATTGAGTTAGAAAAAAATAAAGATCTCACAAAATTAAGACAATAAATCTGTCCCATTTTTTTTAACCTAAGGATTTTTTATTCAAATTAACTGTATTGTTTGACATCATTATTCAAGACTAAGGTCACTTTTCCATCACACTCCTTGAGCCTCCTGCCACCACATCAGAGCACGCTCCGGAGGTGGGTGGGCTGTTTTGCTGATGCACAGATATAAGTCAGGACTTGCATAAGGCACGGCTTTCCACCAATTGGCTGCTTATAAACAAATGGGCCTGATTCTTCTTTGTATAAGGCTAAGTATTTGTCATTCATCATACTCCATAATTGATTCGTGGTATGTGGGGCATGATGGCTGTGGGAACCTAGCACTGGGGTGGTACAGAGGGAGTGTGGGGCTGAGAGTGAGGGGAATGCAGAGCCATTAACCCCAGGTCCCCCCACAGTGAGCCTCAGGCTCCCGGCTGTAGAGTGGGAGCTGTAGAGTGGGGAGGGGTCTAATTTCAGGTACACCTGGGAGCCTGGGAAGTTTGTCAGAAACTCAGCCCCCGGCAGACCTGCAGGATCAGAGTTTCTCGAGGGCAGTCAGGTGAAGGTGGGGTGGCAGGGCTGGGCAATGTCCAGCTTCCACTGACACCCAGTGACCAGATAGGAAGAGCCCAGTTCCTCCAACAGACGCAAATTATTGCCACGTGCACTTGGCGCCACACTGTCCAAACACAGGGTCCAAGTGTCCTTAGTGGACGGGCTTTGCCGGGCCTCAAGGTCATCATCGTGTGTGAGCTGGATTTCTCGGGCCCGTACCCTCAAGTGAGCTGCTGGAGGAGAATTAGGCCACACTTCCACCCCGCCTGGCCACGCAACAGCTTGGAGACCACAGGCAATGGACGTGGGCCCTCGGGGCCTCGGCTTCCTAATGGGTAACCAGGAACTGTCTTGGGAGCTCATGAGGACTAGGCTGACCAGTGGGTACCACGGGTCAAGGTGCTTGGGCCGAGTCTGCAGGGACCTCAGATGGCTCCTTCTCATCACTTCTGTGGAGTGTGCGAAAATCTTTTATAGCTTACTTTTCCTTTCTTGACAAAAACTTTACAGGAAAAATATCATCTGGTTGTTTGAGTTTTCCCATTGTTTCCCTGTAAGAGGTATTTTCTTTACTCTCGTCAATCTAGTGTGCAGTGTCCCTGACTTAATAAGTATTTGCTGAATAAATTTTGTCTAGCCACCTTTCGTCTTAAAGCTTATTCCAAATGACCACCTTGCAGAGTTAACTAAGTGTCGCTTAGGTACAAGGCACCACCTTGACACAAGATGCGGCTAGGAAGCCCTCCACTCTACAGTGGGAATTTCTGGTTGTCGACTCCATGCAGGAAGACAGACTGATGCTTTTAGCTGAACTCTGTACGAGTTCTCACTGTGTGCAAATATTGTTTTGATTACAACCTGCTGGACTAGGGCGCTATCTTTGCCTCTGTCATGCTGAACGCCTCAGCAACAATAGAGCTGATGACCAGGTCTCATTCTCAAACAAATGAGCTGATGGTGGAGGACACAGGCCCAGCGTGAGGGGACCCCCAGTGTGAAGGACCCCCAGGGTGAGGGGACCTGGTGCTGAATGGGGAACATCAGTGAGTCTGACAAAGGGCCTGGGGGTTAGGACTGAGTGCTGGCTATTAAAGCAAGGGGGACAGAGTGGTCTTCAGGACAGGAATTAAAAGGAGTCTCCATTGGTGGATTCTGCCTTCCCATTGGAAATGCACTAGAGGCCCTTGGCCCTACCAGGTGGGCAGTGACTCTGCACCCCCAGTCCTACTTTCCTTGCCTGGAGCTCTGTGTCTTCACTGCCACGTCCCCTCTCTCTTTATTTGTTGTTTGTACCATGTCAGGTTAAGCCCCATCTTTGAATTTTGTTGTCAGGCCAACTGGGCTGCACACCAGTCATCTACCTGGATCTGGAACCCATCCCTGGGACCCTCCCTGACTGCCGAGCTAGGGCTGGTGGACAAGGAGGGACACTGATGCATTTTGAGCTGGGAAGGTCAACAGGATCACCCAAGATCACAGGTAAATTGTCGCCTCCTGACACCATCACTGTGGCCTTCTGCGTCATTCCCTGGTCTGAGATGGAAAGTTTCAACTAGAAAGTCAGAGTTCGTGTGAGCTTATCAGAGCAAGCATTTCAGAAAGCTCTCCGGGGAAGCGGCAGGTTGAAGTCACCCTGAACTCAGCTCACACACACACTCAGATGCTGGCTATTTCCTGGGTGGAGGAAGGCAGTCTGCGGCCAACAGCATGGGCTATGCAGAGCCGTGCGGCTGTGACGGGGGAGCCGAGGCTCCACAGGCCGGGCGGCCACTCTGGCTGACTCCTTCCCGCAGGCAGGGGCAGCTGGTCCAGGCCCTGAGCTCCAGACTGGAGGTCAGTCAATAAAGATGACTTTGAGTTGTGGTCATAACATTACCACCAAATGTTGTAGGGACCACTAGATGGAGAAGCAATGGCAAACGATAGGAATTTTACAGGAAATGCATTAAGGATCAGATGTGGTCTCAAAACCCCGAGTGCTGTTGCTGCCTCGGCGGGAGGCTGGGTGGCCCTCACTGGGTTTCCGGGAGTGTGCACGGATGCCAGGATGCCTATGTTGAGGTTCGGACCACACCCTACGAGCAAGGAGGAGTTCCACAGGCCTGGGGAGAAAGAGGAGCCCTCGGCAGTGAGCCACACCAGGGGCAGGTGCCCAGTGCAGAAAATAGGGCCCGGCCGTGGCGAGAAGCCGGGAACCACCCCTGGTGACTGAGGCCTTGCTGGGGGTCTTTGGAGAGGGAAGCACCCCCACTCCCGGTCAAATTCATGTTGGAATTAGAAGAAATGGAGGAGAACCAGAAACTAACAGAAGGGTTGGGATGGGGACAATGGGGCAGATGTGGGGAGCTGGGGACAGACCCATAGGACCCTGAGAATGAAACTCGGCAGGCAGGGCGTAGGAGGGGAGGCCTGGCCAGAGAGGCAGCTTCTCTGCGTCTCATCAGGTGTTGCCTCCAAGCTCTCCGAGGGCCACGTTGGGGGCCTCCGCCTCAACCCAGCAGACACTGCGTTCCCAGCAAAGACATCTGTGGCCCCCTGGGCATCCCACAGCCACCCACTCAGCAGTCCAGCGTCCAGTGTGCACAGGACGGGAGCAGAAGCACGCTGACCACTCCAGGAGGAGGGAGCGTGAGGCAGGCTCCGAGGTGACAGTGGGAGGGGACGCCTAGTCAGGAGGCTTGAGGCTGGAAGGAGGCCTTGCCCTCCCCTGCCGCATCTGCAGGTGGGGAACAGAGCTGCGGAAGAGCAGGGTCTGAGGGCTCCCACACGGAAAGGAGATCGCCCGGGGTGTTCTGAGGTGCCTGGGCCCCACAGCACCATACGCTCCTTTCTGGAACCATCACGCTGTCCCTCTGTTCCTCGCTGTAAACAGCAGTGCAGACAAGGCCGTTGGCTCTTTTCCCTCCTGCCCCCCACTCTCCTCCTGGAGTGCTTCCTCTTCCCTCCTCCCGGCCCGCCCTTCCCTGAGTCCACAGTCTGTGTAGCTGTCACCTCTGACTGCGGAAGTGCCCTCCGCTGTAAAGCCTGCCCGTGGCTCTGCAGAGGCACTGGACTTCCAGAGCTTTTTTCCTGGCACAGCCACTTGACCGACCGTGTGCCAGTGGTAGGACTGGTCCCTGCCGCGCGAGCAGCAGCCACAAGCTCTTATTTTGCCCCCTTTACTCCAATGAGTGTGGAACTGGAGCCACAGTCGGAGCCCTTCCAGATGTCTGGGTGGCCCTGCCGCCCCACAGCAGGAGCTTCAGCCACCCCGGGGCGCCGCCTCCTTCTCTGCACACAGGACAGAGGGCCAGGGAATCCACACGCGTCGAAGAAAATTAGACGAACACCCTGTTCACTTCTAGTAACAGCCTGTGGTTCCCCTTCTGATTCCTCCTGTCCTCCCCCCCAAATGACAGAAAGACTCAGTGACGGCTTCAAAGATGACTAAAGGATGCATTTTTATAAGAGACAGAGAGGGATGAAAGTTGATTTGAAAATGCTTCTGAGTGATTTGATTGCCAGGCTTTTCCTATGAGTGGAGAAAGGAAAACACGCACACACCACATGCACACACATATATACACCAAACACACGCACACACCAAACACGCAGACACACACCACACACACATATACAACACACACACACACATCAAACACTCAGACACATGCCACACACACACAGGTATATACAACCAAACACACACACACATCAAACATGCAGACACACACCACACACACACATATATACAACAAAACACACATACACATCAAACACACAGACACACACCACACACACATGCACACCAAACACACAGATACACACACATGCCACTGAATAAAGCTTCTTTAAAGATATATATATTGAAATTTGTTTCTAACATTTCTAATATTGAATATTTCTAACAAAATCTTGGGCACTGATACACGTTATTCTACACCAGGAAAATCATTCCTCTAGGTGTCGCATAGATAGGTAACCTTATAATAACGAGACAGGTGGTTTTTCAGACTCCCCTTTCCTCTATCCTGTTGAAGGCTGTGTCTCCGGTGAGCTTGGTGATCCCGTGGAGAGCAGGTTTGATAGGAGGAGGGCAAGGACTCCTGGTTTCAGCAGACAGGCCCTGACAACTCTGAGCCAAGGACGATGCCTAATTTGAAGGGGCTTTGAGATGTGGCCTTTTCGTTGTCGTGGCCTAGGATGTTGGCAGTCCCTGCCCAGTCACCTGAGCAGGGCTGGCCCCTCCTCCTGCAGCAGACGCTGGGACAGTCCAGGCACAGACAGAAGGCGTGTGAGTCCTGACTCGGGACCTGGGACATTGTTGGGACAGGGGAGAGCCTCGGTGACCAGAGCCCAGGCCCAGGTGGTGTTCAGAGACCCTGGCTGGCAGCTGAGAGAAAGCGTGGGCCAGCAATCAGAATGAGGGTCAGGAAAATCTGAGACTCTGCAAGGAGATTGTACAGTTTCTAAACGGACACTGGGGCACAGAGCACGTTACCACGGCAGAGAACAGGAGCAGACAGTCACCGGGTGGATTTGGGCTCTGGGCCCTCCCAGATGGGAGAAGCTCTTCTGTCCAGCTCAGTCTAAGCCAGCTGCCATCTGAGTGACGTTAAGGTGTTTAGAGATAACGAAGGTCTTACCTAGTGTCCCCTCTGTGCTCATAATTCCTCAGAGGCCCCTCCACCTACAGAACTCCACCCAACTCACTCACCCGGCGTCCGCAGGCCTCCCAACCCCCGAGTCCTCACCACTGCTCCTGATGGAGGGCAGTGTGGCAGCCACCAGCCCTGCACTGGCCCTGGACCCAGACACCCTCCTGCCTGGGCCTGGGCTTCTCCAAGCCCCTCGAGGCTGCCTCCCAATCCTGCCTTCCCTTAAGGCCAGCTCAGCCCCCACTCCTGTCTGAGCCTGGGCTCCTGCTCAGTTCGTTAGCCACCAGTTGATGTGTGCTGGGACCCTGGAGGGCAGGTGTGCTGCACTCATCTGGGCCCCACGGCCCCCGACCCCGACTGGCCTCGGTGGTATCTGCCCTCAGGAGACTTGTAGTTTTGAGAAAGGGAACTCTCAAAATCAGAAAGCTCTTCTACAGCCAGTGACGTAATTAGAATCTATCCACAGTCTCAGCATCCACGCCACGTGGCACAGAGAGTTGGCACTGCAGGAACTCAAAGGGGACAAAACCTGTGTCCCACGCTGAAGGGCCTTTAAGAGCCACCAGGAAGACTGCCCTTCACGTGCACCCGGCTGAGCTGTCTGGACAGCACCCTGCATTTACGAGTCACCATCTTGGTACACCGGACGACAACAGACGGCCAGAGGTTTCCTGGGGCCGCTTGTTCCTGAGAGCAATTGTTACGTTTTTGGGAATTTTGTGAGCCGATTGACGTCACATCGGCAGCTTGAAATCAGCCATGGTGGAAGTATTTACACCACAGAAATTGACAAATGCTACAAATCAGGGTTTTTTTTTCCTTTTTTTGGAGGGGTAGACAATTATTGAGCATTTACCAGCATGCCATTTATAAACCCACCCATTAACGGGATTGTTTAACAGTGATTGTTCACTGAGTGATAGTTATGTGCCAGGCACTGACCTAACACAGAAAATACGTTTCAGATAAATAGGGATTAATTCCTTCTCCTAAGCAGTTCTCTCTTAGCTTTAGAACCTTGGGAGGAAAGCATGTGCCTGGAAATTGCCCGGGCTCTGGGGGGTCTCGGTTGGTTAGAGCTGCTCTAACAGAACACCACAGACTGGATGGTTTATAAACTACAGACATTTACTGCTCGGCTCTGGAGGCTGGGAGTCCAAGACCAAGGTGAGTGAGGCGAGTGAGGGTGCTCTTCTGGATTGCAGACTTCTCGCTGTGTCCTCACGGGGTGGGGAGGACCAGGGAGCTCTCTGGGGTCTCTGTTGTGAGGACACTAATCCCACCATGAGGGGTCCACCTCATGAGCTGATCACCTCCCAAAGCCCCCACCTCCTAATACCCTCAACTTTGGGGTTAGGTTTTCATCATATGAATTTGGGGACACAGACCTTCAGACCACAGCACTGGGTGTATGGAAGTTCTCTATACCACAAAGGGTGGTAGACATCTCTCTTGGGAAGCCTTCTCTGATCACCACAACTGCCCCATACATGACATTCTAGAAGCTTCTCCTCCCCTAACACCTTGAGAATGCCTTGATCAGAGGGTCATGGTGCATTATAATTGCTTGTTTACTCCTGAGTGAGGCACCATCACGCGCAGTTCTGATGGGGGAGCGGCAGGTGGTAGCACTGACCTCAGTGATGTACGTGCGCCGGCATCGGTGCAGCCGCCCCGTTCTGATCTGCGATGTTCCAGATCTTCCAAGCCTACAGTCCCTGGGGAGCACCTGAACACGTGCAGAGCAGCACAGACGTACTTAAAGCAGCTGCCTCCCCCGGGTGGCGGCTTGTTCACCTCTCTGATGTCCTAACAGGTCGGTGAACGCCATAAGGATTTCCTATGTGGTTTTCATTTTTGTCTCCCTGGCATCCAGGACAGAGCTGAAAACAACATAGAACTCAATAATTTCTTGTTGAAAAAATGAATGAGTAAACTCAAGATCCAGAAATGATAGATGAAATTGATAGCTGTGTTCATATACCAATGAGCTATCCTATAGAAAATTCTCATCAGATACGCTGTTCCACCTGAGGTTGGAAGAATGAAAAGACAAGAAGAAAATAGAAAAGAAAAGAAATTGAGCTTTACTGCAACAAGAAAGATTTAGGGTAGGGATTAAGCAAACTTACCAAAAGTTTGCTTTTAAAGAAAATGATGAAAAACAAATTCTTAGCTTTAAAAATGTCATAAGTATATTTGAGAAAGTTTTCTGAAAAATTAAGAGGTTTTCTCCCAGAGGCCAAAGAGAGTGAAATATTGAACTTCGTACAGTCAAAAGAGATAGTCTCTCTCCCTCTATCTCGCTGTCTCTCTCTCTCGTGCATACACACATACACACACACACACACATACACACACACACAGGTTTGACTTCTTCCCCTATTCATTAATCCCATAGTTAATGCAAATACTTATATCTAACAAATGCATTCAGATGAATTCCCAACAGGAGCAAAATGAAAGTTGATAAATCAGTGAAACTTCCCAAAATAGGTGCCCAAGACACCTAGAAATGGTGCCCATGGAATTCCAACTCACCACCCACAAAAAGACAAAAGTGGTGGGGTTGGAACCGGACTCCTTTTATTTTCTTCTGACCTGGGAGAAAGGGTGGTCAGGGATCAAGGGACAATAGAAGCCTGTGCTGACTTGCGTGCATTACAGCCCGTTTGCCTTTTCCCATAAGAAGGAAAAGACAGAATGATAATAGGGGAAAATACACACATGCTTGAGCTGAACAACCCAGAAAACGTACTTGAAGCATCCCTAGCCTAGAATCATGAATATCATGAACACCAAACGTAAGTTCAGAAAATGAAAAACATGGAGATTTTTAAGATGTGCATTGCAGAAAATATTGTACTGTTTTTAGCAAAAGTCACCGTCCACACGGCGTGTTAAACTGCCTGTCTCGTGCACTGTGTCGCACTCACAGAGCGTTGAAATATCACTATTGTTTGCAGGAAGGCGGCCCGGTAGCACTGGGTCCACATGGGGAGGTCTTTAAATCAATGTCGGCAGACAGCTATGTGACACACCACAGCGGGGTTTGTGCACCAGCAATTCATTGTCCAAAACGCACACGTTCGAGTCGGGGTTGAATCTTTGCTTCTGCCTTTATAGCTTTCACTTCCTCTTCCCTGGAACTTGACGATCCATCGCGGGTGCTGGGGTGTTTCACTGAGATCATTTGAAAGCCGCTTCATGTTCTTCTCTAGCACAAGATTCAAAGCCTTATTTCTCAGATAGAAAGACACTATTTTTTTTCTTTTAATGCCCAAGGCAAGAAGCCAGAAACACCACTGCATACAATTAGTGTCATATCCAATGTAGACCAATCTAGACCAGGCGTATACAACTTTCTCCTTTCATGAAATATCCTGATGGATAACCTGATTTAACAGTAATTAGGAAATAACCATATTTTAAACTACTAGTGCCTAAATTGTGATGTGTACCTGCACACACAGCCAGTCCTGGTGGTCTAGTGGTTAAGATTCGGCACTCTCACCTCTGTGTCCCAGGTTCGTTTCCCGGTCAGGGAACCATCCTACCTGTCTGTCAGTTGTCATATTGTGGTGGCTGTGTGTTGCTGTAAGGCTGAAAACTCTGCCACCAGGAGTTCCAATACCGGCAGGGTGACCCATGGTGGACAGGTTTCAATGGAGTTTCCAGACTAGACAGACTAAGAAGAAGGGCCCGGCCACCCAATTCTGGAAAAATTGGCCATGAAAATCCTCTGAATAGCAGTGGAGTATTGTCTGATACAGTGCCAGAAGGTGAGAGGATGGCACAAAAGTACCGGGCAGGGTTCCACTCTGCTGTCTACAGTGTCACAGGAGTCTGAATCGACTTGACAGCATTAACAGAACAAAACAAACATGCATACTAATTAATAATTTGTCTTTTAAAACCAAGTTGTATTTCAAGTTTTCCAAACACTAAAATATTTTTCCTAAAGGTTGAAGAAAATCTCAGGAGACGGAGTGAAGGGGGTTTCTCCACATGATTATAAAGACGTAAACAAAACACACCCACACACGTACCTATATGCATATACACACGTGTGCATACATATACGTGCATGCGCACATGCATGTGCATACGCATGCATGCCATTTTGATCAGGGTCAACCCACTATTGAGTGCCCTGTGATTGCATGCCCCTCACCTTGGTTACCACAGCCCTCATCTCATCACGTGCATTACCGGTTCCTCTAGCTCCACATTCAGCCCCTTCTGATCCATCTTGCACACCAGAGGGAACTTGCTGCACTCTGAAATCAAATCTGCACACTCCTTACACAAAAAATAACAGAAAATACATATAGATTTAAACATAGAACTATAAAACTTCTAGAAGAAAACATAGGAGAAAATCTTTGTGTCAAAGCATTAGTTTCTTGACATGGCACCCAAAGCATGAGCCACAAAAGAAAAGTTTGATTAAAATTTAAAATTAAAAATATTTTAGCTGCCAAAGACCAAGCTCAGCAGAGAAAAAGACAAGCTACAGACTTGAAGAAAATACTTGCAATTCACAAATGCAATAAAGGACTTGTATCCAGAATACATAAAGAACTCTCAAACCTGAGCAGAAAGAAATAATCTAATTATAAAATGGTCAAAAGACTTGAACAGACACCTCTCCACCGAAGATGCATAGACAGCAGACAGGCACATGGAAAGATGATCCACATCCTTAGCCATGAGGGAAACACAAGTTAAAACCACGGTAAGATATCACCACACACCTATCAGAACGGCAAAAATTAAAAATACCGACAGCAGCAAGTGTAAAGAGGATGTGGAGCACTTCGACCTCCTGTACGTCACTGGTGGGAATGCAAAATGGCATGGCCACAGTAGGAAACAGTTGGGCAGTTTCTTGTAACGTTAAATATACACTTACCATATGATCTAGCAACCCGGCTCCTGAGTATATAACCCAGAGAAATAAAAAGTGAACACTAACATAAAAATCTGTAAATGAATGTTTATAGTAGCTGTGGTCATAATCAATACCTGGGGGGAAAAATGACAATTGTCCTTCACCACATGAATGGATAAACGAACTGGCGTGTCCATGTGAAGGATGCTACCCCACAACGAGAGGAGGAAACCGCTGGTGCCAGGACAACCTGGGTGGGTCTCGAGGGCATTTAGCTGAGTGAAAAACCCAATTGCACATGGTCTCATCTGCATGATTTCACGTGTGAAATGTCCTCAGAAGGACAGAATCTCCCTGATGGAGGGAGGCCTGTGGTCCTTGGTGGTGCATACTGCGGCGAGACTGTGAGCATGCAGGGGCAGCCTGAGGGTGAGGGGCATCTGTGGGGCTGTTATACATATGTATCCATGTGAGAAAATGTCAGAGAACCATTTCCTGGTTATGTGAGATGTTCTTATGGCAGGAGCTCGGCAAAGAGCACACAGGGGATCTAGCTACTCAACCACTCCCATGAGAGCCTGAAATTATTTAAAATAAAATTCTGATTAGATCACCACTCTGATTACAATGCTTTAAGAACATCACATTGTCCTCAGTCTGAAGACCAGGTCCCTAGCACGGCCTAGGCAGTCCTGCAGACCCGTCAGCTGGCTCACCTGCACCCTCTGCACCCTCTCAGGCCTCCACAACACAGCTCCTCTGCCCTGCTGGCTCCTACAGACCTTTCCAGGCTCTTCCCTGAAGACTTCGCCGACCCCTCCACATCAGCTGAATTAGGCACCCGTTCTCTGCACCTTTACCACCCTCGGCCTGTGTGTACCGGGCGCTGGCCATGGATGTGGCAGGGGCGGATGCGCCTGTCTGAATCTTGGTCTATCTGTGCATGCACAGAAAGAGAGACCAAGACTTTTACCCCTGCGATTGCCTGGCACAGAGTGGATCCTCAATAAATGTGCACTGAATGCTTATACTCAGAAAGTGCACTATGAATATTTGTTGAATGAACAAATCAGCAATAAAAACACTGTCATACCAAAGCAATCTTGAGAAAGAACAAAGCTGGAGGCATCATGCTCCCTGATTTCAAATTATATCACAAAGCTCTAGTAATTTAAACAGCATGGTACTGACATAACAACAGATATATAGATCAATTGACCATCAAAAATATGGTCACTTGGGGCCAGACCGGTGGCATAGTGGTTAAGCTCATATGCTCTGCTTTAGCAGCCCAGGGTTCACGGGTTCAGATCCCAGGTGTGGACATACACACTGCTGGTCAAGCCATGCTGTGGTAGTGTCCCGTGTACAAAGTAGAGGAAAATTGCTGAGGGACCATCTTCCCCAAGCAAAAAGAGGAAGATTGGCAATGGGTGTTAACTCAGAGCCGGTCTTTCTCACCAAAAAAAAAACTATGGTCAATTAATTTATGACAAAGGAGCCAAGAATATAAAATGGAGAAAGGACAGTCTCTTCATTAAGTGGTGTTGGGAAAACTGGACAGCCACAGGCAAAAAATGAAACTGGACCACTACCTTACACTATACACAAAAACCAACTCAAAATGGATTCAAGATTTGAATGTAAGACCTGAAACCATAGAACTCCTAGAAGAAAACGTAGGTGGTAAGCTCCTTGACATTGGTCTTGGCAATGATTTTTTGAATCTGACACCAAAAGCAAAAGCAACAGAAGCAAAAAATGCAAAAATAAATAAGTGGGACTACATCAAACTAAAAAGCTTTCGCACAGCAAACGAAATAATCAACAAGATGAAAAGGCAGCATAGTGAATAGGAGAAAATATTTGCAAATCATATATCTGATAAGGGGCTAATATCCAAAATATATAAAGAACTTATGGAACTCAATAGCAAAATAACAAACAATCTGATTAAAGGATTGAGGATCTGAATAGACATTTTTCCAAAAAAGACATACAGACAGCCAACAGGTACATGAAAAGATACTCAACATCCCTAATCATCAGGGAAATGCAAATCAAAACCACAATAAGACAGCACCTCACATCTGTGGGAATGGCTATTATCAAAACAACAAGAGATAACAAGTGTTGTCCAGGATGGTAGAGAAAAGGGAACCCTTGTGCACTGTTGGTGCTAATGTAAAAGCGTACAGTATGGAGGTTCCTCAAAAAATTAAAAATAGAACTACCATGTGATCCAATAACTTCACTTCTGGGTATTTACTTGAAGAAAACAAAAACATTAACTCAAAAAGATATCTGCACCTTCATGTTCATTGCAGCACTATTCACAATAACCAAGATATAGAAACAACCTAAATGTTCATTGATGGATGACTGGATAAAGAAAATGTGTTATATATATACAATGGAATATTATTCAGCCATAAAAAGAATGAAATCCTGCCATTGTGACAACATGGATGAACTTTGAGTGCATTCTGCTGAGCGAAATAAGTCAGGCAAAGAAATACAAATACTGTATGATCTCTCTTATATGTGGAATCTAAAAATAAATAAATAAACAAGCTAATAGATACAGAAAATAGATGGATAGTTGCCAGAGACTGGAGTTGGGGAGTCGGAGAAATGAGTGAACTGTTTTTGTTTTCTTTTTTTTTTTTATTTTAAATAAATTGAATAAAATTTTAGTAAAATTTAGATTAAAAAAAAAAAAAACCTGTGTCCTGGGTGGATTAGAGGCAGAACTATTTGTCAAGATGTTTTGAGAGCAGTATTATTATTACCTAAGTTTCTGCTTTATTTGTTTATAAATGAAAACTCTTGGAAACTTAGTTCTTCTGCTGTCATAACTTTTTACATGTAATCTTTAAGGTAAAATGAAAGCAATGGTAACCAAATATAAATAGGAAATAAAAATCACCACCATCAACATCATAGAACAAGGTGTAAGGGATAGGAACAATATGGGGCCAAGAGGAAGACCCTCTACTATGTCAAAGAACAAATAAATCAGTGGTGCTCATTGCTATGCAGAATCCACTCCGTAGAAAACTACCTATTTTGGTACAATGTGAGGGGTAGTGAAAAGCATTTCTGCCCTAAACTGTAACCCTGCTAATGACCTACAGGAAGAAGTGGAAAAAACATGGGAAACTGGGCTATTTTCACATCCCCTGTCGGACTCCCTACTGTCTTAGGAATCTACGGGGTCTGGGGACAATGTCAGAGGTGAGACTTGGGGTTTCCACAATCAGCAACATTTTGAAAATAGGGCTCCAAACTTCTGCTCTCTGTTTTTTTGGCATCTACGTGGAGGAGGTGAAGGTGTGCAGGGGAAATCTACAAGAAGATAATAGATCTCTAGATACGAAACAAAATGAATTTTTACAAAAGAACACCGAAACCAGGCCTTCCATTGCTGCCACTCAGTCTCTTTCTTTGCAAGTCCACTTCCTTCCGTTGGTTGTAGACCAGACTCCTCCAAGGGCAGGGAGCATAGTCCACTGAATTTTCCACCACTGACCACTGTACCAGATACTGCTGCTGTCCCGGCCATGCGGCCCTCACCCACCGTGAGGTCACCTACAGTTGGGGAATTGCTCCGCTGGCTGTCCCAGGCACCAGCATCTTTCTGCCTGGGGCAGCGGCTGGGGGAGGGGGCTGGGGTGGCAGGTAGGGCAGATGGAAAGTGCCAGGTCGTTAACATGCCGAGGAGCAACCTTCAGCCCAAGAGGGATGGGAACTGGTACGTATACCCCACCTTCCTCATTCTTCTGGGGGTAATTCTAAGTTTTGTTCTTTGCGTCTCTCAGATGGTCCCCAGAAGGACTGAACACCTTTTATTCTTGCTTCCTTCCTTTCCCTGTCTCACTTCCACACTCTCTTACCATGCTTCCTGGGATCATCTCCCTAATAAACTACTTGTACCCTCCCCCAAAAAAACACTACCGTGAAGCAGACACCCAGACAAGGGAGGCTGATGGAGAAGGAAGCACTGCTTAGAGGCTGATCCCTAAGGAGCGGACGGACGTGGGCGGAAAGTCCTAAGAAGACACTTAGGGGAGCCTGGATCCCTTATTCTTCCTCCCTTCTCTCTCTTCTTCCTTTAGCCTTTCCAAACATGTACTCTGAATGTCTCCGCCCTGCTGAGCCCTACTCACAGCACGGAAAGACACACATGAATTGGACACGGACCCTCCCGAAGAATCAACAACCCAGGAAACAGGTATTTAAGGAGATAACTGCCACATAGGATAGAATCTGTGACAGACCAACATCGGCACAAGGTGCCAGGGGGAGGTGAGGGATGCCCGCCCACACTAGATGGCACAGTGCAGGTTGCCTGGAGCCATTAGCCACAGGAGGAGAACTGCGGGACCCTGCAGCAGTGACACACTGCTTTAAATTAGTGTGGCTGTGGAACAGCTTTAATATCTGACTGAGAAGATCCCACATACCTCTTAGTTTTTCAAATTTTTAAAAATATCCTCAGCTGTTTATTTGAGAATCACTAAAAGCACAAATATCTAGGGCATTTTGATTAAAATTCCATTTTACTATAAAATTATTTATGAAAGACTAATGCAATTACAATATTAACTGAGACTATAATAAGATATTTGGGGAAACTTCTACCTTTCAAAGTTCATCATCAATTTAAATTTAAAAGAATTTCAAAGTGAGAAGGAATCCATCACCAATAGGAACATTGGCAGGCTGGCAGGGCCCAGCCATAACAGGAATAATCCAGAGATTTACGACATGCCAGACACAGTGTGTTTACCCACAATGTGCCCTGAGTCCTTACACAGTCCCATGGTTCCCTTCGCTGCACCGTGGACTCACCTGGGATCTTTAACAAAAGCTTATGGCTGGTCTCATGTTGTCATATGCCTGGAATGGGGTGTGGCCTGGACTTGGGATTTTTCAAAGCTCCCCAGCTGGTTGCAATGTGCAGAATGACTGGGAATCACTGAATTAGGCATCACTGGTTTTCCCACGCCCACATCATATGTGAGAAAACTGAAGTCCTCTAACAGATAGGGAAGTCCTCGTCCCTAACACACAGCAAGTCAGAGATGAGATTCAAACCAGGATTTCTGATTTCCAACACATGTGCTTAGCCAGACTGCTCAGTATCTTCTCCAAAGGCAGAGACCCCAGCCCTCGTCTCAGGTGGGGAACAGGGTAGAGGGAGAAAGGGATTCAGACCCACCGTCCCAGCACTGGTAAACTAAGAGCAAATGCTGATGTGTTAGTACCGTTAGCTTCAACTGTGTTTACGAAAGCTAAACTAGTTTCCTGTTTGGATTAACTGGTCCTTCGCCATGTAAGTCCTTGACTATTCACTTTAATCCAACTCTAAGCATTTTGCCTTCATTTTTAACTTCTTGGTGAATGTTTTGGAATCCTTTACACCTAAGACCATTTTGCTAGAAAGAGGAAAGAGAAGTTGCCAAAGTTTGAAAGAAATGTCAGGTTTGAGAAGCACCCCAGGCGGCCACAGAAGTCGGTTCAAATCACAAGGTGGCAGCACGGGTCAGCTGCCAGCAATACCATCCTCAGCTTCTGGGGACTCTCGCAAGAGCCACGGATGCATGTCCTGCAGGAAGAAGAAAGCGCCATCATTTGGATCCTGCACACGGGGCTATCTCATCTGCGGAAAGGTGACTCTGGATGACTGGTGTGAAGGGACACGATTACAGCTTTCTAGAGGGGGTGGATATTCTCGTGGTCTCGGGCAGTGCTGAGTTCAGGGGGCCTGCACCTCATCATTTCTAAGGGGCCCGCGCCCCTGTGACCCTCTCTCCAGCTCTCACTCAGGGCTGAAAGAGGAGGATGCCTCTAAAGAGAATGAACTTCACAGAGGGGGACAGGGGGACGAAAGAGTAGGAAGCACAGTTAGAGGTGCTCAAAGTAAACTTGGTTATAGACAGGGCAGAAACCACGGCCCTCAATGAGTGGTGTTGCCTCAAGTCAGGGCTGCGACCGAGAGAGCAGCAGAGCAAATGCATTTATCATCTTTTCTGTGCCAGGACTCAGCCGTCCATGGCGGGGTCAGGCTGAATGCAATATTGTGCAAATCCTCTGAAGCTACCGTCCACTAGATGTGCTCAGAAACACTCACAACTGAACCCACATACAATAGATACGTTCCCTGACTGATTGATTAGCTGTTCCATCAGCCCTCTGCAGAATGACTCTTCTTAGTTACTCAGTGTCTTTATCCTGTATGCTATGGTTTCAGCTGAATAAAACCATGTGCATCAGACTTGAACATCAGGTGGTAAGTCAACATTGGGCATTACTAAGTATACATATATGCATATACACACATGCACTCGTGTGTTCACACATGTAGCTACATCTGTATCTGTACATATGGTGACCTTATTTCTACTTGGCATCTGCAACCAACAGACAGCTAGCACGCACTCTGGGCTTCATGCAACTGGTATATGCCCAGGATCATTAGGTGTGCATAATAAGGAATGTGATTTGGTTTTCCCTTTCTTTTATTAAGTATCAGTTGCAGTTTATTTAATAACCATAAGATTAATAACCACAATCAGTGCCTATCTTACTCCAACCATTTAGACACTTACTTGTAAGCAATCTGCAACTCGCAGGCCTCATGGTCTGGAATTGTGTTCTCACATATGAAGATCTAGTTTCAAGGCGATAACAGAAGCTCAGAAGAGGGAGGTGTCTCTTGGTGGAAGAAGAGGAGACCTTAAATAGGGAGAGGTGATTGCACTGGGACTGCCACATCAGTCATTTCCTTTGTGGAGCGGAGGAAGGGGGCTGGGATAGGAGAGCAATAACCCTCCCAGTCCTTCCCTCCCCTTCCCTTCCCCTCTTCTCTCTCTCTCTCTCTTTCTGTCTTCGCCCCCCTCTCACTCCCCGCTCCTCTGTCTCCCACTCCCTCCCTCTCTCTTCCTGGACCCTCACACAGTGCAGATGACAATACAGACTTGTAACCAGAGCCACCCACATAGCAAACATATTCGATTTCTTTCTTAAGCGTCTCCTCATCTTCTATTTGATTCTTCTGTGTGGAAGACCCAGATAAGCCTCCAATATGTTGACCTTAAGTCTTCTGACTTATGCTGTACTATTTTCTCTTTATATCTCCTAATATTTTGCAATATTGGCCATTGATGCTAAACTTGGAGTAGTCCTCATCTGAATATCTGTTGGTCTGCATAGGTAAATCCATCGATATACTTGGTTACCTCTAAGCAAATAAAACACAAACCTTACATTGCTGTGGTCCTTCGTCGTTTTCAGAGTACTTCCACGCATGTGACCTCATTCTGATTCTGATTCAGACAACAGCTGTGAGGGCAGCTGCAAAGGAATTAGGTGCCATCCCTGCCATTTCACGGAAGGGAACACCGTGGCTGGCTGTGGAGCGGCTAGTAAGGGAGGCAGGGCATGCGGCACACTTCCCACAGCCTCATAGTTCATGCTAAATCCTGGAAGAAGTGATTTCCTTGACAAGGGGAGACAAATGCAGGCAGGAAGAGCAAAAAACACTTGGAAGATGAATTTCCGCTTTTCTACTTCCTGCTGCAGTACCTTAGCTAAGTAGCTGAACCCCTCAACTCTCAATTTCTTCAGCTGGAAAATGGGGATAATAATGCCTATCTGGCAGAGCTTCATGAGGCTGGTAACACCGTATGGACCGCGGCTGGTGCACACTGCACACCCAGTGTTTTATTGACTGTTCTTTTCCAGGACTGACTCTCTCCTGTCTGAGGGCAGATGCTCCTGCTTCTTGTTGGCTACGTAAATCGTAGTAACCTTACTTTAGGTGTATTTTCAGAAGGTGAGAAGAGAAGTTTAGAATGAAGACTCTCAGCTTAACCCTTTCTCTTAGCTCAAAGCCGCTCAAGAAATCCCTGCTTGACCTTTGGATCACAGATGACAGAGGTTTAAAGGGAGACAATCATAATCCAATGAGGGGGAAGAACAGCACGGAGTGCAGCTGAGAAGCAGTAATACAGGGACGGTGTTAAAATAAGAGAAAAGACGGCACAATCGTCTGTGACCTATCGTGTGTGTGTGTGTGTGTGCATGTGTGCACGTGCATGTGAATGCATTCGCACAAGAAAGCATGAGCTTCATAAAACTTGAATTCAAACCCTGACCCCACCACTTCCCGACTGTGTGAAACACAGCGAACAGCCCAGCTGTCTACACTCCAGCCGTCATGAGGATTAACTAAGACAATGAACAGAACGCCTACCACGGATATTGCCAGCATATACTCGATATGTTTTTATTTTCCTTTATCTTCCTTTATTTAAATAAAAGCCAGCCCATGGAGGACGTCTTCACGCCTGGACATCATCTTTGTGCTGCAGATTTAATTCTCCACAGGCACTAGGAAGGGGTGTCCTGCCACAGCCCCGGGGCATTGCTGTGGGGTCCGCCATCACTCCCAGTTGAGACAGGAGCGCTCTGGTCACAGCTCCAGGAGGTCGTGGGCCACTCCGACTGGGGCCAAGTCAGGAAGAGGCTCCTGGGCCTCAGGATCTGCCCCGTGGAGTCCTTTAACTACTGGAGGTCCTCAGGCGCCACTGCCTTTCCTGAGAGAATGAGGGACCCTCTCCTTTGGAAAACTCCGCGTCCCAGCTCCCCACGGATGAGCAGCCCATCAGGCAGCGAAAGGCCCTGGAAGGATTTGTCCTCCTTGACAGTCAAGGTCTCGTTCTGGACTCAGCTCTCCCTCGCTGCGTGAGCTTGTGCTTGCCAAGACGGTGCTGAGAGGTCCTTCACACCTGCAGTTCCACAAGCCTGAATGAGGAGCTTGCCCCAAGGGGAGTGACTCACCCAAGGTAACCTCGAATTTGTGTTGTAATTTTGTGGATAAAATGTAGGCCCGTGGATATTAAACGATGGTCACGAGCACGCTGCTATCTTTCTGTTCAGTTCGGTTCTGTGCTCATGGATCTGGCGGATCGCACTCCTTACATCTAACTGTAGTGTCGATGTTACCCTGAGGTTCGCCTGGGGTGGTAGAACACGCTTCCTCAGATGCCCACGTTGCTGCCTCTGTGAGACTGAGGATGGGCTGAGGGAAGTTTGCCTCAGCAGGTTTAGTTCTGACTTTCTAACTTTTCCACAAATACATTTTCATCCCTAATAGAGTCGTGTGCATTTCCTTGTTTTAATAATTTAGCTCCGAGATGACTTATGGTTAGCGTGTTAATTATGAATATATACATTACCATTTTTATAGCCTATTTGGATATGGATCACCAGTGAATGAACCGTTACCCTCTTGTTTCCATTTATCACTAGTGTTCGGTGCTGCATATTTGTAAAACAGAAGCCGTGCTCCAAACTGCGAGGATTAACCCAAGCATTTCTCAAAGTCCCTTTGATTTCATCAAATGCACAGAACATCAAGCTTCCTCTTAAAAATCGTGTCTGGCTAACCACCCTTGACAGAGCCTTTCCCGATTTCCCTCCAAAACGCTATGAAAACACAGGAGAAAGGAGAGTCATGTGTATGTTGCAGATGAAGACTTACCCCCCTCCTACTTCCGCAGACTGAGAGAGATTCCATTCACTGAAAGCACGATGGACATTTACTGAAAGAAGGGGAAGAGGCGAATACGTCAAATCTGAACTACAGCATCTCATCTCCAGACCCTCCTGGCTGCCCCCCCACTCCACACCCAGACTTTCCTGTCCCCCAACTCCTACGGCTCCTTCAAAGTGACACTCAGTGACCCTCTTCCAGAGAGCCATCCTGGATCTCCCACCACTGGCAGTGACCCCGCCTGCCTCTGAGCTCCTGAGCCCATCTACTCTGTCTACACTTATCCTCTTCAGCACCTCCCTCCCTGCATTGTAAGATGTGAACACAGATGTGGCGTCCCACCCTGAGGCACTGGGCGTGGTCAGAGCCCTTTGACGGCTGCTTAAATCCCGGCTATACCAATTCCTAGTGCTGTGGCCTCGAGGCTTCAACCTCAGCTTCACCGGCTATACAATGGGGATAACGGCAGCCGATGTGCAGAACTATCGCAAAGATTAGAGGTAAATATGTGAAGTATTAGCACGATCTCTGGCAAATGGAAGGTTCTTGTGAAATATTGTTGCTGAAAAACAAAACAAAACCTGGCTGTGCCGTGGCCTCCTCCTGCTCCCCCAGGAGCTCTTGGTGCTGGGTTGGGTGACAGGTGAAGCGAGCTGGGAATGCCAGAGACTGGACAGCGGAGCTGATGCCAGTGTAGGTTGGGGGCGTGAAGAAGACCAGGGAGTGAGCTGAAGTGCTGGGAAGAGAGCTCTGGGTGTTTGGAGAGAGGTTCAGAGAAGTTCAGAGACTGCGCTCTCCTGTGAGGGATCTCTCTCTCTCTCTGACCTCCAGTGCTTTCTGTGGTTGGCACCACGCCATGACTTTGTTCTAAGCCAGAGCAGCTGCTCCAACATGATGCAAGTCATTCAAGAAGAACGAAAAGCAGAGAAGGCCCAGCCCTGGGCTTGGCTGCACAGAGAACACTGGATGAGGACCACATGTGGTGCAGAGGACAGCCGCAGGCGGGGCCGCAGAGGCAGGAATGGCGAGGCCCAGTTGGAGCCATCACTGCAGGGAGCCCAGGGACCACTGCGACCCAGCAGCGTGGCGCACACCCCCATCCCTGCCCACCTGCCCAGGGTCCTTCCCACTCTACTATCCTCCCATAGCTCACTTTTATGGCCCAAACTTCCACTGGTTTATCTGGGACTTTTTGGAAAACATTAAGGGATTCCTAACTAATGATCATCACCTCATACAACAGGGGGTTTTCTGTTTGAATTACATCTCCTTTTCCCGGTGCTTTCCTTTTAGGTGCACGAAGGGATGTTCCGCTCTGGAGGGCTCCACACGGTCGGCTTTCTCAGTGGAGTGGGACCACGCACTTTGTTCAAAGGTAGCAGGAACTAGTCTAGGCCATGGTTTATGTTCCCATGTATCCAGTGAGCTGAAGTTTAGAAGGTAACCCAAAGAAATAGCAGCAGTAAGAACAAAAATTGTGAACTTTTAACCCAATCCTAAGCTTTTAAGACAGCTGGCTTATCTGCCCCCAACCCCACTTCAGGAGGCCAGAATCTAAAAGAAAAAAAGACCAAAAAAAACCCTGCAAACATCCTCCCCCATCTTTGAGTCTCTCAGCTGGCCACATCTCCATGCCCTGCCCTGGACCCTGGCCTGGTTTCCATATGCCCGTTAGACCAGAGCCTGGACTCTGCCCAGCTGGTGCTGACCTCTGACCTCCCTGTTGTGTGAGAGTCTCACCCCAACCCCGACCCCGGCACGGGAACCCAAATTCTTGCCTGTCCCTAGATCCTATGCTCATGTTCTTTCCCTGTGAAGCCACAGTAACTAAAACAGACTGAACACATTGTACTTTACCATAAAATGGTGAGGACACCACCTCTTCAGAAAGGTAAACCTCCATAAATCAATTGAGAGCAGAACTGTCCTCCCCAATCACCTCTTTAAAATTTCAAAAAGTATATACATTACTTCTGTTAAGTACTTAAAGTACCACTGTCTCAAAATCACAAATACTTCGGAAACGAATGGGAAAACATGGCGTCTATTCACAATGTCACCATGGTCAGCTTTCCATTTAGCCAAACCTATTGTGTCATCAAGTTGGCACATGGATATCATAGGCATCACAGGGACCAGATTAAAATAATCATCTCACAATTGTTCTACATCACTTGGTTTTATAACAATAAAAATGAAACCAATCTGAGAAGAGCCAGCCTGGTGATGGCCTAGACACCAGAATCGTCCATTCTCGGTACATCTGGAAACGCAAGGTCCTTTCCTCTGGGTTTTACTGCTTTATGGCAGCCAGCCTCCAGGATGGCCCCCAGTGACCCCACCCCCAGGTCACACCCTCTGCCGTCCTCTGCAGCCCTGTCAGGTTGTGAGCTGTCGGTCAGCACATAGTTGAGGTGTTGACGTCACTGTTGAGATCACGTTATAAAAGACAGGCTTCCATCCGCACACTGTCTCTCTCCTGCTCTCTCTCCATCTTGGGGGAAAGCCAGCGCCCTGTTGTGAGGACACTCAAGCAGCTCTGGGGAGGCCATGTGGTGCAGAACCTCCAGACTGCAGGCGGTGAGGATGGGGGGGGCAGCCGATGGCCACATGTATGTGTTCAGAAGAGGATGCTGGGGTGACGCATCCCTGGCCCACAGCCCAACTGTAGCCTCCTGAGAACCCTGGGCCAGAACCACCCTAAACCGCCCCCAGAATCCTGACCATCAGAAACCGTGTGAGATAATCAATGTGTCTTGTTTTAAGCCACTAAGTTTTGGATTAAATTGTTACGTAGCCAAGGTTAACTAAAGCAGCAGCAAATAATGAAAGAAAGAGCCTGGACCTGGAGTTGAATTGTGCTGAGCTGGAGCCATGCCCGTATTATCATCAACTTGGTGACCCTCAGGACGTTACGCATCTCTGTGAGCCTCAGTTACGTCCTCTGACCTCCAAGTGCGGCTGTAAGGACTCACTGAGAATGTACACTATGGCACCTGCAGAGGACTTCGCACTTAGTAGCCAGTCAATCCTCAACAGATCAATAGGTATTTCTCCTCTCATCCTCATACATTTATTTATGCTGTAATTAGAATATTAAAATGGAGCAATGCATCTGAAAAGTCCTTGGCACTCTACAACTTTGAGTGACGGTCACTAGGATTACCGAGTCACTTACTTCATGGGGTTATGTTTCCTTTGATGAACGTGACAGTTTCACGTGACCGGAGTCCATCTTGATGCCTCCAGCCATGGCAGCTGCCTTGTCAGTGCTAATTGGCCCTATTGTAGGTCTTTCTGGGGAAAGTTACCTAGAGGATGCTTTCTTTACACTGTGGTCTGGTTGGCCCCAGTTCATCTTCAGTAGCAATCACGTCGAACACAGAAAGAAGCAGAAAGGTGTTAACTGGGAAAAAGCATCCTCTCTCAATAAAAATGACAGAGAGATGTCCTGTTTCTGTGCTTTGGAGGGAGGGTGGCACGGTGGGGAAACCCCAGAGCTGGCCATTCGGAAGCCTGCAGTGTTTGTTCTGCCCAGCACTCACACGGTGTCTGGTTTCTGACATGCCACCATCCTCCCTGGCCTTACTGTTCTCATCTGAAAAGAGAAAAGGCAGTCTGGCTGTTTGGGGCACTGCCTTCACTTTAAGAAGCAAGCATACAAAGTGGAACATGTTTAGATCAGAGAGAGAAGGATGCAGGAACGAAGACAACTCAGGTGAGAAAGGATGGAAGGAATCAGACTCAGAGGAACTCATCCGCTGTCTCCTCATTTCTGAGGGGCTGCCGTGAGGGTTAGAGACCAGGCTGTATCAAAGATATGGAACAGGAAGCTCCAATTTTGTAATAATATATGCGAATAACATATAAGTGGCTAATACGCAAGTGAAAATTACTTAGTGATCACATCCATTCCAGAGTGGAATGGTCTCTAACAGGAAGCAGAGGCCTCTGTTACAGAGAGCGATAGAGCTTACTGCAGGACCATTTGGAGGGGATTTGAACTTTAAATAGAGGCTGGGCCTTGAGGGCTATTTGCAGGGACACAGTGGTGGTCACACAGGCTTCATGGTACAGAACGCCAGGGGGGAGCTACTCACCAAGTTTGCCATGTCATGGTGCCCCCGGATGTGGTGCACATGACTACCCAGACCACTGAGCTCCCTCCTAGCCTTGGGAATTTCCAATTTCATTATTATACCATTTGAAGATCTAGCTACTTCATAGCCCTCTCATTCCATGAATCCATGAAAACACTTGCTGCCAGAAACTAGTGCTGGTTCATGTGAGTGTTCATTAAAATATTGCATTTTGATAAGTCTGTATACTTAGACCTATAAAATCTGACTTAATAAAATCTTATTGATTCTAAAAGGAGTCAAAATGTTATATTTCCTAATAAAAGCAAATAGCTTCCATTTATTGGGGCTCTACCACTTGACGTGTGTGTGTGCTCATGTGCACGCTTGTGTGTATTGAACAAGCATAACTCACATCATAATTAACTCGAATTTATTTCTATGGTCTATCTTTGTCTGTGTAAGAGTTATTCAGTGGGAATAATCTTCATTTCTCCTAGAGGAAAATTCCAGAAGGCCATGACTATTTAGCTCACTTTTAAGTAACAGACAATTCGAGGGTGACTTAAGTCACAGAGTCTCAATTCAGATGTTAGAATGTTGAGACCAAATGTTATTCAAAGCTGCAAATCTGATTTAACCTCACAATCTTCTCCACCCTCACAGCATGGTCTGGAGGGCGTTTGGCTTCTCTATTTGTCTCTCTGGTGCATCTCCCTCCTCCTACACCCAACTTTTACCTGCTTGTGTCCCCTCCAACGCTGGAACAGACAGAAGCAAGAGTGATAAAGAACAGACACCATTTTCCCTGAACTTGTACTGTCTTAAACTGGCTTCTCACTCACCGTTTGGCAGATGTTTGAACTGATTCTTTCTCCCATGGACGCTTGTGAACATTTTTTGGAATTTAGCTTCGCCAGGACTTCCGCTGCTCCTTCTTCTTGGTGGACAAATCTCTGTTTTGGGAGGTTGCTTCTGGTGTCCTCCTCCAGCTTCTTGGTGCTGGAGTCCCTCTGTCCTCTCTGTAGACCTTCTGGAGACATCTGTCTACCACTCTATCTCGGCTGTCTCTTGTCCCCATGCTGCATGCTGAACTCAATTCTCACTGGGATAAACTCTGGTAGTGTGTGAGCTAATTTCAACATAGCTGCAGAAGCTGTGGGAACTTCCTCAAGCCTGAGGCAGGCCTGGTAGAATCTCTTCTCAACTGCAGGGGATACATCCAAGCCCCCTCTGAAGTCCCCTGTCTAGGACTGGAAATACATAATAACACTGCAATGTCTCTTCACACCTGTTCCTCTTCCCTCAGCCCAGTGACGTCATATGCAGAGTTGTGAAGGAAGCTCACGAGTGAAGGAGTTGTTTTGAATGATTTCCTTTAGGTCTACTTATGGGGCTTGTGTCACCTTCGCCTTGGTGTAGGATATCTATCACGTGGATGCTTCCGTTAACGTGGAAGCAGGAAGATTTCCATTTTAACACCCTACTTCATATACAAGGTATAGTGTCCCATGAAATGTATTTAACATAATATATAATATATTTAATAGCAACCTGCCAAGGGAGTTTAATTATCCCATTTACATATAAAGAATTTAGGATGGGAGAATTTGTGTAATTTGCTGCAGTTCACACAAGCAGCAAGCAGCAGAGTTGGAATACCCGACTCAGAAATCTCTCCTGTGCATGAGACCTGCAATTCTCCAACTCGAGCAAGCATCACACACACCTGGAGGGATGGGGGAAGCGCAGATCACCACACCCCACCCACCCACAGCTTCTGATCAGCAGGCCTGGGGTGGGGCCCGAGAAGCTGCATTCATAACAAGTTTCCAGGTAGAGTTGCTGCTGGTGCTCTGAGGACCTCGCTTTGAGAACCACTGCGTTATACCAACCTGCCTTCCCTATGCACGTTTTCCTCTCTCTCTTGCCCTTCCAGGGCCCTATGAAGCAGTCATTCCCAACCTGTTTCTTACGGGGACTGATATTTCACTGGCAGATGCCAGCCTAGGTTGGGCTTTCCCAGCGACCTGGCAGGGCGGATCTGCACGAACAAGATGGCTGTGGGTCCCAGGCGTATTTGGTAGCACAGCTGACTGAAGACAGCTAATCGCTCTTCCTGACGATGAGAAACTTGTTAAGGTTTTCTCAAGGGGGGAGGGGAGCTTATACTCGTGGTTAAAAGGTCAAGGTGGAAATAGGATTCCCAGTTCATCCAAACCAGTGTTCACTTGAGAAGACACACCTGGGTCCCAGCAGTTCCCCAGGTTTGCCAGTTGATGACAACATGATGCAATTTCATTCACTCTAACGCTCCACCTTAACAGAACTTAAACCACATACATGCACACAGGAGACGCACATTGTCTGCTTTTGCCCGCTGGCTGGTGTATGTAAGGGTCGTATAAACAGGTTGGAGAAGAAATATATTACATAAATGAAAAAACAGGGGAATTTAATTTTGAAAACTGTTGAGTATTCATTTGGAATAAACCAATTTATAAAGCTGGAAGTGAAAAGCTAAAATTAAATACACTTCCCTTTTATTACTGTTTTTCTACACCCTCATCAGCCAATTACACTCTCAAATCATTTAGCAGAAGGATCATCTTTACTCTCTTTTAAAGTAGATAAATTCTTCTTAAAAATCCATTTTAATGTCTGATTGACAGCTAATTTTCATTTGTATTTATCATGTTTCCTAAGTTTTCTCTACAGGAAGATTTCCATTTAGAATTTGCCCATCTGGACATGGGGTTAAGTGCCCTCATATAAAGACACCTGAATATCATGGATAATTGAGAAGTACTACACTATTTCTAAAAACTGGCCCCAGTGCTTAGATCTTCACATTCAATGATGTTTCTACATTTATGAATATCATAAGCAAGCTATGTGCTCCGTCTTGGAGGGTGTGTGTAAGGATGATGCTTGAAGGTCAAATCAAATGCCAAAATTGGCTGAATATCTGTCTCCTGGCCTGGGCACTGGCCACTTAGGCAAGATTTATTTTATATGGTGGTCCAGACAGCATTCATTTCCTGTTTATATTGAAGCAATCGGATCTAATTTGAGAAGTAAAATTTCAGTTGGATTAAACATACGTTATACTTCTATTCTGTTATTTTATCCATTCTGGAATCCTGCTGCTCAATGACAGCAAACCAGGAGCATCATTTGGGTACCATGAATAATATATGTATTCACTCAGCCCTCCATATCCACAGGTTTCGCATCCACAGATTCAATGTATGGATGGAAAGGCCTATGATGGCTGGATCTGTACTGAACATGTACAGACTTTTTTCTTGCCATTACTCCCTAAACAATACGGTATAACAACTGTTTATATTGTATTAGATATTATAAGTAATCTAGAGATTACTTAAAGCAGATGGGAGGTTATGCATAGGTTATATGCAAATACTATACCGTTTTGTATAAGAGATTTGAGCATCCCGGATTTTGGTATCCTCGGGGGTCCTGAAACCAATCCTTTGTGGAAACCCAGGGAGGACTGTATAGTGGTGTTCAAACTGACTGATATTCATTTAGTTGGGGGTGTTTCATACCAACTCTGTATTTGCCAACACCCTGGTTTCATTTTTGAGAGATTGCTTCCTGGTGGGAGCTGCAGCAGGCGTCATGGCGTCCCAAACTGGGGGTGGGAAAACCTCTCACATGCAATTATTAGGAATAATGAAAATTGCGTATAGCAAGGGCAATACATCAATAGCAGCAATTATTTCTTTGTGATAAACGTTACTTCTCATACCTACCCTAGCTTCCTACCTCTTGCCCCCTACCACCCAAAACAAACCCTACCTGTCCACTGTTCCAGCACGGAGGTCCTACTTTCTGACTCCCATGCTGCTACCAATTTTCAATTTAAGGTAGTAAGGAATGAATGGGCTGTCTCTCCAAAGGGCACCTGCCTTTTAGGAGAAGTCTCCTGGAGACTGGTCTCCTAATAAAAGAATGAGGCTTCAGCCAAAGGGCTTCAGCCATGGTGGGTGGTCAACCAGTTGAAGACATAGTTTGAAGAATTCTAAACCCATTTCAGGCTACTCGTATAATCTGATGACAAAACATAATATACGAAAATTAAATAAGAGCACATGACTTTCATAACCCCTTAAGATATCATAGAACAGTGTTGGCAATGTAGGTTTCATCTTGCAGATCAAATAGGATGGACCTGCCATAGCTGTCTGAGTCCTCCACTTAGGGAAACGAGAAAGCTGCCTGCTGTTGTAAGGGTGCCTACAGATGCTATTGACCAGGCCCTGGAAAGAAACGGGATCATACAGGTAATAGACCTGCCATCACAGCTAGGGACTACCCCACATTTTTAAGGGATTAAGAACAAAAAATCTGGTATGGGCAAGTATGCATATATTTCAGACGTGGGGGAAATCATTGGAGTGTAGATTGGATTTGAGGGGCTTGAGCTAGTGCCGGCAGGATGTACAGAATATGGGTAAAAAAAAAAAAAAATAGTGAGAGGGACCCACCAGGAAAACAGTGGAGGAGAAAAAATAGAAAACTGGGGAGAGTGAGGAGATTCACTGGCTGGAGTGGAATTTTGTGATAGGTCAGCTGTAGGGTGCGCCTAGGACAGCAGACACCCTTTAAATGAACCCAATTTAGCTTAGGTCGGACTGGGTGCAATGGACTTGCTCTTGTATATCTTGGTCTTGCATTTTAACAGCCATTTTATGACCTCAGCATCTCCAAAAGGACTCAATCTAAAACAGCAAAGAACATACTGAACCCCAAGCTCATCTTTGAGGTTGGGGCTCAGCTCAGAAAGATGCATACAGGGTTCACATGCCTCCCTGGGGAAACCAGATCAGACTCTTTTCCTCGGAGACCCGGCAGGGAGCTTTGCAAGGAAAGCAACAGGAACACGCACCCAAAAATAGAAACAGCAGCATTGACTATATCCCTGTACTTACCTGGGAGAGGAGGAAATGGTCCCCCAGGATGAGGTGGGAGTCTGCGTGCTTTCATCCCTGTCTGTGCAGCTGCTCCAGCATCTGTACCCTACAGGTACATGGCCTGCTTGACGCTGGCATGGGAACACAGCTCCCCTGCTCCTGACCCCTATCACTCTGACCGGCTCCTCATCCCGCCTCGCTCTTCTCTCCTGGCCAACGCATTCCTCACTCCTCACGCCATGAACAGGGTGCATGTTTCCATCCTTTTACCTTACCATCTCTCCTCTTCCTGACCCCAGCTCTCTTGCCTCTGCCTGTCTGTCTTCACACAGTCTCCAGTCCCAAGAGGGGCAAGATCACTCTCCCGCCTGTTTGTTCCTCTCATAACTCACACACACCCAGAAAATTCTGCCCCTGACACGCCCCATCCGGAGCAGAATCCAGCCACGCGGAGTGTCACTCTAGTTTATGATTTGAAGCTGCTGTGTCCTCTCTCTGATCTGCTTTAGATGTTGCTTCTGCAAAGATGATATCTCTGCCTCCTCCACTTGAATAAAACAAAAGGCTTCAAGGGTCTTCAAAGCACGTTAGGATCCTCTGCTGTAAGGAGCTCATTAATTTTCTCACCGCTCCTCTGAGGCGTGTGTCAAGGAGCTACCTCTGTGTCTGAGACCCTAAATATACTCCTTGGAATGCTAAGAAAGCCATGACCATTCTCGCAGGGTATGAGTGGAAAATGCTGTCATCAAGCATCTGTGGCATAGCTAGAAAATGACCGTGACAAGTGGCCAGAAGCTCCTTCTGTGGAAACAGAGCCCAACCACTTGCATTTCCTGGAGGAGACTGTTCTGCTCTGTTATAATCTGTAGACCGTCTCAGTACCCACACCACCACAGCTACCACCCACCATCCTCAGTTGAGGTTCTGCTGTGTGTCAGACACCAGCCAGGCACTTTGCATGAATAACCCTCACCGTAACCCCACAGGGCAGACACAAATGTAGCTTTTCTGGTGCCTGAACAATGGCTTAGAGAAACTAAGTGCTGACCTAAGGTCTCCTAGCTAGCAAGCAGCAGGTCCAGGATCCAAACAGAACTGTTTGATCCCACAGCCAGCCCATGGTCTCAGAGGAGACAGTCCCACGTGGAGAGTCTACCAATGAATCGATCTCTGAAATAGGAATGGGCACATTACACAGTTCCCGGGGGTCCTCTGAAGAAATGAATGAATTCTGAGTGAGCAACTTAAACTTTGACAACAGTCAAAGTGACAGCGATGACATGGATGAAGCTATTTATATTTCATTGACTCCAGGCTGGAGCTTCTCCCAGAAGTGCATCAGGGCCAGGTTGTCTTGGGTGCTGGCTCTCAAACAAGGAGGTATTCATCATATTTGTTGAGCTTTCATTATGCTCACTATGAGGGGGTTTATTGGATAAGAGGTACTGCATCCCGGCCACTAACCCAGTTCTGAGAAAGCCCTCAAAGCCCTCTCAATCACTTAGCAACCTCCCACCCCGCAGCCAAAAGCCTATGCAAATCATTGCACTTCATCTCTGCTTTGGGCTGTGCCTTCTAATCCTCTCTTCCTGCAGGCATTGCTTATGAAGATACTTCGAAGACAGAGACCTAGTATTTCCTTTGCATCCTTCACAGATCCTGGGATACTTCTGAGTTCTGCCAACAGTGTTAATCCTGCCAACTGCCCCATCCTGGGACCGTTCCTGGCCTGTCTCCTACTCTCTCTCCCCCGGACCCCAGACCCCTCTGCACTCATCTGCACCTCGGCAACAGCACCCCACCCTCTGTGGTCTCGCCTTCACAGGCTGGCTCTCCCACACGCCAGGGGTATTTCTATGGCCCCAAGAGCATCTGACAGAATCAGAGCCGACTCCACATCAGGGACTGGGTCCTGACAAGGATGAGAATTACCATCTCCAGAGAAGAGGCCGGGCCCTGTGAGGACCCAGGAGAAGGCAGAGGGAAGGACAGAAAGCTGACACCAGGCACTTCTGCTCAACTTTTCATAAGCCAGTGGTCTTTTTAATGGGCATTCCTTTATTTTTAAAAGAAACACAGACCCTATAAGATATTAAACATTCAAAGAAAAAAAATTAAAATATCAATTAAAATAGATGAGGTATCAATCTCACACCAGAGAGATCATTAATTTAGTATTTTGTCATATTTTCCCTCCAAATTTTCCAAGGATAGATATTTTTAAATGATACTTAACTGGACTTCTGAAACTGGTGGTAAATTCTATCTTCTGGCAAATCCTTTCCAGAAGGATTTCTTGTATCCACTTAAAGAAATTTGTCCTCAATTTCTTATGAAATAATTTTATTCGTCACCTGGAAGTTGATTTTTCTCCTCCCCACTTGAAATGCAGACGTTAATTCTATTCAATTTTTGTTTCATTGTAGCCGTTCTTTGCTCTAACTGGTTCTATTCTCGCCTTGGTTTATTGACTGTTCATCCATCTAGTCTTGTGTTAGGAGCGTGGGCCCAGGAAATGGTCTGGATTCAAATCCATGTTTCTCTTTAAAGCCTGGGGAAGCCACTTCCCCTCTCTGTTCTTTAGCATCATCATCTACACCATGGGGAAACTAACAGTACCTGCCTCTCGAGGTGGCGTCTGAGAATTGTACGAGTTAATGGGTATCTAATACTTGGGAAATTACCTGCCATAGATACTCAGTATGTGCTAGGCGTTATTGCTATTCACACAGTCAGAAGGGGATTCCGCTCCTGCTTCCCACAGGTAATGTTTATTGAGGGTGATCCGCAGGTTTAGGAGTCAACAGTCTCCCGGCTGATGAACACCTTTCTCCGCTCAGCAACATCTTAGGTCCCGTGCTGGTTCTTTTATTCTTCTTCTCTTTCTTCTATTTAGTTCTTATTTTGGGTTCATTCTCCCCCACGGAGAACCCAGCTATCTAGGCTTGGTGTTTGCCTCTGCTGCACAATTATGTGGATTAACCTTGGCTACACCCGGCTCTCTCAATGGCCCATCACATCACCTCCTCAAATCTGCAGCTAGAGAGCAGGGATTCATATCGTCAGGCTCAACTTCTAGCTTTGGTAGCTCAGCAGGACTGAGGGAGCCTGTTCCCCAGCCCACGCTTTGCTCAGGCTCATTGAGAAACGGTGCCCACGGAAGACTACAGTCCCCAGAATGCACTGCTCCAGGACCGCTTTTACACACGTAGAGGGTCGTGAAACTACAATTCCCAGAGTGCATTGCTCCGGGGCTGCTCCTGCCCATGGTAGAATGTCGTGGAACTACAATCCCCAGCATGCAGCGGGCCACATGCAGCCACGCCTGTATTTCCTGGTTGTGTTCTGTGCATGGACAGAGAGCCCCTGATGGTGCAGTGGAGCCCTAGGAGGGGGAGGACTGCGTGCTGGCTACCAAAAGAGCAGCATGACTGCAACAGAGAAACTGCGTGCTTCTCTCATCGGTAGATACCGACTTCCATGTTATGAAGCAGGGAGTAGGCAGTGCTGCAGGGAAGAAGGTCCTCTGACCATTTTAAAGAGAGCAAAGCAGACATTTTTAAATATGGCTCCATCAGCCTTATAGCAAGAGGGAGTTCTGATATAACGTCGCTATATCTGTGGCAGTCAGTCCTCGTCTTAGGAGGAGTCACAAATTGTGTTCATTTTGCATCAAGGACAACTAGCTAGATATCATTTCAAACTGGATGTCTTTAATGTGGGACTTGTGCACAGGCATCTGTAATTCTGTGCATCTAAATGCAAACATATGAGAGCAAGTGCTCAAGAGCAAATGTGTGTACAGTGTGCACTTCCCCCTGCAGAGAATGCCTTCAGGCTGGTGATGTTTTTTATAAGACAATATTCTTAGGCTCCTGGGCCACAGAGGCTGTGACTGCATCTCCCCCAGGCCTGACTGTCAAGATAGTCTGGCCACTGAGGCTGCATGCCCTGCCTGGCCCCTGCCTGCTGAGGATTCCCCCTCCCCGCCTGTCAGCAGTTCAGCAAAGGCTCAGCTCTGTGGCTGTCAGGTCTCTCCCAGCCCAGCAGAAGACCCCAGAGGCCACCCAGCACACAGAGCCTCTCCTAGTCAGGAAGGCATGTGCCTTCGGGGACCCACTGTAACCCAAACAGAGACAGCCTCCAGCTGCTTCTCTAGGACAGGCTGAGGCTCTGCACAGCTGGGAGTTACCTGGAGGAGCTCAGCACCTCACATGGTGCCAACAGCAGGACAAGGTCAACCTGTTCTTCCCTGCTGCTCCCAGCATCCAGCAGGGACACGTGCTGTGCTTGCTAAGCTGCATTTCTGTGGGAACCTCCCCGAGGGGTTGTGTTCTTGTCCTTGACTCCAGCTTGTGTGCAAGGACAGGAGACTGAGAACAGCAAAATTGAGAAGCCAGAAAGTCTTATGTGAACTCCAAGTTAAGCTTTGTTACGTCGAGAGGCAGAGAGCAGACAATCAAAAGCTCTGCTCGATGACAGAGCAGGCCTACTTCATCGTGATCAGAGCCTAGGCTGTGTGCCTGTGCCAGACACCGGGCAGCTTCATGGGCATGAGGCCTGGATGGTCACGCAGGGCTCTGTACTCAGAAGGGCCTCATGCTTGGCCTAATGCTCTGCTCTCATTATCTTAAAATTCTTAATAATTTTTGAACAAGGAGCTGTGCATTTTTATTTTGCACTGGTTTCAACAAATCATGTAGCTGGTCCTCAGAGATACTTCCTCCTGTGAGCCTCAGTTTCTCCTCTGAAAGATGATATCTTAGTCATCTCAGGCTGCCATAATAAAGTACCACAAACCGGATGGCTTAAACAAGAGATATTCATTTTCTCACCCTGCTGGAGGCTGGAAGTCCAAGGTCCAGATGCCGGCTGGTCAAGTTCTCTTCCTGGTTTGCAGACAGATGTCCTCTTGCTGTGTCCTCACATGGCAGAGAGAGAGAGCACTCAGATGTCTCTTCCTCTTCTTATGAGGACACCAATCTGTCATAGGAGCCCCTCCCTCTTGACCTCATCTAACCCTTACGCCCTCCCTAAGGCCCACCTCCACATACTGTCATATTGGGGGTTATGGGCTCCAACACATGAATGGGGGACACAACTCAGTGCATAGCAGATGGGAAGATCAGACAAAAATGTTTTCAAGTGTAATTTAGCTGCAAAACCTTTTGTTGAAAAAAATTATGTGTAGAACTCAAGACATGTGATAGGCTAATTTTTCTAATCCTTTCTTTTCTTTCTCTTTTTCCTTTGGTTTCTTCCTCTTTCTTTTTCTTTACTTTTCTCCCTCTTTCTGCAGAGTGTGTCTCTGGCTTGGTGGAGGTGGGTGGGGGGTGTCTGGACCCATGCCCTCATCATTTGTAGGTGATGGTTTTGTTGCCCTGGAGTTCAAAAGGAAGATGATTTATCCACGAGGCGGGGACACCCTAGACTCTCCCAAGCCTTCCTCATCTGTGAAATGGAGATGATAGCAGCACCTGCATCATAGAGTGGTTATTAATGAGGTGATCAGTGGAAAGCACTAAAGTACCATCTGGCAAAGAGTGAGGACTTAGAGCAGGTTAGCTATGTACACGCTCACGCATGTTATTGGTACTGATGTGTTTCAGCTGCATCTCACCTTTGAAGCAGTTACACACAGACAGGCACAGAGACACCAAAGTCAACAACACACAGACACACACACGCTGTTGCCTGGTTTTCTGCCTGGGAACACATCTTAGACTGTGGTCCCAGAAAGGGCAGTGGTCTCCCTGAGCTGAGGACACAGAGCTCGATGGTCGGGGACGTGGAGGCAGCTAGAGATGGCTGGGCGTGGTACACAGAGAAGAGGACAGTGCAGAGAGAGAGCTACAGAAGTAGGCGCAGGCCCTTAAGTCTTTGCTAGACACTGTCTGCACATGTCAGAGTGGAACTCAGCGAGGTGAGGACACTGGCCAGGCAGCTGTAAGGTGAACAAGCCCCACAGCTCACGTAGGTGAGGAGACGTCCGACTCGTGTCCAGACCCAGGACAGAGACCCCGTGGAACCGGTAGGACGGTCAGTGTCTTAGTCTGCTCCAGCTGCTGAAACAAAATACCACAGACTGGGTGGCTTGTAAACAACACACTTGTTTCTCACAGTGCTGGAGGCTGGAAGCCCAGGATCAAGGCTCCAGCAGGTGCAGCAGGGCCCCCTCATGGGCTGCAGAGTGAGACTTCTCTCTGTGATCTCCCACGATGAAAGGGGCAAGGGAGCTCTCTGGGCTCCTTTCATAAGACCACAAATCTCACTCGTGAGGGATCCACTATCATGACCTAAGGTCCTGCCTCTGGATACCATTGCAGCGGGTGTTAGGATTTCAGCATGTGGATTTTAGGGGGACGCAAACGTTCTGGTAATCAGTGAAAACACTAGGCGGGTCAAATCTTTCCCCCAATTTGGTGAAATTAGACCTAGAATAGAGGGTGCTCCATGCCACCACAGTGAAACTTACCAACACCGTGAGTGGACTAACCTGCTCCACAGGGAACCTGACCGCCTGCTGAGCCAAACCTCAATCCTCCTTAAAGGAAGAAAACCAAGCCCAGCTCTCAAAAACGTGGTGTTCACAGTGTGAGGAAGCCAATTGAATGTCCGAGACAGGTAGAGTTACTACAGATTATTAAGCAGATTCAGGAGGAAAACAAGTCAATAAAAACAGAAATAACAGATATGATGAAATTAGCAGACACAGACATTAAAACAGCTATTATAAGAATTATAAATATGCTCCAGTACTTAAAAGAAAACATGTGCATATGAGGAAAGAAATATTAGCCATAAAAATAACACTCTGTGCACCAAAGGACACTATCAACAAGGTGAAAGGGCAACTCATGGGTTGGGAGAAAAGATTTGCAAATCGTATATGTGATAAGGGATGAATATCGAGAAGATATGAAGCACTTTGTAACTCAACAACAACAACAACAAAACCAGATTCAAAAATCATCAAAAGACTTGGATAGACATTTCTCTAAAGGAAATATACAAATGGCCTAGAAGCACATGAAAAGATGCTCAACATCACTAATCATTAAAGAAACACAAATCAAAACCACAATGAGGTATGACTTCACACCCATTAGAAGGACTTTTATAAAAAAAAAAAAAAACAGAAAATCACAAGTGTCATGGAGGACATGGGGAAATTGGAACCCTTGTGTATGGCTGTTGGGAATGTAAAATGGTGCAGCGACTGTGGAAGACAATATAGCAAGTCCTCAAAAAATTCAACATAGAATTACAATATGACCCTGCAATTCCTCCTCTGGGTGTACACCTAAAAGAACTGAAAGAAGGGATTCAGATAGGTATTTGTACACTCATGTTTATAGCAGCATTATTCACAATAGCCAAAAGGTGGAAGCATCCCAATTGTCCATCTACAGATGATTGGAATGGAATGGAACAATGGAATATTATTCAGCCTTAAAAAGGAAGGCAATTCTGACATATGCCACAACATGGGTGAGTAATTGAAGACTTTAGCCTAAGTGAAATAAGCCAGACACAAATGGACAAATACTGTATGATTCTACTTATGTGAGGTACCTCGAGTAGTCAAATTCAGAGACAGAAAGTAAAAGGGTGAGTGCCAGGGGCTGGAGAGGGGGGAATAGGGAGTTAGTGCTTAGTGGGGACAGAGTTTCAGTTTTACAGGATGAAAAAGTTCTGGAGGTGGATGGTGGAGATGGTTGCATAACAATGTGAATGTACTTAATGCCACAGATCTGTACACCTAAAAATGATTAAAATCATAAATTTTATGTTATGTATATTTTTCCATAATTAAAATTAAAATAAAAAATTACCAGTAGAACTTCTACAGATGAAAAAGACTATGTCTGATTTAAAAAAAAAAAAAAAGCCTGAGATTAACAGAAGATTAGACATTGCAGAAGAAAAGAGCAATTAATTTAAAACATAACAATAGAAACTATCCAAATGAAGTCTAGAGACAAAAACAAAAGCTGAAAAACAGGAGAGGGGTGAGAGAAAGGATAGGTAAATTATTTGAAGAAATTATGGCCAGAAATGTAATAAATTTGACAAAAACTGTAAAGTTTTTGTGACACATACAAGAAGCTCAGTGAACCACCAAGCAGAATCAACACCAAGAGAGCCACACAGAGAACATCACATTCAAATTTCTGAAAACCAATAATAATTAGAAAATCTTAAAAGCAGCCAGGAAAAAAAGCCACATTATAGAGGAGCAATTGTAAAAAAGACAACAGACGTCTCGAGAGAATCCAAGAAAGCCACTAAACAATGGAACAGCATCTTCACAGTACTGAAAAAAACGACCTGCCAACCTAAAACTCACTATCAAGTAAAAGCATCCTTTTTAAAGTGAAGATGAGAAAAAGGTTTTCCACATAAAGAAAAGGTGAAAGAATCCACTGCCAGCAGAGCCACACGAGAAGAAATTATACAGGTGTTTCAGGGGGAGAAAATGATACCAGATGGAAAATTGGGCTGACAGATACAAAATCCACGAGAAGGGATTAGCAAGAGCAGGACTCACAGGAAGAAAACTGCCAAATGTAACTGAGGAAGAGAAAGGACCCTGACTAACTGGAAGCATATTTGACGTTCTATAACAGGAGCAGGAAGTACTGCAAAAATACTGCTGCTCTCCAAATTAATTCATAAATTCAAATATCTTTACTGAAAAATTTCAACTGGATCAAAAAAATTCAAAATATTTCTAAAGTTAATTAAAAATAAATAATTTAAGTGAAAATATAATAGAGAATATTTTTCTTAACCATTATAAAAATTGGATGAATCTACAATAATTAAAAGAGTGTTTTACTAGAGTTAAAAAAAAAGTGGTCTGATAATGGGAAAGGATTGAAAGTGTGAGAACAGAGCCAATTTACGTAACAATTTAGTACGAAGGGTGATCCTACCCTTAAAAATAAGTAGGGGAAAATGGCTTAAGATGTTTAAATTAATGAACAGCCACATTTAAAAGAAAATATCCAAAAACTCATCCTCTTTCCCTGCTTCTGTAAGTTACATTCATATGTAACTATTGGTTTTTTTAAACCTTTGTATCCCTGAACTTCACAAGGCAGATGAAAGTTACAAATCGTCCACCATCCGCCACGGAGACAGACAACCAAGGACACCCACCTGAGATTCCCTTATCTAGCCCTCCTCTTCCCTCTCGGCAGCCTCACAAGGTCAAAGGCAGGCTGGTGGGAAAGCGCTGACCAGCAAGACCACAGGCTCCCCCTGCCCACAAGCAGCCACATTCCTCACAACCTTTAAAACCCCTTTGCCTCCCATCTTTTGGGGAGATGGGACAAATTTGAGAGCTCTCATCTCCCAGCTGACGTCACCCAAAATAAAAACTCTCCTTGCCATAAGCCTGGCATTCCAGTTACAATTTGGCCCCTCTTGTGTTGCTGGTAAAGAACCTGGGTATGTATCTGTAACACTTTGGCTCATAGATTCTACTTCTATAAATTTACCCATGTACAAATATCAAACAAGAGATTCAACAAGCCCTTACAAGAATGCTGGAAAATTGATGTTCTTAATTGTGAAAAATTGGAAACAACTTACATGTCCATCAGTGGGGAACTGGTTGAATAATTATAATTTTTGTACTTACCAATATACCATGAACATAATATACAGCCACAATGTGCAACTACACTATCTTTTCAAAAATCTGTTTTTTGATTTGTTGGAGAAGTTATTGTGCCAAGCAATAAATCAGATGCCAGAAATACTGATGAGTAAGGGGAGGTATTTGTCCATGAGAAACTCAGTCTGGTGGAAAGGCAGACACACAGCGACAAGGTGCATTCTGGTAAGTGCCACCCTGTGAGTAGATGCCATGACACTTAGATTGTCCCCATTATTGCCCAAAGTGAGAATTTTGTTACTGAGTGTCTACCGTGTGCCCGGCACTATAAGTACATCATCTTCTTTAAACTCTACCACTCCAAGAGGATTCAACACGTGAATTCACTGGGAAAAATGGGGTGAAGGAACGTGGTGAGTGTCTGGTGAGAAACTCTGAAGCCCGTCTGTCCTCTGTCTAGTGCAGCCCTCTGCTTTCCTGGACGTTCGGGTGTCCCCGCTTGGGAAGCCTGTAGGATTCACCTCCTGGAAATTCAGAACTGCCTGGAAACTTTTATAACATCATCTTGTTGTTGTTGTTGTTTTGGTCAGCTGTCCCTTTTCAACAGAAATGAAGGACATAAACCCTAAGAGCTGAGCTCATGGCTGGTCACTCCTGTCACAATGACAGCAGGTATCCCTTCTCCCACAGGGACCACGGGCCTCTGTCGGGAGGGGAGCATGCGAGCATCCAGGAGTTGCCCTGACTCACTGGACCAGGGGCTCTGTGACTCCTGATGCTCCCAGGGCTGGTTCCCTCTGAAGGCAAACAGGGAGGACAGAGGGGCGTCCAGTCGGGTGGGACACTGCCCAGGGCCAGGCCGCCTCTGGGAGCTGTTTGAGCACTCCCTTGTTCTCTGTACAAGGTCCTCTGGTGGAGGCAGACTCAGCCACAAGGCACCTAAGTGGTGCAGCCCTTGTTTGTCCACGTGTCTGTGTCTGTGTCATATGTGTGTGTGTTTTTCCTGTTGCCAAGGAAATTAGAAGTTGAAGTAGAAGTGTTTGAAAGTCGTTATGCTCAGGATTTTACATACATTGAAATCAGGAAGTTTGAAATGATGTTTCACAGAGCGAAAGTGCCGTAACATCTTACCTCTGAACACACAGGTAAACAAGACGCCTCTTCAAATAATTATTCACAGGTAGTTTGTATGGATATTGCTGGAGTTGTGAACTTCCATGGTCCAACATTTAGAGACCCCATCTTTTTCCTATGTCTGTAAAATAATGTTAAAGAAACAGAAATGGGTAGGTGTCAGGAAGCTGCCGCCTGCTAAATGCCATGTGATGTTTGCAAATCTCTCTAGAGCTGCGAGCCCTTGCTCGTCTATAGAGTGGGGATAAGGAAACAGCTCAGCAGGTGGTGGCGAGGGAGATTTGAGCATCTTGACCGAGATCTGCAACAGTGGGGTGCTGGACATGGTTTATACCAGCTCAGGAAAATTGATGGTTGTTTTCAGGAGTTTCGTGAGCCCATTATTAAATAAAAACATTAGAAATTAGTTTAATTATAGAAACTTAGAATCAAACTATATTTGAAAAAAACAATAAATTCTCAAAACTTATTACTTCCTAGTTATTTTACTAAATTTTACTATTGTCTACTCCCCTAAGGTTGTTTCGGTCTGCTGTACCTGTATGGGGAAACGCCACCTGTCGCCACATGCTGCTGCGTACCCTCCTCAACTTCACATCCAGGGACGTTATGTTGGAACCTGAAATTGACTGTAGTGGGAGTGATTTCACCACGAAAATTGGCACACCCCATGAATCAGAGCTTGATGCATTGTTTTGTTGATTGTCTAGACTTAGGATGGTGAAAAATACTAGTAATGCAGATTAATCTCAAATGTGGATTATATCTGCAGCTGTTCCATTGTGAAAAGTTCAGAAAATTGAGGAACGATTCTTCTGGTATCCAAAAACTATTATCTGATGTAGCAGTCACACACCTCATTGACAGAGGAGTGAAGTTCTAACACACATAGCCATTGTTTCACTTTTGTCTTACTCTGTTTGTATTACATAAATGAAAATATCAACCACCAGACATGTTGTAATCACATTTACCTGTAAATGGCAAACTATAGTTTGGCTATGGTTCAAGAATTTTGAAAAAATGAACAAAAGCATTTTATGAGAGTCAATTTTTCTATACACAATTTATTATAGAGTATTATATATTTATTGTCATTTGTAAATATTGCATAATATATCCTTTGCACCATTACAATTTTAATAAACTATGTGCATGTAATACACACACACATTAGGTTTTGTGGAGATCCAGCTGTCACACCACAAGCAGCACACCACTGTAAACACTGGTACCCACAGGGTGGCAGAGCAGCGGGTACCCCGGGTCAGTCCTCCAGTCCTGGCAGTGATGTCAAAACAGACAAAACGATAATTGATCCTGCAGAAAAGCTGAAGCCAACGAAAATCTTCAGAAACCTGTGGGAGTCCTTTGAGTCACCCTATGGGCCCTGGTGAGACATATATTTGTGGGTTTTGTTGGATGGTTGGTTGGTTTTGGCAAAGCTGTAGCACAGGTCACCACTGTTTGCCTCCAGAAATAAAGGGGCAGAAAGTCCCAACAAGAAATTAATCTGTTTCATGCCAACCACGTTTTAGCTCTTGCATTCCTCTCTGCCGGAAATGCTCTTTCGCCTCCTCTTTCCCTGAAAATACTTTCTTATTCTGCAAGACTCAGCCCAATCATCACACTCTTTGGGAAGTCATCACTGGTTAGATGACTCTTCTTTTTCCTCTCTTAGTGTGCTATTGTTAACACTTCTCCTGCTGTATTTTGTCTGTCAGTGTCCAAAATTGACTAGAATATCCTCAGGAATGAGAAAATAGAATTACTCATCTGTGTTAGCAGTCAACAACAATTTCTTGTTGAATAATGGTGATGTGCAGAAGATAAGCTCAAGGACATGCCCTTCCATGGTGATTCTGGGCTGTTGTCACAACACCACCGCATGAAAGAGTCATGTAGAGAGGATGGTCTGAGTGTCTCACTGCACAGTGGGAACTGAGGGAGTCGTGTTGAAATTGAGCTTCTTATAGCCAGGGCTGCGTATGGGATTGGGTTGGGGTTTGTCCATGGGCTATAGAATCTAGAATCAAGATTTATCTGAAAGTCAACTTTCAGAGATGTTTTAGGAATTGAGAAGCAAAATAAAATTGTCCAAGCTTGAAATTTAAAATGAGTCCGGTACAGAAGGCACCCCAATGTGGAGCACATGAAAACAGGAGTTCTGGTTTGCAAAATTCCTGGGGCAGGAATCTTGTGAGTCTTACCTGTGGGAAACAAGTTGGGTGTTAAGGCCACTACGCTGAGCAATGAGAGTAAGAGATCCAGTTTTATTTTTCACTGTTTATTTATCTACGTTACTGAAGGATAACATAGACAAAAAAGTACACAAATTATAAATAAACAGCTTGATGAATTTTTACAAAGTGAACACACCATGTAACCACCAGCCAGTTCAAGATATAGAAAAATATCAAGAAACCTCCGTATGACCCTTCACATCAACACTATTCCGACATCCACCTGCACAGGTTAGTTTTCTACCCTTGTGTCTGGTTTCTTTCACACTATCGGGTTTGTAACATTCTTGGGTGTAGCAATACTTTGTTATTATTCATTGCTCTGTGGTATTCCATGACACAAATATGCTACAATTTTTATCCACTCTACTCTTGATGGGTGGTTTCCAGTTTGGGTTATTATGCATAATGCTGCTGTGAACACCTTTGTGGATGTCTTTTGGTGCACATGTGTGCACACTTCCTTGGAGCATATACTCAGGAGTGGAATCACTGGGTCAAAAGTTCACATTCCTGAGGCAGCCCTGATGATCTAGCTGTTAAAGTGTGGCACTCACCACTTCGGTGGCCTGAGTTCATTTCCCAATTGCAGAACCACACCACCCGTCCGTCAGTTGCCATACTGTGGCAGAGGCTCACATAGAAGAACTAGAAGGGTAGGATATACAACCGTGCACTATGGCCTTGGGGAGAGATAAAAAAAGAGGAAGATTAGTAACAGATGTTAGCTCAGGGTAAATCTTTTCCTGCAAAAAAAAAAAAACAGTTATGTTCCTTTTCCCACCTTTACTTTCTTTTGATTTGACCAATATATAAAAATTTTTTTACCTATATCATCTTGTTAATTTTGTAAACTTTCCTTCTTCTTTAAGGGATTAGGGTTATAAACTCAAGATTATAATATGTATCCTTGAGTCATAACGGTCTAATGTAAATTAATACTATGGCCACTCCTCAGCCAATACGTAACCTTAGAAGACAAAGTCAATCATCTGTCTCTGTCATTATTGTTAATCTCCATGTATTATAGACCACATCAGATACTGTCATTATTGTACAGTGCACATGCATTTGTGTTTACCTATATATTTCCCATTTCTCCTTTCTCTTGCCTTTATTCCTTACTGGATTTCTGTGTTTGTCTCTGGAATCATTTTCTTTTTTCCTAAAGAATTCTCTTTACTATTTCTTTCCCTGTGTGCTCACTGGCAACAAACCTCAGTTTTTGCTTACGATGGAAATGCATTTATTTGTGAAGGAGATTTTCTCTAGATACAGCCCAGGCCTCCAGTTCTGTTCCTTCAGCACTTTGAATGTGTCATTGTGTTGTCTTCTTGCTCCCACTGCTGCTGTGGAGATGTCAGCTATTAGGATTTCTGTTCCTCCTTTGAAGGAACAATTACTTTTCCTCTGCCTACCACTAAGATTTCTCCTTGTCTTCGGATGTCAGCAGTTTTGTTAGGAGATTTTGGGTGTGGTTAACTGGTGTCTGAGCTGCACGGGTCCACAGAACTCTGTGTCTGTGACTTGAGTTTGATCATCAGTGTTGGAAATTCTAAGCATTATCTCTTTAAATAGTCATTTTTTCCCCATTCTCTCTCACTTCTCCTCCTGGGACTCCAGTCGCACAGTTAAACTTTCTGCATTCTCCATCTGTCTCTTGTGATATTTTCTGTGTTTTCCTTCTCTCTGCTTAAGCCTGGATATTTTCTGCTAATCCATTGTCCAATAACCTGATCCTCTCTTCCATGTTTTAAACTCATCTATTACTTAATTGAATCTTAATTTCAATTATTGAAATTTTTACTGAAAAAATTAATTGACTCTTTTTTGTAGATTTGGGTTTTCTGATTGCGTTTCTCATCTTTGCTTCAACGTGTTAGAGCTACTGTAAAACCCATGGATTATAACTTCCATAAATGGACGGTCGTGGGTTCTTCTCCTATTTCTTTGTTCTTTTTTTGGTTACACCTGGTGAGCTTCTGTGAAATGCTGGGCATTTTCTTTGAATGGTAGAGGCTCTGGGTGATGTTGTCATCTTCCAGAGGATGCATCTTTCCTCTGGCACCCAAAGTGGGAGGGGCGGTGGTCCTTGCTCTAATCATTCATGACTAGGATACAGGGATGCTTGTTAGTTGGTTTGTTGATGCTGTTTTGTGAGGCTCCATATGCCTCTTGTTTCCTTGTCTTCTCAGATGACCCCCAAGGTTTCCAACTGAAACCCTAAACTATTTACTAATATCCATCTACCTCTTAAACTTCAGTTCAGCCCCATGAAACCAAAAATTCCTCTGTTTTAAACCAAAATCTCCAAGGCTTAGTGTTTGGCTTCTTTATATCTTTTCCTGTTTGCCCCAAGAATGTGGCACATGACTTCGAGGGGAGCCACAAGTTTATAGAATCTCTGCACCTGCCTTTTCTCTGGGATCTGGTTCCTTGAGTCTCTGTGAGTCCCACTCTCCCCAGACCCGCAGAATCGTTGCTGACTCAGAGACTCTGGGTCAAGCCCCATCTTGCAGGTTTCTCAGACTCTCTCCCCTCCCTGGGGTTTTCACGTCTCAAGTCTTGGCTGCACTGGCAGCTCTCTGATGTCTTCCAACTGACTTTGTTTACAATCCGACTTTTCTACTTGTTCTCGATGAAGCAGTGGTCTGGGGCTAGCTTCATCGTCTTAGCTGCTAACAGAAATCCTCAGTTTGCTTTTATGACAATGAAGTTCGGGGAAAGCCATTGGTAGCCAAACTGGGAAGTCTGATGGCTGCGTCTCCTCCAGCCTTGTTTCCAGTCAAGATGGAAGCTATGAGGTTGGCCTCTACCAGCCACCATTCTGGTCCACAGGCAGTGTTCCTGACTGGTCACTGCTCTATCCCTTGAATTCACGATGCAACATCAGGACTTTGTGTTCATACAGCCCTGGGTGTTCATACGAAATGAAACCCCTCTGCCTAACCCACTTTTAGGTTTTGGTCGGAGGTTACTTGGTCATTTTGGTCAAACACCTACCAACTGGGCCCGCCCGTGGCTTAGCGGTTAAGTGCACGTGCTCTGCTACTGGCGGCCCGGGTTCGGATCCCAGGCGCGCACCAACACACCACTTCTCTTGCCATGCTGAGGCCGCGTCCCACATACAGCAACTAGAAGGATGTGCAGCTATGACATACAACTATCTACTGGGGCTTTGGGGGAAAAAAAAAAGGAGGAGGATTGGCAATAGATATTAGCTCAGAGCCGGTCTTCCTCAGCAAAAAGAGGAGGATTAGCATGGATGTTAGCTCAAGGCTGATCTTCCTCACAAAAAAAAAAAACCAAAAAACACCTACCAACTTAAGGCAAAAGTAGCACAGTAGTAGCTTGACTGAATTCAACAGTTGTTTTCATGAAATCATGGTTTTCCTGGCTAAATTCAGACTGACTTCATGTGTTGGAATAGTTTGTATCTCCCCCCCTGGCCCTTAGAAATGGAAAGAATAGTGCTTGTGACTGAAAAAGAGGGTCATGAAGACTATGCAAATATTTGGAAAGCAGTATAGTTTGAACACTTGAAAGAAAAGTGCAATAGAAATGATTATTTTTTAAAGCACCATATGTAGGAATGCAATCCAGCTTTTTTAAAGTGTTTTGGCGTTTCATCCCAATTTAGTGGTGAATGGTAACTAATGAAATGTTTGTCTGAGATTCTGAAGCGGCAATTCAATTGGCTGAATGTGTATAGATAACGTCAGTTTCCTCTGATCTTGCAGACCAAAGCATCTTACACGATGATGAATTATACCAGGTTTCACAATCCTCTAAATGATGTTATCTGCAACACCACTGCCTCCCCTTACTATCTCCCGTTTTTATTTTCTCTTCATGAAAGAAATAACAGTTTGTAAAGGCTTATAAATTCCAACTCTTATCTTTTAAAATGGTTGTTCTCGTTCCTCGTCTTAACATGCAAATAGACTCCCTTTCGTAAGCCTTTGATAAGGAGCCGGAAGGAAAGTTCACGAGGTCTTGATAAACCATCCTGAGAGGCTCAGCCAGTGAACAAAGGTACACCAGGAACTTATTATCCGCCCAGGCAGTTGTGAGCGGACCCTCCCGGGACACCCTCAGAGGAGGCCGAGCATCACATTGCAGGGCATGCTCAGGGAAAGTAAAGAAATAAACAAACAGAAATCTTGTCAAGAATTTAGTGTCGTCTATTCACAAAAGAAACTTACCTAGTTATCTTCAGCACTGTTGACAACAGGAGGTTGTGATAGGTCCTTGCAGGCGCCTTCAGGCCAGGCAACTCTCAGTTCCCTCCAACCTTCAGTGCTTCGGCCAGTCCTGGCTTGGCCACTGGTTTGCTGCCGGACTTGGGGAAGGACCCTTCAGGTTGTCAGCATCTCTCTGAGAGAGGACGGGTTAAGCATGAGCTCTGAATGGCCTACAGCCGTGCTTCCTATGCCGCAGGGTCTGGAGTTTTAGTTCAGGAGGATCATTGGGAATGTCTGGTCCCCCCTCCGTCACATATCAGCCGTGCTTCCCAAGTTCAGGCCCTGTTACCTCTAACCCAGACACACAAACTCCTCCTCATCTTAACTTCTTTTTCTCTCTATCCAGCCTCACGTCTGCCAATTTCTTTTCCTAAAGGATAGTTTTTATCATGTTCTTTTTCTTTTACAAGTCCCTACTCTGTGCCTGGCCCTCTATCCTTGATGCCCCTTGCTGGTCCCTTGTCCTCCCCCGTGCCTCCCTGGCACTGGCACACATCGCCGTCTCCTCTCCTCTGCACTCTCCCTCCCTGTGTTTCTCTAACCCACTACCTTCCCTGCCTCTCCACCTGTCAATAGTCAACATCTTCTTCTTCTCATCTTGTATGCAGCCTCTGTCACTTTTGTTACTGCTGATCCTACTATTTTTCTACAGTCGCGTTTGGTAGTGTTTTTTAATCTTCTGTCCTAAATCTTTGTTTTCAGAGAAGCCTTTTCTATCCCAAGAAAATGTAAAAATTAGGACTTGCAAAATGTTGTCAGATTTATTTTGCAATAAAAATTAATATTCCAACCTCAAAGAAGTGGTCAGATCTTCCAATCCCCCTAAATAGAGCTTTTACATCTCCATTGAGACTGAAAGAGAATTCCATGATCCACGGGCATGGTCTTAGATGAGTGGGTCTGGGTTTGTGGTCTTTGGCCTATTTTTAGAGGTGAGACTAAGAAAAAGAAATGCTAGTCTGTTTTTTCTAACCACATTTATCCATGAAATTCAAGAAGGAGATAGTGGGGACAGTTGCTAGGACTCAGATTGTTAGGACAATGAATAATGAATATCACAAAGCAGAAACGTGCTTTAAAAGTGGACAGACCATTGACTGCTGTGCAACAAATTGCCACAAACTTAGCAGCTGAAACAACTTCCATTGATTGTCTCCTAGTGTCCAAGGGTCAGGAGTCTGGGCCTCTGCTCAGTCCCTGGGGGCCGCAGTCAAGGTTTGGGCTAAGTGTGTCCCTTTCTGGATTCCAGGTCTCCTATAGGTACACACATTTACCATCAGAACTCAGCTCCTTATTCAGACTGTGGACCCGAGTTCCCCTTTTCTCTCTGACTGTCAGCCAGGAGTTGCCCTCAGCTCCTAGAGGCCACCCTCAGTTGCCTGCTACATGGCCCCTCACAGGACGGCAGCTCACTTCTTCAAGGCCAGTAGGTGACTCTGCTGCTTCCTGTCTTTGAACTTGGGGAGGCCCACGGCCCGTTTGAAAGGGGTGCCCTGATTAGGCCAGGCCCACTCAGGCTAATCTTTTTTTCAGTTTACTTAAAGTCAAACTGGTTAGGGACCTTAGTACATTTGAAAACATTCCTTTCTCTTTGCCATAGACAACAACACAATCCCGTCACCTTTGCCACGTCTGTTGGTTACAGGTCCTGCCCAAACTCAGGGGAAGGGATTTGGAAAGAGACAGACTCACTGGGGGGCACCCTGGGGTGTTTCCTTGACAAAAACCGACTTGAAGAGACAGGCATCATTTGAGGCGGGTGGAACATGTTTATAAACGAACTTTACGGATCAAAAGTGTAAATTTAGGGAATGGAGGGTGGGAGGTAAAGCTAACATTTGTGAGTGACGGCTGTGTCCCAAACCTCCCTCAGGCGCCGCTTCCCATCCTCAGATACTCCATCTGCACCCAGCCTCACCCCTTAGAACTGCTCATCCTGAGTTTACAGTCAAGAATCAGGGTTTTAGGGCAAATCAGAAACTTGCCCAAGGGGAGCACACGTGCCAGTGCTGGGAGACCCGAGGATCGCAGTCTCTGACCACCTTCCTAGCCCAGGTCACTGGTGCTGAACTGGAGGGCCGGCGTACCCCTTGATCACGCACGTCAGAATTCAGACGTGGGCCTGTGCATCGGTCCACTACTGCTTTGAGGAAAAGGGACATTCAGACACACAGGGCAGAGACCCCCTGTCTGCCTTCCTTCAGTGGGTCATCAGAGGCTGTGGATTCTGCTTCCAGGAGCTTCCGAACCTTCCACTCCTGGTGCCTCTGCCACATCCAGCCCAGCCCGCCCTTCTCTTCACCCCCATCGCCCTCTGCCCATCTCCCAGCTCCAGTCTTGCCATCTCCCTGAGACAGTGTCCACCTGGGGCTAGAGAACTTCTCAAGAGCAACTCTGACTCCATCGCCCCTGTTAGCAGCCACCCGTGGCTGTACTTCCCGGTGGCTCTACGCCCCTTGGCCTGGCAGGGCAGGCCTCCATCCCCAGATGCTCCCGGCCGGCTCTCCCTCCAGCCCTCCCCGGGTTGTCTTCCTTCCTTCCTTCACCTGACATCACCTGCTTGTCCTCTGGGATTCTGGGGACACATGATCTTCCCCGGGAAGTGTTCTCAGAGGACTCCCGTGGTCTTGGGGTCATGGGCCCCCACCCACCCTAGACTCACCTGCAGTGCTCATCACCCAGGATGGCGCCCGCCCACAGCTGCTCAGGCCTGGTACACAGCATGAGCTTGATAAATGAATGGTGGGCAAGTGCTCCCACCTTCACTGATCTCCCATCAGGCCCCCTGTGCTCAGGGGCGCGGGGACAGCTGGAGCCCCTCCCACAGCTCCTGGGTCACAGCTTCTGTGCGGAGCTGACCGCGGGCTCCCCAAGGAAGCTAATCCTTCCGCTGCTCTCACGAGTTCTGCTTTAAAACTCCCTTGGGAGTGGGTAAGTGGATCTTGCTGGGCCCCCTCTAGAAGCATCCTGGCAGGATTCGGGGTCCCTCTGTCCTCACAGAGCCCCCTCCCCACTCACCTCGCTCTGGGCTGTGCTGCCTCTGTGGAGCTCGGGCAGGCTCTTCTGCATGCAGGTACACTGGGTAAACTGAGGCTGGGAGGGGCTCCGCTCTGAGAGGAGGGCAGGGCTGCACCTGGAGGACCAGGCCTGGGGAAGCAAGATCACTGATTTCTACTCTCGGCCTGGACGACCCACGGAGCAGCTGCAGGGCCCGCACAGACCCAACCCCCGGCTGAGGCCGGTCAATCACAGAATCATAAACACTAAAGGGGCCTAGAGACCAAAGCATTTTATCACAGGGTAGCGTTGCCTGGAAGGGCAGCTGGTGCTGAGACGGCCGTCCATTTCCCTGGCTACCCCAGCCCAGACGAGCAAACAAGTCATCAAAAAGTGCACAAAACCATTGCTTTCCTGGTAGCCCTGAGCCCTCAGTGTTGGAGATTTCATCCTTTCCCGAATTCTACCTCTGCCCAGAGCAGTAGGTGAATGTAAAGGAATCCTGCCTGTGACTCTTCAGTGGGGGCACTGGAAAGGCACTGAGTTTGGGTGGAGAGAACTGGGCTTCAGCAGGGGCTTCCCTTGTGTGACCTTGGGGGGCCGTGGTTTCCCCTTCTGCACAATGAAGGAATTGGCAAAGGTGACCTCTGAGATCCTGTATAGTTTTAAAGATCTGAAGATTTCAGAAGGCTGCTTTACATGGTGGGTCATCATTACTTTTATTGAGGTGAAATCCATACAATATGAAATTAACCATTTTCAAGGGAACACTTCAGTGGCATTCAGTGCATTCACAGGGCTGTGCAACCAGACTGAGGCCGTTTTGCACAAACAGGACCCTCACCCTTGCCCCCAGGGCAATGTTACCATCCCAAAGTGCAGGGGACCCTGATGGGGCAGACAGGCTTCAGTGACCCCGAGCAGGCAGCAGTGCAGCAAGAGGCCAAGGGGCATCCGCTTGTGATCACTGGAGAGCCTCACCCACCCGAGGAACACAGGTTTGGGCCAAGGTCAAGCCTTCCTCTCTCCTGGGGCCACATTTGCTCAGGGCCCCTTGCAATCAGTGGACCATGGTGAGCATCGGGAGAAGCGCAGGAAGATCTGGGTTAGTGGGACAGACAGGAGGCTCCGCAGGCCGGGTCTGATGGATGAGGAAATCCCGGAGAGCCAGTGGGAGGCCCCTGGAGAGGGTGCACAATGCTCGTGGGAGCCAGGGTGCCAGGGCGCCAGGACCCCCATGTTCTGGTGCTGCTGGGGGTGTGAACCAGCTGATGCACAGGCCCCGTCTGATCCGTGTGGAATGATGCTCTTCATTTTCTGAAGAAGAGCAGACCTGGGGGGACAGAAGTGAGAACGTGTAGCAGGAGGGAGCCACACAGCCACCCTAGTTGCCTCACGTCATCACAGCAAACATTACATGAAATCCGAAATTGGCACTGCCCTGACCTCTCAAATTTCATACTTTTTCCTGATCTTGCTTCTGGAATCTAAAAATGGGTGTCAAGTTTTTCCTTATCTATTTATTTTCATCTCTTCCCCACTAGAATGAGTGGTGTATATTAGTGTCTGTCAATTTGCCATCCCACTGCCGTTTTCCAGGAAAATCTGAACTCCTGTATTTATTATACTCTCTGTAGACATAGACGCTATGCCTTTTTTTAAATGAGAGCTATGAAGACAGAAAGAAATACACATGTAAAATGTGTCCTTGGCTCTATATGCGGGAGCTGTGCATATACCGGTTCTGGTCCCGGCAACACCAAGCACAGGCATCTGTATGCTGATTGAGGTGATCCGGACGGGCCTGTTACCTGTTTGGGTCCTGCCAGGAGCAGGGTTGAGATGGGGAGATGACCCCCAGAGTGCAAGGACACCACAGAGCCGGGATCTCATCTCGCAAATGAGAAGACAAGCCCCAGACGGTCACCCAGACGGGGCCCGAGGGGACCTGCAGCCCGGTGCTGGGTCTGGAAGTTCTGCACAGAAGGCCTGGCCCGCCTCCAGCCACCTCCTGGCCCCTCTGCTCCATCTGTGCGAGTTCTCTTGCATGACCCCTAGCTTAAGCAAGGGAAAGATAATTTTTCCCTGGAGCACACGGAACGTGGTTTATGGTGCTGCAGAGAGTGCTCTCCGAGAGACTCTAAATTACCGTGCTCTCTGAAACATGCATGCATGAATAATAGATCCAGCGCAGATGCTGAGCGCCTCATGTGCAATTTCTCAAGGCGCCTCAAGAGCCTCTCAAAGGGTGCTTGCCGAGGTCACAGCCTACTTGAGCTATTCCGGGCGGGGAGAAACAGGACTCTGCAGGTGGAGATGAAACACTATTCCTCACCAGTGTCAGCCTCACGCGGGAACTGCCTGAGAGGCCAGAAAGTGGACAGGAGCTGGCCCTGGTTCAGCTCCTGCTCACGGAATAAGAGGCAGCATGGCTGGGGCTTTGCACACATTGTTTCTTTAATCCTCCCAATTTTGCAACGTGGGCATGTCCCACTTTACAGGGTGGACATGGGATAGAAACACAGATAGTCCTACCTGGCCCAGAGCCCAGATTCTGTCCGTTATCACACATCATAGCATGAAAGGGAAAATTGAAAATCTGAGAGAGATATGCAAGACCTTGACGCCGACTGCCTTCCTGGAAAACTGGACCTCACTGCTGGTCTCATGTTGCTCTTGGTGACCTTGAGCACAACACTGATGTTCTCAGAGCACAGAGACCTCGATGTCACAATGTGGACGTGGGTGAGATGCCCCCAGCCCCTCCCAAGGCCACCCCGGGCCAGGAATGGCACAATAGATGGAACACGGAGGCACTGTGGGGGTTCAAGTCTCCAGCTCCCGGTGGGCACAGTCGCTCCCTCCCTCACTCCGACTCTTGCAGAGAAGAGGTTGGCGAACCGCTGACGTGCTCTGTCATCGGCATAACCTCCACGATGCTTCCCTGTAGGTGCAAGTTCACTGACAGTGCTGGCGGGAAACGGAGGCTGGCGCTGTCCTTCCAGGGCGTGTGCACAGGCAGGGATGAGCACTTTGTGTTCCAGGGTTACCGTGGAGTTAATCCCAAAGACATCCACCTCCAGCCCCTGGAGTCTGTGACCTTCACGCAAAGGGGACTTCACAGAGTTGATTAAGTCAAGGGTCTTGAGATAGGAGATGATCCTGGACCGTCTGGCGGGTCCAATGTAGACACAGGGTCCTGTAAGGGGGAGGCAGGGGGTGGGAGTCAGAGGTGATGTGACAGGAAGTAGAGATGGAGTGATTCAGGGCCTCAAGCTAAGGAGGGCAGCCGCTGGAAGCTGGCTTTACATGACCAGCCTTCCTGCACACCCCAGAAGCGTGACTCTCGTCACAACATACCAGCTTGTTGATTTCCAAGCACATCATGTTTCATAGGTACGTTATTTGCTAATACTGGTTCCTTCTGCCTGGACAACCTGTCCTTCAAGTGCCAGCTCAAGTGGCTTCTCCCTGGGGAAGCTTTCCTTTTGGCACCCCCGCAGAGCTGAGCCCTGCCGTCCCTGCAGGTCCTGTGCAGAGTCACGATGGCGGCCCCAACTGCATCTGGTTGTCATCTCAGGTGCCCTCAGCGAGTGCTGTGGGAGCTCTGCCTCTCTCTCTCTCTCAGCATCTCGAAGCCTGGCTGGCTCTCTGGCTCCTGCAGCTGAGTCCACACTTGCTGAGTGTGGCGCACCCTCACAAGAGCCCCCTCACTCTGGGACGCAGGCCACTGAAGAGGTGGGACCGGAGAGAGCAGAGCAGCACCCTGCAGACCTGCCTTAGACAGGAAGAGCCTCTGCCCAGGTATCTGGACACAAGGGCGACTGTTCTGCACTGCCCCAGGCTTTGAGGTCTTGCCGCACACCTGGGCTCCGTGGGAATCTCCAGGGACCTGGCATTTCCCAGCAGCACTGCTGTGCCAGACAGACAGGTCTTTCTTGCACAAGGTGGTCACACCCCTTGGCTCTCCCCCACACAGAGCAAAGCCGTCCCCAGTTATTGCAACAACCGAATGTGCCTCTCCAGTTACGCTTGTCTCCAGGGGTAGAGCGCTGCCCCAAGTCTGAACAGCTGAAGGAACTTCAAGAAAACCCATCACTGTTGCTGATGCCCTCGGCCAAAGCCCTCCCGGGTGCCCCCAGGCAGGCAGATTGGGGTGGTGGGCTGGTTGTGTTAATGGACACATACTCTAGGGGAATCTCGAAGAGTCCCAGTAAGGAGGAGGACGGTGTGACAGGATGTGGGCTGTGTTGGGTCACTTTGGAAGGAATCAGGGGCTTGTTCTGGCTTGGTTGCCATCAGGAAGTGGGGGTCATCCTCTGTTTTGGAATTTTAACGAAGCTTGGCCAGGAAGCAGGAAGCAGGAGCGAGGATAACCCTTTCCTTCTTGGAGAAGCATCAGTCACTCCTATGAGGCAGGAAGGGGGTCGGTCATGTGTATGTTCAGCACTGTGGTCTTGGTTTGTCTGTGCTCAGAGGTGACCACAGGGGTGGTCTTGAAGTGTCTCAGTGAGAGAGCGCCTCAGCCAAACTTGACCTTGCAGGTCTGTGAGATGTCTCTGCTCCACGGGAGAGCATGGGGCCAGCTGTACGCGGCCGGCCGTGGTCAGGGGTGTCCCTCTCTCTGGAATCTACAGGACGCTCCTGCTTTCAGCGTCCCCGGGGACTCCTGCACGGGGCTTTTCCCTGGCTCAGCTGCAGAGCTCGTTTTGTGCAGACCATGCTCTGAGTAATCACCTCAATGGGTAGGAAGCCTCTACCGGCCTCCAAAAACCAGAATAAACTTCCAACAGCTTTAACGTCAGAGCCAGCCAGTATTGTCTCAGGGTTAGACCAGAGGCATGTGTCTCAAAACTAGACAGCGGCATCCAGAGAACAGTCACCCATCTAGAAAATGTAGAAAGATAGACCCAGAAAGTTAGGTTGGTTGGAAAATCTATTTCAGTAAGAAAAAGAGAAAGAGAGAGAAAGAAACTATAGTGTACCATTAATTTCAGACATAATGCCTTAAAAGCCAGGTTTACCTAAGGAAAATTCTAAATAAAATATTTCCTGTACAGTTACAGAGAATAAATCTTACTACTGATTATGTCGTATTTACCCTCATTTCAGCAATTTAATTTACATGCAATTTAAGCCCAACCAGTAATAATAGTCTAGAGAATGTTACCTCTCAAGACACCCTTAAATGCAGATTGGTTTATATGAGCCTAGGGAATAAGAAATTTTTGTAACAATTTATCTCTTGCTCAAAGTTGTAAAATGTGTTAAGAAGCATATAACACTTAGTGCACGTTTCTAGAAAACCATGACATAAAGGTGATGGGATCCTGTGTGAACGCATCCCGACAACGTCTGAGACCGACTCATCACCCACACCGTTATTTGGCCCATATGGTGCCCAGTATCTGGCGGTTTGGACCCCGACCGCCTCTCGCAGGGCTGGAATGGACACCTGTGCTCTCTGGTGCCTGTGGTCACAGCATTACGCAGAGCAAGAGTTTCCGCTGCAGCAGGTGGGCAGCAGCCCCAAGACAGAGCTGAGTGACCCTCACGCAGAGACCTGGGTGGAGGCCAGCAGATCACCCCGACTTGCCACCCTGATGGAGTTTAGGAAAGGTTGTGTCCCAGTGGCCACATGGCAGCTCAGGACTCAGGGTACTGGCCTTAGACCCAAAGCTGAGCATCCCTGGCTGGCAGAATGGGTTCCTGGTGGGAATGGGTTCCTGGCAGAAGCTCTGGCTTGATGCTCACTGGCTCTCAAGTAGGAAGATTGAGCCTCTTGGTGGTGGATCCGAGGTGCCTCTTGCACAGTGGAGCTAAGCAGGCCAAGGACTAGCACAAACTCTGTCGTCCTCCATGGCACCCATCCTTACCACCGAGAGTAGTGGCTTCTGCTGAAGGAAGAGCCTTTAGTTCACCCGACCTCTACTTGCCAGCCCTGGACATCTGCCCAGCATGTGTGCCTCTGTCTGGGCTCTTGACCCTTGCTAGAGGCTGGCCATGCTCTGAGTTTGTCCCCTTCCTATCACTGGGAGGGGACCTGGGTCAGACCAGCCTCTTCTTGGCCGCAGGCATCAAGGAGGTCCAGGTAAGTCAGCAGTGTGCCCAGGAAGTTCAGGCCACAGAGGCCAGGTCAGGCTGGATGACCTTACCAAGGTCAACATCAGCCCCACCTTGACCACATGACTCCCAGGGGGCCACGGTTTAGGCAGGCAGGGCTGGAGTCCTCCTGCAGCCTGTGTGGGCCCTTGGCAGTGGGTCATTCCCACTTGGGAAGCTGGTGCAGTGACCCGTGAGAGGCCAGACCACAGCACAGGTTGACGTCGCTGGTCACACAAGTGGCTGAGGTCTCAGTGTGCCTTGAAGCTGAGCCTGTCCAAACTGTGTCTTTAACTGTCTGTGTCACGCTAGCGACAGAACTCACAACCACCACAACCAGCCTTCATTCCCAGCGCCTTCCCTCCTCCTTCTGCTGGAGCAAGCTCTTCTCCCCTCTTTACTCTTCCAGAGAGATCCCTGCCCTTTGTGAGGCAGAAGGAAGAGGAAAGCCGGGTGCCCTGAGGTCCAGGTTGGGGGAACTTGGATGGGAGCTGTAGCAATGTTCAGGATGGGCCGTGTCATCCCAGCGCAGAGCCCCTGGCACTGGTCCTGTGGGTCCAGCTCTTGTTGCCACCATGCCTCGTGGAATGGCCACCTCCACTCGTCCCTGATCAGCTTCCTGCCTGCCCCTCCATCCACCACCTCCAGGAGACCTCCTCATCCAGCTGCCTCCCTCGTGTGCTCCCACATCACTGAGTGGCTCTCTACAGCCCTCAGTCCCGCTCCACGTCGCAAGGACAGTGTTTAAACATAGCAGCAACATCTGCGTGTACACAGTAGAGTTCACAAAATCCTTTTGCACGTTATCTAAGGATTCCCACACAACCTTGTGAGAGAGAGCACATATCTCTGGCCACCAGGCTGGCAGACATGCGTGTTCTCCTCCGTCCCCTCCCTCCTCGGTGCAGCTAGACTCATGCCCAGCCCCTTCTGGTGCACGGTGGAGATTTCGTCAATGGAGGTGGGCAAAGGGCCATGTGCTCCCTCTAGGTGGAGACCAGGAACACCTCTGGGTGCCCTCTCCTCTCTCCCACATGCTAGTGGGCTGCAGCATGCTCTGAGGACACACAGGAAGCAAGAGCTACAAGACAGATGTCTTGGGTCCTATAATTTGCGACGCCCACTGTCTCCAGGAGGCTGTGGAGGAGGATCCGGGCAGCTGCTGAGTGGTTTGGAAATTACAGAGAGCTGGATTCAAATCCCCTTTCTGCAACACACTCTGTGGAATGTGATTCACTTTTCTGTTCTGTAGAATGAAGTTTAAAAGGACCTGTTTCCAGCATTGTTAATAAAAACCAACATTTATTAATAATTTATCATGTGTGGTGAACTATGCTTTGCACTTACATATGTTGTCTTATTTCTTCAAGGCACTACAACTGGCAAATACCAGAACAGAGACCCAGATTTGGGCCTCTCTGACTCCAGATTCCATGTGGGTCACCAGTTTGCTGACTGCCTCCAACACATAATGCGAGTTAAGAGCAAATGAGACCACGGGGCGAAATTTACATGAAATTCCATTTAATATGGCAATTCCCAACAATGGCTAGCACCCTCTTTCCTCAATCCCTCCACTCCTCTTTGTGCACCCCTCCTGTCCTCACAGGACAGCTCTTGACGTGTCACTGCTGGCCTCAAGAGGGATGCCACTCAGGAACCTCTTTGGGGACTGTATTAGTCAGGGTTCTCCAGAGAGAACAATAGGAGATGATAGATAGATAGATAGATAGATAGACAGACAGATAGGTAGATAGATAGATAGATAGGTAGATAGACAGCTGAATGGATAGATAGATATAGATAGGTATATAGGGAGATTATAGGAATTGGCTCATGCTTTATAGAGGCTGAGAAGTCCCACAATCTGCCATCTGCAAGCTGGAGACCCAGGAGAGCTGGTGATGTAATTCCAGTCCAAACCCAAAGGCTTAAGACCCAGGGGAGCCTATGGTGTAAGTCCTGGTCAGAGTAAGAAGGCCCAAGAACCAAGAGTGCCGATGTCCGAGGGCAGGAGAAGATGGACGTCACAGCTCAAACAGGGAGAAGATTCACCCTTCCTCTGCATTTTTGTTCTATTTCGGCTCTCAACAGATTGGATGAGGCTCACCTGCATTAGTGAGGGTGATCTTGTCTTCTTTACTCAGTTCGCCAATGCAAAGGTTAGTCTCTGCTGGAAAGACCCTCATGGACACACCCAGAAATAATGTTTTACCAGCTATCTGAGCATCCCTTAACTCAGTTAAATTGACACAAAATTAACCATCACAGGGACTTGGTTTTTTAAACTTTTTTTAAATTAAGCTATAACTCAAATGCCATTTTGTAGGTTTTTAAATCTAGAGAGAGAAATTATTTTCTCTCTGGATGTCAAGATGTACATTTCAGAATAGGAAGTGGCAAGGCCATCATGCCAGCCTCTTGGAGAAGCTGATTTGAGAGATGGAACCTGAACTCAATGAGAAGTCCCCAGGCAGGCTCCACCCTGCCTATAGGTGGGTTACATGAGCCACGAAAGACCTCGTGAGAGGCTGAGCAAGCTTCAGCTGGATTTTTGTGTCTTACGAGGGTTCTATAAATCATCAGAGGTGTGTTTTATTTTATTTTATTAAAAGAAATCTTGCCAACCACATTCTATGCCGTGACTCCAGAGATCGTCTAAAACACAGTATCCTCTTTGCTCAGGACACTCTCCCTCTATCTCTGGGGCCGTCACTCTTTTTTCCCTTTAAGACCTTTCCTTGATGAAGCTTTTCCTGACAACCTTTTCTATGGAACCCCTTCCTCCCACACATGACATCTACATCACCACACGATGTTCATTCCATTAGATGACTTATTGCAAGTTACAATAACATATTTATTTATTTGTATGAGTATTATCTGTTTCTCTGAATTATTTGGGAAATTTTCAGCTGTGTGAGTAACAGAACACTCAAAATAACTGGGGCTTAAATAAGATAGAAGTTTATTTTTACCCCAAATAAAGTAAGTTTGAAGATAAGCAGTCTAGGGCTAGTGTGATAGCTCCACAAATGTCAGGGACTCTGGATCCCCTTGATTTTGTTGCCCTACCATCCCCAACACATGACTTATAACTCACAGTTCAAGACGGCTGCTTGAGCTCCTGCCAGCAGAAAGGAGGAAGGGACCGAAAGATATATGTTCTCTCCCTTAAAATGGCAACTTCTGGAATTTAAACACGACTGTTCTGCTTATGCCTCTTTGTCAGAGTTTATTCACATGACCACTCTTGGTACCAAGAAAGCAGTGAAATATCTTTATTTCACTGGCTGCAAGATGCGAAGGTGGCCATGTGTCCTGCTAAGAATCTGAAGTTTTACAATTAAGGAATGAGGAGAAAAAGGATATTCGGGAGAAACACAATGTCTCTGACCCTCTCCACTAGTAGACAGTAAGATCCGGGAACGAAGGCCCTGTGTCCACTCATCAATGCACACCCAGCACCAAGCACAGAGTTGGCACCCAATAAGAAGTTGTGAAAAGAGTGAGTGTATTAAATAAGTGAGCACCTCCCCAAAGTGAAGACTCCCTTAGATTGTTCCGAAAGCAGGGCAGTTGCTATAAACTTCGAAGAGCTTGTCTTTCCTATGTAGTATTAAACATAGACTTAACAACCCACTAACTAAAAACATAAGAAAACAACGATGATTGTAATCACTTATCTCTATTTGTGCCCAATCATGTGTCCAGCTCTTGTTCTTTGTTTACTTCCCCCTTCCAGAAAAATGTGTCCCCCTTTCTATAGAAGGTTAATTCATCCAGCAAAGTCTATTGTCTAATTTGTTCCCTTCACTTCTCTTACCTGCAACCTCCACATTCTTCCCTTTTTCTTAGTACTGAAGAATCTTCAACATCTTGCACCTAAACCTTACTTTTTCAGGAGCAAAGAACTTCTCTTGACCTATGTCGCTCTCCTGCTCCCAACTTTTATATCTCTTCTTTTCAGAGTGGGGTGGCTGGGTGGACAATGTTCACTTTCTCACAGGGTTGTTACTTCTTGCTTATCATGATTGTGATCTGTCCCCAAATGCACTGAAATTGGCAAAAGTGTGGAAGGACCTCTATGTCTAGTTCTATGGACAACTTTGAGCTGTACCCTTGCTCCATGGACAACCTTGAGGTGTATCCTTGTTTCATGATCAACCCTGAGCTGTGTCCTTGCTTCATGGACAATGTTAAGCTGTGTCCTTGCTTTACGGACAAGATTGAGCTGTGTCCTTGCTTCATGGACAATGTTAAGCTGAGTTCTTGCTTGATGGAAAACTCTGAGCTGTATCCTTGTTTCATGGACAACTCTGAGCTGTGTCCTTGCTTCGTGGGCAACAGTGAGCTGCGTCCTTGCTTCATGGACAACGTTGAGCTGTATTTTTGCTTCATGGACAACTCTGAGCTGTGTCCTTGCTTCTTGGACAATATTGAGCTGTGCCCTTGCTTCATGGACAACTCTGAGCTGTGTTCTTGCTTCGTGCACAACTTTGAGCTGTATCCTTGCTTCACGCCTCTCTAACGTTTGAATCAATTAGTGTTTGGCTCCTTCCCACTCTCTACTCTTTTGGTTTCCAGGAAACTGCTCTCTTTCCTGATTCACTTCCTATCTCTCCAGCCACCTCTTTCAATCTCCTTTGCGCGTTCCCCTTGGCTTTCCTGTCTCATGCATATTGATGTTCCCCAGGGCTCCGCCCTGATCCTTCTACTCTCAATCCACACAATTTCCCAGGAAGAGCTCATCCATGCTCATGACTGTACTTATCACATAGGTCCCTCCCACCCACCCCCTTCTATCCATCCAGTCCAGATGGAAATGCCACTCCCTACAACATGTCACCACTTAGGTTTCTCATGCGAATCTAACACTCAGCTTATCCCAAACTTATATTCCTCAAATGTTCCCTCAATCTTTCCCATCTCTCTGATTCCCTTAGTAAGAGACCCCTGTCTGTCCAAATAACAAAGATGATGGAGCAGGAGATCAGAGATTTCTTTCTTTTTATCTTCCCCTCACATCCAATGAAGCACTGAGTTCTGTTGACTTCGCCTCTTGAATATTTCTTGCATCTGCCTCCTCTTCGGGCTGTTAGCAGGGCCATGATCATCCCTCAGATGTTCCTCACAGGCCCTGCAGTCTCATCCACGTTCTACCAAGTGAGATTTCTAACAGAAATGTGATTGTGTGACCTCTCTGGGTGGAAGTCTCTGTTACCCACAGAATCCAGTCATAGGATCTTATGGGGAGGTAGCCCCCGCCCACCTGTCCAGTCACACAACACCCACCTGTCACCAAGCTCACTCTCTGCAGCCTCTGAAGACCTTAGACTCTTAGACTTCCTGGGGCTCACACTCTCTCCCCACAAATGGTTCCCTCTGCCTGTGAAGTTCTCGCCCACTGTCCATCTGGTTAATATTGTTCGTCTTTGGGTTTACTTCAAACTCCTCCATAAAGCATCCTCTACTTTTTCACCTAAGTACTTGCGATAATTGTAACTAATTACCTGTGTGAAAATGGATTGTCCGTCTTACCCATTGGGCTGTGAGCAGGACGGGAGTCAGAGACCGTGCCTGGTTTCTCCCTGCTGTGTCTCTAGGCACCGCCTCTTGCAGAGGGAACACTCCAGCACGGCACTGCTGTGCGCCTCTGTGACCACACTTCTCCTCAGAGTCCTCTGTGCTGTTCGCCTGTCTGTCGCTCACGAGACTGCGTGAGATCAGGGATAGTGTTTGGAATCACAGATCCCAGTCATCCAAGCACAGACTCTGACTGAGTAAATGACCTGACGGCATTCTTTTGTTCGGTCCTGGTCACTCCTTCATTGATGACACGATGTTTCTGCACAGTTGGGCAGAGCCCACACTGCCGTTTGAGAAATGGTATTTCCACACATAGACAAAAAGGAGAGTTGGGGACTCACTCTTTATTAACGGGTCATTTTGGAAAAGATAAGGCTACCTGGTGAGTCTTTTTTTCTTTGTGAGGAAAATTAGCCCTGAGCTAACATCTGTTGCCAGTCCTCTTCTTTTTGCTGAGGAAGATTGGCTCTGAGCTAACATCCGTGCCCATCTTCCTCTACTTTATATGGGACCCTGCCACAGCATGGCTTGACAAGCGGTGCGTCAGTCCACGCCCGGGATCCAGGTCTGTGAACCCCAGGCTGCCGAAGTGGAGCGTGCAAACTTCACTGCTATGCCACCGGGCCAGCCCACCAGGTGAGTCTTTAAAAACTCCAGTGGGCAGTTGCAAGAGAATCTGAGGAGGCCAGAGGCCTGACACCACTGAGGGCCCAAGGGCCAGCCCCCGAGTGTCTCTAACGCCTCAGCCATCCTTCAGCTGGGCACCATGGGTCTCTAAGGCCTCAACTAGCTTCCCAGTTCCTAAGTCCCCCTTCTGACACTGTCCCAGAGCTGACCTACCTGAACTGCACATCAGCCTCTGCCTCATGGACCTCTCTCCTTAAATCCCTCATGCTCCTATTGTCTGCAGGAGAAAAACTCACGTTGCAGCTTCCCCTATAGACCCTGTGGATTTAGCCCATATTTTCTCCTCCAGCCCCATCTCCACCTGCCCCCGAAATATGTGCCCTGCACGGGCACTGCGCCTGCCAAGCTATGTGTCCTCCAGGGTCCTGCCCTGTCTCCCTCCCTGCCCTGGTCAGGCCCTGTGTGTCTCTCCCACTGCTGCTCTAGTGAATTACCACACATTCAGTGGCTAAAACGACAGAAATTTATTACCCTGTGGTTCTACACCTCAGAAGTCTGAATTGGGTCTCACCGGGCTAAAAATCAAGGTACTGTGTGCCTCCTGGAGGCTCAGGGGAGAACTCATTTCCTCATCTCTTCCAGCTTCTAGAGGCACCTGCGTTCCTTGGCTCATGGCCCTTTCCTCCATCTTCAAATCTCTCTCTGACTCTCACCTCAGATTCTGTCCTCACATCTTATCTGATCCTCCTGCCTCCCTCTTTCCCTGGTGAGGACCCTGTGATCACCTTGGGCTCACCCTGATCATCCAGGATCATTTCCCATCTCAAGATCCTGGACTTAATCACATTTCAAAGTCCGCTTTGCCCCATAAGGTCACACATTCGCTGGTTCTGGGCATGAGGATGTGGACATCTTTGGGAGGGTCGTTGTTCTGCAGACCGCCTGTCACTGTGCCCCCACCAGAATTTGTGCCCTGTCAGCGCCCCCATGGCACCTTCTGCCCTCACCAGTGCTCTGCTCTCACTGTGTGGCTGGCATCACAGTGCCTGCACCTCACTGCCCACTCCACATTGGCCTTCACACTCCTCTCAACCTCCAGGTAGTGTCGAGCACTGTGCTGGCCCAGGGTCTGTCCTCAGATGTCTGGAGGCACCATGATGCTGCAGGATTTCGTGCAGGTCCTTTCCAGGTCCTGTGTCTGTGGCTTGTATTTTCTCTGTATCTAGTAAGAATTGGCCTGTGCTAGCGAGCTGGTCCTATTTATTATTGTTTACGAGTGATTTCATGCACAGAGACCTCTTTCCAGTATGGGAAATGAGGCAGGTAGAAAAATAAACAGTACATAGTAGCATGTGATATGGGTGCTGAGAAAGACTCAGGTGCAGAGAAAGGAGCCGTGTGGCTGGGTAAGCAAGGATGTGGAAGCGCAGATCTGGCTGGGCGTTTCTGACAAGAGGGTTTCACGGCAGAGAGGAGAGCAGCGCGGGATCAGGAGGAGGGTTGGGGAAGGGGCAGAGGGGGCAGTGCAGGGAGGAAAGCAGCACACACAATCTCTGCAGGGAATTCAGAGGGGATGCCACACTCATTTGGATCAATTCTGAATTTTGTATAAAACTAAAATGTGGATTATACACACACCGAGTATGTGTGTGTGTTTGTGTGTGTGTGTTATGTGTCTTCACGGGTATGTATGTTGTATTTATGCATATCAAGTATGTGTGTGCATGTTGTGCACATGCTATGTGTTGTGTGTCCATGTATGTATGTATTTGTGCATACGTATGTATGTATATGTGCATGTGTGTGCTATGTGTATTTGTGTGTTGCTCATGTGTTGTGTATATATATGCACTGTGTGTGTATGTGTGCGTGTGCGGTGTGTGTGTTATGTGTGTGTGTACACGCTCAGGCTCAGGGGCCTGGTGACCTGGGACCCGGGAGTCCTTAGGGGAGGCGTCCTCAGAGGCGCAATGATTCTTGGCGGGCCCAGTCTGGGGGTGGATATAGAAGAAGTAACTCTTTCCACATGGGTTTACCAGAGGCAGGTGTGAGTCAGTGCCACCCAAGAGGTGCAGGGAGAGCTGGACCTGGGGAGGGTGGAGGCCCCCAGAGCCTGCAGAGCACAGTCCAGAGGGGTCAGCAGTAAGCGCCTCACCGACTTGTCAATTTTTCGCCTCACCAACTTGTCAATTTTTCCACGACGTACACAGGCTCTGCGCTGCTTCTCCTGGTCCCCCTAACACTCTTACAGTCAGAATGATCCATGTGGGGGTTTTGCAGGAAGGAAGGGAGGCGGGGCTGAGCCTCAGTCCTCAGGCCCGGCCAGTGACTGGAGGAGGAGACCAGGAGGACAGAGGGGGGAGGCTGGGGTGAGGAAAGAAGGGAAGCCAAGAGTCCTGCGCTGAGTGTGCAAAATGTGTGTGCACATGTGTGCACAGACTCCCCCACACCCCTTTCTTTTAACCCGCTAATGCAAAGACTGTTCCAGAACTGCTCCTTTCCTGGACGCCAGCCTGCGTGAGGCCCACCTGGGCATGGGCAGGTGCGCTCAGGTCCAGTCAGCTGTAAGAACTTCCCGAGGGCCAGGAGGCCCCATCACAACCCTACCAGCCTGTTGGCCCCATGGAGGCAGGGACAAGGGCTGCCCTTCCTCTGCAGCTTGGAGCTCGGGGATGGCTGCCAGGCCCCTTCTCCTGGCAGGAGGCGTGTTCCTGGAGGAGGAATTATTGAGCAGTGCTGAGAGAAAAGTGGCCATGCAAACTATCAGCTGGAGCCTAGAGGGCCAGAGACCGAGGGAGCCACCCTTGCACTGTAGAAATAAGAACACGGGTCCCTGCAGGGGAGGGGAGGATTGGAGGCCGGGTTAGCCAAGCACTGACGTTGTTCCCGGTACTCTATTCAGATGTGTCACTGGATCCTCACAGTAGCCCCGGAGGCAGGACACCACTGTCAGGTTGTGCAGAGAAAGCTAGAGCCAGCTCTGGGCTCTGGAGCCGGCTCCTGGCACAAGCAGCTTGTTAGCAGCACAGCCAAAGCTGCCTGAACTCCCGAGCACCAGGGCCCAGGGCCTGTGTGCGCCCCCAGCACACAACAGGGGCCCTCTGCAAGTCCGTGTTTGCGAATCTGGCAGCAGAAGCAGGAGGCTCCTGAGATGGGTCTGCCATGCAAAGAAGAGGGCCTCTGAGGCTGTCTCTAACTCAGATCAAGATCTGTTGAGACCAGAAGGCACGCAGCCCTCCACTGGGGCCCCCAGACTAAGTGGAAGAGAAGGTTAGTCTGCATCTGCTTCTCCCGCAAGGTGCTCAGGCCACCAGGGCTCCGCCTGCTCCGCGGCAGCTCACTGCCGTCTCAGCCGCCCGACCTGCAGCTTCAGTTGCACAGCCATGTTCCTCACTGTGAGTGTCACCCCAACTCGATCACACACCGCGAGTCAGAGTCTAGCCAGACGCCCAGTCATTGTCCAGTAAATATCGATGGCGTTGGTGACGTTGGAGCCTCTGCCAACCATGGCTCGTTGCAGTGATTAACCAGCAGATTTGGCACCCAGGACTCGTTCCAAAAGCCGTTTAAAGAAATTAAATGAAGCAAGAGAGTTCAATGACACTTCTTTATAACAAATTTTAGGGAATAAATTAGGTCGTTTTTTGCCTGATTATTATTTCTCGTCTCCTGACTCTTCTGGCAATATCTACCCCCTTTCGTACAAAACTAGAAAACTCAAGTCTACATCTCCTGAAACAGAAGAGCCATCAGCCAAACCTTGCTGCCAAGAAGGCTGTCTGCAAACACATTTCAAATTAACCTTACTCGTGCTGCCCTCTCCTTCTGATCACTGCTTGGGGTCCATTTGGTTTAAATGAAAGACCTGAAGACGATGAAGGCAGCTCCAGGGAAATCTTAAAGGGCTTCGATGAAGAGTAAATGCCAATGACAGAGCAGGAAATCTGCGTTTCTCCTCCCTCTGCCAGAAGCGCAGTCAGTCACGCAGAAGCGTCTCCCTTCTGATGTGCACGGATAATTTCCTGCTAAAGTTAATGGAATTAACCCAGGCATGCCCCATTCAGGGGGAAGAATTAGAACCAACGATTTGAATCTCAACTCTAAACAGCGTTCCGTCACTCGGGACTCTCCAGAACCCTCTGCCTGTGTGGTCTTTTTGTGTTCCCTCCAGTAGCTGCATTTACTAGTGAATCAAATTATAAGTTCAGATTTTTGAAAACATCCAAATCTTGTCAGAGTGAGAGTTGGCTAAGATATAAATGTGATGAAGACACGGTCCATTGGAAGATATCTCTCTTCATTGTGCTGTGTAAAATAATGAGGCTTTGAAAAATTGGTTTAATTTTCTTGAAAAATAATAGAGTTTGAGGTGATACCAATAGAGGGATTAATAAGGACAATAAAGCATATTTTGTAGAACAAGGTAAAGGAATAAAGCTAGGGGGCCATGATGAAAGTGGAGAGACTTGGGCAGAAGCGACTGCACATGGAAGGTAATGAACATATGGAATAAATGAAGAGACAAGGCAAATGTAGCAAAAAATTAATTCAAGCCTCTGACTTATTTGAGGGGAGGGAAGGCATGTGGACAGATGGTAGAACATCAGGAAGGCAGGATTCAGATAAATTTCAAGAGGACAGGTGTGCAGGACAGAGTGGCCTTTTCTGATTCTGAAATGCTTCCCCTCCTTAACATTTCCCTGCCGGTTGGATCCCAGGGCGCAAACCCCGTGGTCCCCATTGCAATGCGCCCTTACAAGTACGCGATATGTCTTGTCTCCGTTACAGGGATGAACTTTAATCCGCTCTGAAGGAGATGTATGGCTCCTTCCGCTCTTTCCAGCAAGGATGTTCAGGCCGCTAAATTCACGGAGGAGCTCCTCATGTCGAGGGGGGCCCTGCTGGTGTAGCTGGGCTCTGATGAGGAATAAGAACCATGGGTTTGTGCGTAAAATGCCTGAAGTTAGAGAGAGAGATGGATGTGTTTGACTGTACACGAATGTAATCACGTTATACAGCAAAACATCATAACTGAATTAATGACAAATGGCAAATGAAAAATATTTGCTACACGTAACAGATCAATATTCTTAAAATGTGAAGAAATCTGACGCAGAAATTTAGAAGGTAACACAAAGAAAATGAACAGGCAGTTGAAAATTTAAATGGTCAATAAATATGAGAAAATATTCTAATCCATTCAAAATATAATTCAAATTAAGATAAAAGTTATTTACTCTTTGTATCCATTGAGTTGATAGAGATGAAAATAAATGCAAATGAGTATTTGGGAAGAAGTGAAAAACTAAATATAATGCTCTCATATGTTGGTGGTAAGAATATAAGATGGTGTAGAATTTCTGGATGATAATTTGGCAATTGTTAGCAAGAGACATATAAATATCCATACTTTTTTACCTGGAGACATTGTATTGAAGAATGTACCATAAGTGAACAGCAAAAATACACTCTAAGATGCGTATACAATGTGGCTTACTGTATAGCATTTCAAATGTCTACCAGGGGAAGACTGGTTAAATCCACTCATTCACCCAACAAATACTTGTTGAGTGTTGATTATGCTCTATGTAGTATTCTGTGTCCTGGGGAGACAGCAGTGAAAAGCCTGGCGCAGCCCTGTCCTGCTAGAGCTCCTGTTTAAGCTAAAGACACAGACAGGAAACAATGAAACACATCATGCAATGGCAGATAGCGGTACACGCCAAAAGAAAAATGTAAAAAGGAAAAGAAATGCAGAGTGATGGAGTGCTCTCTAGCAGAAATACTAAGCAGCCACTAAAATAATGTCATAGAGAATATTTAATAATGACATGGAAAACAGCCAGGGATATTTTAAAATAGAAAAGTATAGTATGAAACAAAAAATGCAATATGATTCCATTAAAACACATGCAGAAACTAACTCTGCACAGAAAAAATGACGTTCACTGACACGCTAACAGTGTCATCTGGTGTGATGAGGTTACATGTGATGTTTTTAAAGCTGCTTCTTGTATTTTCCAAAATTTCTACTTGATTGTGTACCTTTCCAGTGGTATGTGCTTCTTCTGTAATGAACATATTTTGCATTGCACGTAGAATTGTACCGGAAGTGGACAAAATGGACACATAAAAGTCCTCGAGTTTCTTCACAAATTCTAATAAACCTCCCTCCTGAGCCCCTGGAGTTATGCGTGGAATGACGTGAGGCGGGTCAGAAGGTGGGGGCATGGAGCAGAGGTGACGGGAAGCCTTGAGAGGGGACTTGCGATGCATCTTCACCTGTCTGTCCAGGCGTCCAGCCGCTCTGTGCTGCCGTGCGAGACAGGTCTCTGGGTGGAGACATTTGACCTCTGGGGTCCCCGGCAGTGTGGGGGTGGGAGATCATTCCCTGGGACTGGAACTGAAGAGGTGGTAGGCCTGTGCCTGTGCGGGATGAAAGAGAAAGGAGACCTCCCAGATCCTTCACAAACTCGGGGATCCAGGATGTCACCTTGCCTTCATGGCCCCGCCTTAGCTCAGAACAGTCTTGTCCACATAGCCTTCACTCGTTGGTCATGGAGAGCATTCTTCAAAACTAGCCATACTGCACCATCGCACAGGCAGATAATTCTCAGGCTATAGAAAGATAAAACTAGGAGGAATGTGTTGATGGAGACAAGCCTGACTTTTAAAGAAATACAAATATACAGTGACACCCTAGTCATAAGAATAGACTCTAGACCCAAAATGAGTAGCATTCATGATATCCTGATTATTCTGATGACTTCAACTTGTACAACCTGTTCACATCCATGATGGGATTTATCTTCCACAGAGCCCCGTGCTGGGTGCATCAGCTCTTATCTGCCCTCAACAGAGAAGAAAAGGGATCCATGGTGGGCAGCTACTCCCCAGGGCTCCTGACTCTACACCCACGCAGTGGCAAGTAGTTACACCAGAGCCCTGAGGCGGCTGCTGGTACGGGGTTGACAGCAAGAACAGTCAGGATAAACGGCAGTGGGCTCCTCCAGATTCCAGGCCAGAGCACAGTTGGTCTTGTGCTTTTGTTTTCCTCATGATTGAATTTGGCTTTTTGAACCTTTGGTTATGGCTTGTCAAGGCTCCATGTGAGGTTTACGAGACAATGGATCTAAAGTTGAGCAGCACTCTGCCCTGTGCATAGGAGGAAGCATCCAGAAGGGCTCACCTCTCACTCCACATTTCCATCGACCACAACTGCAAAAGCCTCCCCTGGTGGTACCGGCCCGCCTGCCTGCCGGCATCAGCGCCTTGGAAGGATGCCAGCCTTTGCTGCTATTTCATACTTTGCAGGGGAGGTATAATATGCATCTGGAGGGACCGGCAAGGTAATGTGTGTGCTGGAGATATGCATGACCCCCGGTGGCTATGAGAGATAAGAACAGAGCAGGGGAAGCTTTAAGAAAGCTTGCTGGTGAAACAGGCAGGTCTGTGACCAACCAGCACAATTGGGCGGCTGTCTGCCCCTACCACAAGGCTGGGAGCTTCTCACGAGACTGTGATGGTGCCTGGTCCCCCTCCTCCCTCATTCCTCGCTCTTCTCTGTTCTGCCTGTTTGATGCCTTTCAGGCTCAGTCCTTAGCTTTTTGATGTTCTTTCCTGCGTCTGATGCCTTGAGGAGCTCATCCTCTCTCGGAAATGGATGGAAACAGTAGCGTGATGGCGCTCCGCGCTTTGAGGTCAGGCCCTGGGCCCTGTTTCCTGGAACTCCTCCACCTGGACTCTGTTCCCACTCAGGACAATGGGGGCTGGATTCGCCATCTCCTCTCCCAGCTCTCTTCCCTTCCTAATATTCCAACACTGCACCTAGTACCACATCGTCCAGATTCCAACTCAGTGTTCCCCTGAGTAATCGCTATGTTCAAGGAGCCGTGTCTTTTAACGTTCGTAGGCACCCCAGTGAAGAGGGAGAAAGCGTGATTGAGAGAGATCGATGTATTTGCCCAAGGTAGCAGAGCAAATAAGAGGGGACCTCTGGATCTGGTCCAGTCCAATCTACTGCTGCCTCTGCCGCATCCTTGGCCCCCACACTCTGCAGACCTCCCCTGGCAGTGTTTCTTTTGCAGCACGTGCTCGTTGCACACATGGACCGTGGGGCTCCCAGGCGGACCTCCGTGACTCGAGGTGTACCCCTCTCAGCTGGGCACCATGCCCCCACGCTCCGCCCAGCCCTCACTCAGAACAAAGTGATGCCAGGGGCGTTTTCTGCCTGCTCCCCCATGACTAATCCATGCCAAGGTGATGCAGCGTGAGCAGCTTCAGGGAACAGGGTCCCGACTTCACATCCAGGGTGGCAACCGCCCCAGTTTTCTGAGCCTGCTCTTTGCTCTTTCAGAGGGATATAATAGTCATCCCCACCTGAAAGGATCGTCCACAGGCAAATATGATTATGTGGTAGAAACCTCATTTGATGATTGCCATATATATATATATATATATATACACACACACACACACACAGTGAAACATAATCAAATATAATGAAAAGAAAATGGTCGATCCTGCACATTTGCATCATAGAAACACACTGGAGTTTGTTTCTGGATGCAAAACCAGCCATGCCAAGGTCACCGCCAAGGACTGCTCTGAACGCAGCACAGAGGCTGGGTGCCTGTCACTGCACATGAGACTGGAGAGCAAGCCTCATTGGGAGGGTAGGGGTCCACACGGTGGGCCCAGTCAGGAGTAGTACCACGCCCGAGGCGCCGCGTCCAAAAGCTGGAACAACACGGAAAACGTGTCCTAGATGTGCTGGGGCGTCATTCCCGCGGCAGGGCAGGGGACTGAATGGGGACAGCCACGAAGACAGTTGGCTGCTCCAACTCGACTGCTAAGGCCACCTGAAGGGACAAGTCAGGTGACAGCAGGGACAGACAGCAACATGGATGAGACGGCCTGGTTTACCGCAAGGTCTCGAGAAACCAGTTGTTAGTTATGTTGCTGTTTGTCTGTTGTAGTTCTTCCCTCCCAGCTTATTGCCCAATCCCCCCAGACTAATTCTTCTGGAGCTGGAGCTTAGCCAGGCCTACGGTTGAATTGTGTCCCCCAAAAGACGTGTCCAAGTCCTCAGCCCTGGTACCTGCAAAGAGGACCCTCTTTGGAAATGAGGCCTTTGCAAATATAACAATGTTTAAGATTTAGGGTGGGCCTAAATCCAGACTGGTGTCCTTACAAGAAGAGGAGAGGACCCAGAAGCACAGAGGGAAGACAGCCTCATGACGACAGAGGCAGAGACGAGTAATTCGGCAAGGGACGCCTGGAGCCACCAGAAGCTGGCAGAGGCGGGAAGGATCCTCCGCTCCAGCCTTCAGAGGGAGCACGGCCCTGCCCACACCTTGATTTGGGACTTCCGCCCCCCAGAACTGTGGGAGAATGGATTTCTGTTGTTGAAAGCCCCCACGTTGTGCTAGTTCGTTGCAGCAGCAGGACCTCATCTTGGTCTGGCTGAGGGCACAGTCCCCGGCTCGAGCTTGCAGCCCCATCTCTGAGGCTGGAAATGGTTCCGTATTTCCAGGTCTGAAGCTTCCTGACCTGGAGTTCAGAGTTAATCCAGTGTTCACCTCCACTGCCCAGAAAGCTCACCGTCAAGGCCTGACCCGGACCTGCCCTGGCCCACCCTCTGGGGGAGTCAGGAGCCCGGTTCAGTGAGCAGCCCCAGCCGCTGGACTCCTTGGGCGATGAGGAGCTCACTCCAGACACACAGTCCACTTTGTACCCAGGCAGCTGCAGGGGCTGAAAGCTCTTGTTTATGTCGATCCGACCTCTGTCTTCCTCCCCACTCCCACCCCGACGCACACCTGCACCGCCTCCCGATGAACCCTGGCTCTCCTGACTCTGTGCTGTCCCGGGGAAATTCTCCCTCCAGTCCTCAGCGGTCACACTGATTATAGGGACAGGAGCGGCTCTGCTAACGAGACTGTGCTCTCCCCCAGACACAAGTCCCGTGTGGGCAACAAGAGTGGAGTCAGCTTTGGTGAGGTCTGTCTTTCCACCTGGTGCTGCAGCTTGAGTTACACGTGCCCCTGGGGGGGAGTCAGGAGCCAGTCGCCCCAGGGGGAATTTCCCAGACAGACCAGGACTCCCTGTTCCCCTGGGTGCTGAGCCCCAGTGGCAGTCCCCCTTGCTGCCCCCAACCAACAGGCCGCCCCTGAATCCCCTGCCAGTCCTGCCAGAGTCCACCTGTGAGCTCTTTCATGGACGTCCACCTGTATGTTCTTTCCCAGATATCATCCGGATGCCCAAAAGAGCTCCCTGCAGCAACAGCAACTCGCTCCATCACCCGACACATACCCATGTTCTTTACCCGCCACACACCCATGTTCTTTACCCGCCACACAAGAGGGGCCAAATTAAACTAGAACGCCAGGCTTATGGCAAAGAAAGGGTTTTTATTTCAGGTGACGTGAGCCAGGAGATGAGAGCTCTCAAATTTGTCCCGTCTCCCGGAAAGTTGGGAGGCAAAGAGTTCTAAAGGTTGTGAGGAAATTAGCTGCTTGTAAGGAGGGGGAGCCTGTGGCCTTGCTGGTCAGCGCTTTCCCACCAGCCTGCGTTCGGCCTTGTGAGGCTGCCGAGAGGGAGGAGGATGGCGAGATAAGGGAATCCAGAGGTGAATGTCCTTCAACCATCTCCGTCTCCCTGGTGGACGGTGGATTCTGGCACCAGGAAGCCAAGGAGTTGAGGTCTGAGAAGCTTTAGCTTCTTGATATCATTTCCCTGTAACAAACCTCAAAAACTGGTCATTAGCCAAAACATCAGTGTGAGCCCAGCTTGGGGCCACCTGGGCTTTTAACAATTAGTGACTTCTATCTCTCTGCCTTGTGAAGTTCAGGGATACCAAAAAAAAAATAGTTACATATGAATGTAACTTAGAGAAGCAGAGAAGGGGATGAGTGATGTGGTTTTAACCCCATATATGCTGAGTTTAATGCAGGGGAACTGATATCAGGGCCAATATCATCTTCTCCAAGCAGCTCTCCAGGTTCTGGGACCTCATCGGATGGGGAGGGGATGACAGCCCCTAGTGAACAGCTATGTGCAAGGGGCATTGATTTGTTCCTGTGGAGAGTCACAGAGTTCCTGCTCGAGAGGAAAGCCGTTTTTAGCCCAGGTCCCAGTCGCTGGGGAGTTTTCCTCTAAAAGCTCTGGCACAGAACTGGGGAGTCATCTTCTGAATCAGCCCCTCAGGTGTCTTGCTCCCATGCCTGTGGGCCCCCAGTGCTGGCCGAGGCTCCCCCCACCCCCCGTCTCTCCAGCTGCGCTGCACACGGGTGGCGACAGTAAACGCTGGCTGCGTTGGAAACACAGTACTCCTGCTTTCTTCCAGTAGAAATAAAAGAAGACGCCTACTCTCTGTGGACCAGTAAGAGAAGCACAACTCAAACCAGTGCGCAAGGTTTCCAGGAAGAAGAGAGAAGCTAACGAGGACCTTCCTCTCAGCAGGCCCGTTCTACGCCTCCCGCAGCGTCTTCTGTGGCATCTGCAGGGCCACCAGGCTGAGCTCCCACCTCGTCCTGGGATAGGAGTTGAGGAGGTGGGGAGGTCCAGCGCCATCCTTCCCAGGATTCTCCGAGTGCCAGGTCTGAACACATGCCCAGACACACTCCTCTCTCGCTCTATGCCCGGGCTGGGGGCCAGGGGCTGACATGGGGAGTTACACAGGCCCCAGGCCCCTCCTGCACCAGGCATCTCCCTGCCGCCCACACACACTTCCCGGAGGCCCAGGCGGACGCTTCAGTCAGCAGCTGTCAAGGTAGGAGCCGCCCGAGGGGCAAAGGAGGACATGGGGACACACACACTCACGCTCACACACATTCCCATACACCACACACTCCCATTCACATACACTCACACTCATACACCCTCACACACTTTCACATACACGAGCACACACATGCTCACGCACACTCATCATGACCAATGTCCACATAGTCTACACCAATCACGCTCCCTGGTGACCAGCCAGCGCATGGCAGAGCCCTGGGCTGCAGGCCCATGGGAGAGTCCCATGGCGCCAGCCTGGAGCATTGCAGACACCGGTATCTCAGTCACCTTAACGGACGTGCATATGCTTCAGCTCCCGGTTTTCCCACTCGCCATCAGCTGGGGCAATAGAAGCCTGGGCCTCACAGGCAAACACCCAGCAGGAGGGCTGAGACTGAGCCCTGTGTCTGCAGTGTCGGGGTCTGTGCTCTGACCAAACCTCACTGCTCCCCGACCCCCAGAACTGACCAATCCCCCAGGTGCACGGGCAGTCTGTTTTCAGGGATGTTAGTTCTTCCCGAATGCCACTAGCCCCCAGCTTAGCACGTCCAAACCCCACCCACCCTGCAAGGCCCATGATGGATGGAGGCTTCCTCCTAGAAGTCTTCCTGGATGCCCAGCAGGAAGACTTTCCTGTACGTTCCCACCGCTCTTTCCCCCCTGCCCCCCACCCCGTGCTACAGGTGCACATTTTCCCAGACGCACAGAATTTAGCTCTGTGGTTAGTCTTCCTGTTGCACATTCCTCTTCCCGCTGCACTCCTCTCCTGGACTGTCACCAGTCCACCTGAGAAGTCACGAGTGCTTGCTATGCTCGTCTGTATCTCCCCCTGTCTCCATGAGAGCTGGGATGGGCATTGCTGCTTCTGTGGGTCCTTCCATGGGGCTGCACAGAAGGTTCTCCACAAACGTTACTGACCGAGTTACCCTCAATATTCCTGGAATTAAGAGTGCCCGGGACAGAGCCAGGGCCCCCAAGATGGCTGTTGAATGAATGTTGGAAAGCTGACACGCCCAGTTGATCATACAAATATACACAGCGGTGCTGCGTATTCGCTTTCTCCGTAGTTATTCCTACTTCAAATTGTACATGCTGCATTCTCCTTATTTCCTTCTTCTTATCCGTTAACTTACCCTCAAATGGCAAAAAGATCATAGCATATTTTAGACAGAACAAAGCCACAAGACGATTCCTATTACTTATCTCCTAAAATAAGCCCCAAACTCTCCCCAAAGCCAGATGTGGGATATATTTATAGCACAACTTTGAACTGTATGAATTTCAGATGGAAAATACACAAACCGCACAGTCATGCAAAGATGTGCCCCCTCCTGAGAGAGGGAAGCCTGCTCTCTACGGAGAGGTCTAGCCCGTGCCTGCCCAGAGGACCACGGCTCCTTCCTGGACTTGGGGTGCTTCAATCCACCGCTGGCCTTCCGTAACAGCCGCTAACAGTCTTAGCTGATGTTTGCCTGCTTCAGTGAAGTGCGGGTAATTAATTGAACCCGGGGAAAGCTGAGTGTAAAAGTGTGCACTGTGTTCGATATTTCTTCTTATTATCTGAAGACTGTATGCAAACACGTCTTCACCTACGAATGCCCACACCTTTCAGCAGGGCCTCCTCTTGCTGAGTTGCCGTGGGCTCTCTGAGACGCGTGTCCACCATCAGGCCAAGCCTTCCCTGTCAGACCCCCTCAGATGGGACTGGAGCTCACACCTGCACTCTTCAGGCCCAACCTGAGGTCTGGGGCCAAGTGCAAGGTGGGTGGGTTATGGACCCTCTGAGCGATAGAGAGGGGAGGGCAGGACAGCGGTCAGAAATGGAGACGATGGTCTTAATGCAACAGGTTTGTTGTGTACCTTAAGAGATACAACACACAGATGTCCAGTGCCATTCCTGGCACACAGTAGCCAATAAATGTTAGCCCCTTTCTGTACCCATGTGGCCTGTGTCTGGGAAGATAACACTGGACAGTGGGATGCGTTGGCTTTGGGGTCAAAAGGACTTGGATCTGAAATCTCCTCATTGCTAGAACTTTCTCTCAGTGCACCTCGCTGTCTTCTGCTTGAGTGGTGACAGTGAGTGTCTGGCACCATCCTTGGTGAGATTAACTGACAGGTGGATGAGTGCTCGCTACACTAAAAAGGCCCACAAACAATAGCTCCTTTCTCTTTACACAGAGCTCGAGTGCACACTGGCCTGGCCTCTCTGCGTTCGATCCCAGCTGGGGTAGAATTTCTGTCTCAGACTTGGCCACTTGGCACCTTGGTTGGTCCATGATGCGGCCAGCCCTGCACCCTGCCGGCCTGGTTGGCCAGGCTGTGCCATGGGTACCACCTGCTCGTTGTTGTATGATGAACAAGAGGCTGGACATCCAATGAATTAAGTGACCATGTGGGCTCTATCCAAGTCAACCTAGCATGGGCAATGCTGGAGAACTCAGGGAAGACAAAAAACAGACCTGGAAACGAGCAAGATGTGGGTTACCTCAGAATTGCTGTATTAGTCCCTGAGCTGTGATTGGAGGCAGACACTCATCCATCCTCCAGAAGAGAGGACTCATCAGCTCGGAGGGCTGGTCACTGTCTCAGAAGTGAAACCGCAGTCTTGATTCACTCCTCTCTTGCAGTGCATCTGAATGTTTGGACAAGTGCCCCAGATTCCAGGTCATTCTCAAAATGCAACTCGAACACCCTCTGAGTGATTTCTGTTCCTGATTAAAATTGTCATCTGGGTAGAGGCCACACCAGAGAAGAGGCCAGGAAAGCAACAGAGGGGCTTCGTGGATTGTGGTCTCTGTCGAGGTTTTGGCAAGATCAGGTCCTGCAGTGAAAATGGCCAGCCCATCATGTGCTGCCACAGTGAGCGGCAACTCCGTGGGATTTGCTCAGAGGAATCTTGATTTGTAAAAATAACAGCACTCTTGCCATCAAGAGGACATAAAACTTTCCTTAGAACAATGCCCAGTGATCCCAAAGGGCCTAGAAGGCAGTTGGTCAGCTACTCCGTCTCCAGCACTCCCCACGCCCAGAACTGGAAGTCACCAATTTGCCCAGCATGCACGGTTGCACTACCTGGTCAGCGTTGTTGCTGCCCCCAGCCCTACACACACTTCTGCTCATCCTGACTTTAGGGCTCTGCGTTTCCTTTCACAGAGAGCACAAACCTTGCCTTCCATGGCCTTCCAGTCCCAAGGGCCTGGCTCTGAGGGCGTGAGCTGCAATTCCCGCCCTTGGACTCCATGTGCTGTCCTGTTTCCTTCGATAACATCTACTGGTGGCTCTGAATTGATTCCAATGTGTGTCACACTCAGTGGTTCCTGAGACAACGTGAACAGCTGACCTTCATTGGGCATTTTCTATGGCCAGTTATCGTTCCATCCACTTCATTTGTGACTTTGTGCAATATTCATATTGAGCCTATGATGCAGGTACTATTATATTTTATCCCCACTGTACAGATTTAAAAATCAAAAAACATGGGGCCGGTCCGGTGGCTTAGTGGTTAAGTTCGTACATTCCGCTTCAGCGGCCCGGGGTTCTCCGGTTAGGATCCCGGGTGCAGACCGACGTACTGCTTGTCGAGACATGCTGTGGTGGCATCCCATATAAAGTAGAGAAAGATGGGCATGGATGTTAGCCAAGGGCCAATCTTCCTCAGCAAAAAGACGAGGATTGGCATTGGATGTTAGCTCAGGGCTAATCTTCCCCACGAAAAAAAAATCAAAAAACAAAATTTGAGCCGGAGAGCAAACAGGCAGTTTGAACCAGACAACGTGAATAGTAGGGCAGAGCAACCGCCTGGCAGACAGTGGGGGACTCGTGCCCACCATACAGACGCAGCAGAATGGAGCTGCCCAGGGAGAAAGGTGCATCTCAGCCTCAAAGAATGTCTCCACCTCTAACCTAATCCCGGTGACAGCTCTGCCAGGCGGCCAGCCGGACAACACAGGAAGCCCTCCACAGTCTTCCTTTGTAAAGTCGTTTTTCTGGCTCTATCCACTCTCTCCGCCGTGGCTTCCGCCCTGGTTTAGTCCAGGCTGCCGCCCCTGGTCCTTTCATCGCCGCAGCCGGGGCGACTTTTCCCCAGTGCAAATCTGACCTGCCCATCCCCCGCCTCACCGTCTCTCTGTATGGGCTCCCAGGTGTTCAGATCAGCCTCAAGTTCCTCTCTATACCCTCACGGCTGTTTGCAGTCTGTCTCCTACCCGCGTTCACTCCCTCACCCCGTCACCCAAATCCAGCTTCCCATCAAACCCGAGAGCCACACATGCTCACACTGCTCACGATACAGAAGTGAACACAACCATAACCCCTGCCTTGTGGAGCTTACAATGCACTGGGGAAGGCAGACAATGAACAATAAACCAAATGAACATGAAAAGTATAGTGTTTGTTAAAAGGCAATAGGTGCTATGAAGAAAAAGTAGAGGAGACGAGGGCTGTGGTTGTGGGTGTGGAGTGACATGAGAAGTCAACTAGGAGGTCAAAGTAGACCCTACGGAGAAAGGGACACGAGGGACTCAGGAGAGAACCGTGGAGATGTGGGGGGGCCGGCCTCCAGGCAGACAGACCGGCAGCCACGGGGAAGACCCCGAGGTGGGCCCATGTTCCAACAGAGGAAAAGCAAGGAGGCCAGCACATCTGGTACCCCGTGGACCGGGCGCAAGCATAGGAGGAGAGGTCGGGAAGGTGACAGGGAGCCAGAACATACGGGACTGTGAGGCCCCTACAGGGTTTGGCTTTTGTTCAGAGTGATATCTTGGCCATTTGAGGATTTCGAACAGAGGAGTAAAATGATCTGACTTGCCTTTTAAAAAGAGAACTCTGCTGTGTTGAGAGCAGACTGCACGTGTGCAAGCAGGATGTAGCAAGACAGTTAGGTGGTGGCAGTGACACTGCCGAGAGAGGATGGCGGCTGGACGAGGCGGGGTCAGTGCAGGTGGGAGACCTGATCAGACTCTGGTTATATTTCAAAGATAGGCCAGCAGGATCCCTTCAGGGATTGAGTACAGTGAGACAAAGAGAAGAGTCAGAGGTGACTCCATGGCTCTTGGCCTGAGCCTCTGGAAGGACGAAGCAGCCATTCACTGAGACAGGGAAGACTGTGAGGAAGGGCTCAAATGGGGAGAGCTCAGAAGCTCGGTTTTGGATACACAGAGTTGCAATATCTATTCAACATTCAAGTATAGTCATGAAACACTCAAGTACAGTCATCCCTCGCTTAATGATAGGGACACATTCTGAGAAATGGGTCCTTAGGCAATGTCATCGTCATTGTGTGAACATCATAGTATACTTACACAAACCTAGATGGTATAGCCTACCACAATCCTAGGCTCTATGGGACTAATCTTATGGGATCACCAACATATACTCGGTCCATTGTTGACCGAAACGTATGATGTGGCACATAACTGTAGAGATATTAAGTAGACAGTTGGAATAGGCAGAATTCAGGAATGGGTATGAGTTGGAGATAAGGATTTGTGAATCATCATTGGAGAGACATTATGTTTAAAATAAAAAGAGATGATAAGAGGACCAAAGAGTGAGCCCTGGTCACGCCAAAGTTAAAAGGTCCTAGAGGTGAGGAAGAACCAGTGAAGAGACACAGAAAGGGCAGTGAGGGTGAAGAAAACCAAAATGGCCTGGTGTCGTGTAAGATGACGAAGTGTGTGTGCTAGGGAGGATGAGCCGTGAACATGCGATAGGCAGTCCACGCGGCTGGTGGAGGCAGATGCCCAACTGGAGTTATTCCCAGAACCTACCATCACGTTGGTGCCAAGTAGGTGGTTGGATACGTATTGGAAGAAGAAATCGTACCATGTTTCAGCTTGTGAGGACCTCGGTTACCAACCAACCCAGCCCTTCCTCCAATAAAGGAGAAGAACTGAGTCACGGGAGCCAGGGCACCTGGCTGAGTTGACAGAGCACAGCCAGAGCTCAGACCCAGGCCTTCCAACCTGGGGCATGGCTCTACCTCACCCGCACAGCCAGACCGTCCAAACGTGTGGCCCCTTCATGTTCAAATACATCTGTGAATGCAACCTCCCGTTTACCAGTGTGATAGCTGCTTGAAGGAGAAACTGTCTCCTCACAGGTTACCTGAGGGACTGGGGACCACTTAGGACTCAAACATTTCTTTTGGCCCAAGACTTTGGGGCCACCTAAATCACCGCTCACTCATTGTCTGTTTCCTTCCTTGTCACATAGGACCAACCACACCTGCCCTGGCTACTTCCCAGCCTCGGGCGAGGACAGACAGAGATACTACACTGCAAATTTCTCTGTATATCATCAGATGCAAAAATTTTTTGGACTCTCTTCTATTCTCCATCTGCTTTGTGTGTGTTTACTTCATATTCTCCTCGACAGGAAGCCAGCAGCCTTCTTATTCCTTTTTAACCTAGAAGAGCTCCTCTTCCCTTTCCCCTCCCTCTCCTGAAGTTGGTTCTGTGGACCCAATCATCTTTTAATAATCAATGTCTGACAACCCCCCAGGTGCGTACGGCTTGGTTGAGAGACCATTCCTCAACAGAGAGCCCAGGACACCATTTTAAATAAATGTGCAGATTTAGTAAAAGGACAAATATCAAGTAAATCTTGTCTATAATGGCCCATCAAGTAATATTCGTGAAGATTAGCTGCTGGAACCTGTGAATCTCAGGACAGATAAATAACCCTGCTTTTGACAGGCAACACATATACATTTTGTTTAAGAGCTAAATGTCAGGAAATTCATTTCTGGAGATCTACAAGGAGACATGCACATCAACACACCATACCTCTGTAATAAATTTGGGAATGTAAAATGCAGATCATGTCTTTGAATTTTTCACGTCCTCATCAGCAACCTCAAAGACTCAAAGACAGGGAAGTCCTCGCTTACAATCAACCGCTGCGACTTTCTCTGGAAGCAATTTCCATTCTGATGTTGTCTCTCCAGGACCTGGCTAGGAAAATGGGTGGGGGATACGGAATGGAAAATCAGACTTTCACGGCTGAATGTGTGGAAAGAATGGAGGTAGCCTGCAGTATTGCATTGATTACAAATGGCGGTATCAATGGACATATTGATGAATTCCCAAGGGGCGAAGCAATGGAGTCCTGAGAACACGGTCATGTGAATATTTTTACATCAACCATGTTATCGAGTGCACATATGGTGAACATCCTAACTAAGAAAATGAAAGTGTGGATCATTTCATCCAACACCAGAATCTAAATCCATAAGGATAAACAGAATTCTCAACTTAAAATTTTGGATAATTTCCAATTCTTCTTATTTTTGAGGGTCTAAAATTTCTAACATCCACAACCCAAATCCCTGACCACCCCCCTTTCTTAGGGGAGTAGAAAAGATGAAGGATCTACAGAAATGATCTGAGGGGCTCCTGATGGGTTAGTATGGGATACTTTTACTTTTGATACACAGACATTTTTTTAATTAATTAATTAATTAATTAATTAATTTATTTATTTATTTATCTTTCTGTGAGGAAGATTAGCCCTGAGCTAACATCTGATGCCAATCCTCCTCTTTTTGCTGAGGAAGATTAACCCTGGGCTAACATCCATGCCCATCTTCCTCAACTTTATATGTGGGATGCACAGCACGGCTTGACAAGCAGTGCGTCGGCGCACACCTGGGATCTGAACCTGCAAACTCCTGGCTGCCGAAGCAGAGTGCACGCACTTAACCACTACGCCACCGGGCTGGCACCCAATACACAGACATTTTTAAGAGTTGCAAATATGTGACTTAAGTCCTAGAGCAAAAGAAAGTTAACTGGGGGACTGGCTGCTACTGTCTAGGTTTTATTTGATTGTTTACTTCCTCTGTTTTGTCTGCTTCTTTCCTATCTAAGGAATTCCTTCATGTAAATTTATTCATCTATCCACCCATCCTTCCATTTATTCACTTAACAAACATTTCTCCCTACTATTACTAATGATAACAATAGTAGTTGCCGTATTTATCGAATTCTTATATCGAACCAGACATTGTGCTGGCAATTTTATGCAGGTGATCTCTGATTAGCTCATTGATCCTGGAAAGGTGTGTTTCATTCCCATTTTTCACACAAGGAAACCGAGGGTCAGACCTACCAGGCACTGGCTGGCACGCCGTGGGGTCAAAGGCTGGAGACAGCTTCTCCCCTAGTGCCCTGTTGGATTTTGTGGGAACACAAAGTGAACACAACCGGGAACTGCCTCCAGGAGGCTTGTGCAGGGGGAAACCACTGTGACACAAGGTCAAAGCGATAAATGGTCCAGAAACTCAGAGAAAGACTCCTCCTACCGGAATGAGGCAAGGCGTTGGGGAGGGGGTTTGGAAATAAAAGGGACGGGAGCAATGGAGCAGAGGCTTGGAAACACAGAGAGTATGAACTGAAACAAGTGAGTGTAAGAAAAGCAGAACTTTCCAATTCCATGAACTCATCCCGAGGAAATAGTCAGAAGCACAAACAAAGATGCGTGCACATACGACATTTTGCGTTAGCAGAAATTACCAACAGCCAAATCGTCTGACCACATGAGAAAGTTCCACGAGGTGTAGCAGATTCATGAAGAGAGGTTGTGATGCAGCATGTGGCCCAGAGAGGAGGGGGGCCTAGGAGGAGACAGACGGGTGCAGCCAGAGAGGCAGGAGGAAACTCAGAAAGCTGCAGAGGTCGGCGGTCAGCCCAAGACGACAAGCAGAACCAAGGCTGTGATGCACCTGCTGTCTGCTGTCTTTACCATCACCGAGGACATCAGTGAGCTCAGCAAAAGGTAGCAAAGGAGCCACCAAGGAGGCATGCCACGGAGTGGCCGGGGTGGCCAGGGGGATGGGAGGGGAGGAAACAGAGACAAGAGTGTGGATGGTCCCCTCGGGAAACAGGACTGCAGAGAGGAGAATGGGGGCTGCAACTACAGGGGGCTGGGAACCGGGAGAAGTCCTCAGCTTTTAAAGTCCTGTCTCAGGGGGAGATGTGAGCATGCCAAAGGGCCCTGGGAGGGGCCAATGAGAAACGCAACGGGACACATAGAGATGGTGTCAGACTTGGGAGAGGGCAGGATGGGTGGAGGAGACTGGTCTCAGAAAGATGGCCTGCCCAGAATGGAGACGATGACATCCTTACAAACTTTCTTTGTGCATCCATTTGCGTCTGCACTTCTGATGATGTCATTGTACAGAGTCTAAACCATCCACGGCCAAATGCATCTGCCTCATGCTCCCTGACACTCAAGCCCACAGGCCTGGCCCCCACAGCACACACTCAGGAGAAGCCCCCTGCCTCCCCGCTCCTCTGAGACAGAACCCAGATTCTCGAGCTGAGCATGCAGTGCACGACGTTTCCTCCCCCAGTTGATCAGGAGCTTACGGAGGGCAGAGCGCCCAGGAGGATCTCAATGAAAACTTCTTAACTGTGTGAATGAAAAAGTACTATGGGATGAATGTTAGTAAGTAAAACTAGCAGAACTAGCAAGGATTACTGTTTAGATTAAAAGAGGTTAATTTTTTTAGGAGTAAAACTCAAGAGAACCAGGAAGTGTTAAAATATTGCAACTCAGAACATAATCATGTGCTTTAGGCAACCCAGAGTGAGCCCCAGAATTGCACATTCTGGGGAAGGATGTTTTGTGTGACTGGTGGACAGACTTGAAAGTGATCCCCATGTCCCTTGCCCACTGTGTTCACACCCTGTGAGATCTCCTCCCCTTGAAGTGTCCGTGGGACCTGCAACTCTAACCAATGGACTATGCCACAGGTGGCGGAGGGGGGCAGTACTGCTCCCGTGATGACATCATGTGTGTAAGACTCCTTCTTGCTAACTGATGCTGTGGAGGCTATCCTCTGTGGCTTGATGAAGTGTGGGAAAGCCCATGAGACAAGGAGCTGCAGATGACCTCCATGAGCTGCAGATGACCTCTAGGAGCTGCAGATGACCTCTAGAAACTACAGATGACCTGTAGGAATTGCAGATGACCTCCAGGAGCTGCAGATGACCTCCAGGAGCTGCAGATGACCTCCAGGAGCTGCAGATGACCTCCAGGAGCTGCAGATGACCTCTAGGAGCTGCGGATGACCTCCAGGAGCTGCAGACAACCTCCAGGAGCCACAGATGACCTCTAGGAGCTGCAGATGACCTCTAGAAACTACAGATGACCTTTAGGAACTACAGATGACCTCCAGGAGCTGCAGATGACCTCTAGAAACTACAGATGACCTCTAGGAGCTGCAGATGACCTCTGGGAGCTGCAGATGACCTCTAGGAGGTATGGATGACCTCTATGAGCAGCAGACAACTTTTAGGAACTGTGGATGACCTCTGGGAGCAGAGGGTGGCCTCCAGTTGGCAGCCAGCAAGAAGCAGGGCCATTGGTCCTACAACCACAAGTAAGGGAATTCTGCCAACACCCTGAGTGACCGCAGAAGTGGACTCTTCCACATTTAAGCATCAGATGGAAATGCAGCCTGACCATATCTTCATCTCAGCTCTGTGAGACCCTGAGCAGGAGACTCAGCTAAGACCTATGGCCCAGACCCCTGACCTAGGTGAGACAATAAATGTGTGTTGTTTGCAGCCACTAACTCGGTGGTAATTTATTATGCAGCAATATTGTCTTAGGGTTCTCCAGAGAGACAGAACCAATAGGAGATACATATATATAGAGAGAGAGAAAGAGATTTGTTATGAGGAATTGACTCACGTGGTTATGGAGGCTGAAGAGTCCAAGATCTGCAGTCAGCAAGCAGAGACCCGGGAGACCCCGTGGTGTAGCTCCAATCCGAGTCCATCCAAAGGCTGGACTGTTGTTCCAGCTGGAAGACAATCAGGCAGAGGAGCGTTCCTTCTCACTCATTCTTGGATCAGTGTTTTTATTCTACTCAGGCCTCAACAGATTGGATGAGGCCCACCCACACTGGGGAGGGCCATCTGCTTTACTCAGTCTATGATTCAAATGTTAATCTCACCCAGAAACACCCTCGCAGACACACCCAGAATAAGGTTTGACCAGATGCCTCTGCCTCTGTGCCCCAGTCAAAGTACACATCCAGTTAACCATCTGAAGCAGGTAACTGGTGCAGGAGGAGAGACCTTAACAGTGGCCTCTCACACTCTGTTCCTCAGCATCCCCCATACCCAGACACACTGCCTCTGCAACCCCAACCCCAGGACAGAGGGCTCGCGACCTAGGCAGGCTGCCTGCCCCAGTTTGGGACAATGACTCTCCTTCTTCCCTTTTGTGGTTTGAACATTTCCCACTTTCTCTCTCACAGCTTCTCTGCATAGATGGGGACCTAAACATATCACAGGTCCGTCTACAATCATCCGGAACAAACCATTTGCAGCTGTTTGTTATAGTGACCACACACGGCACTTGGCCTGTTTCAGCATGATGGCAGGTTTGTAATTACAGTTCCTCCTGCTGGTGTCCATGGTCAGATTCAAGGGTCTCAGGTCTTAGAGCAGAAAGAAGGCAACGCACTTTTAAACAAAGGCTCCATTTGTACTTGAAGCTAATGGTCTTCCAGGTGGATGTACTTTATAAAATCCCTGGAAATGGTTGACTGGGGTCATGGTAACGGAGCAAGGTGTCCTGGTCAGAGCAGTGGAGGGAGACTGAAGAGACCCAGGGCTCCTGCCGGTGTCCCCAGTCTCTTTCTGGGCCATCTCTCCCCCTCTCTTCTGCCGGGAGCGTCCCCATTAGACCAGAGACAGGGAGGCATTCGGTCCTTGAGGTCCTTCCTTTGTTAGGATGGGGCAGATCCCTGGAGCACGTTGTGCCTTTGCCTCCTCTAGTCCTCCCCGTCTCGGGAACTCCGCCACTCCTCCAGGGAGGCCCTCCCGCTGAGCGGCGGCTCTCACCACTTGCTCTTCCTGGTTATTCCACCGACTTTCCCTCCTCCAGTCTGCCCCTTGACTTCCAGCCACACCTCCGGATAAGGCCTAATGAATTTTCACCTTCCCACATCATAGTTCTACTCGTCCATGTGACCCCATTCTGCCATCAGCCAAGTCTTCACTGAATGTTATTTATTCCCACTGTTCCTCCTGAGAGTTGGGACAGAGGGCTCACCCACACTGTGAGGTGTGGCGTTGGCGGTTTGGGTAGGCAGGTGCTCCCAATCTTCAAGCAGTGCTTATTAAACGCCCCTTCTGAGGACAGAGTGGCCTCCTACCTGTGTCCCCAGTGCAGAGATGCTTAAATGAACCTGGCAACCAGTGGACTGAGCCCAGCAGTGGGCAGTGGGGCTGTCCAGAGCTCTACGAAGAGCAGAGGTCTCACCAGGATCCCCTGCGACCTGTCTCATAGGTGCATTTGGGGAAAGGAATTACCCTCTGAGCCTGCCTGATGCAAAACTAATGCCGTCTAGGTTTCTCAACCGACATCAGCCAGGGTGGGGCTGTGGAGCTGTGGGGCAGGGACTGGCCAGGAACACAAAAGTAGTGTTTCCCCAGTTCTGTCCATGTTGACCATCCCAAGGCAATGGACTCTTTCTGTGTTCAGGGAGACGGGTCTCAAGACATGGAGGGTTCCTCCTGCCTAGTCAGGCTGCATGAGGTAAAGTCTCCTAGTCAGACCTGCACACCCCAAATCTGCTGGGGTCCTGAGTAACTGGTGGAGCTCCACTAGCTGCATCGAAGCCCCCCAGGGTGCTCAGATGCAGGCCCAGGCTGATGTGTCCAGCCCACTTGACAAGCTCTCAGGACGGAGCGTCCTACAGGCGTGGCCTCGGAACCCCTCCGTAACCTCACCTGGAAAACCGTGCTGCTGCCCAGGCTTCCATCCCGATGGATGTGAGGAGCAATATTGGGGCTCCTCCTCCTCCTCCTCTCCTCTTACAGAATGTGTTGTTGCACACACACCTCACATCTTTACACACGCAGGCAAAGTGCCTAGGGGCCAGACAGAGGATACCCGTGCTGTCTTGAGTGACCCCACGTGGACCCAGAATCACACTCCCCCCACCAAAGTGCGCAGTCCTTGAGCCAATTATTTTACTGCCCCCTTGTCTTCCCTCCAGCAGTGTCTTCCTACATCTCCCAGGAAACAGCCAGGCAGGCCGATTCCACGGCCCTGCAGGCACACCCAGACCAGTGCACTGCCCACCAGCACAGCCTGCCCGGTCTCCAGCTGAGGCTCTGGCTCTAACAGGAGGCAGGCAGGGCTCGTCCCAGCTCCAGGCTACCTCTTCTGTGTCCTGTCCTCTGCTTTTCCCTGGTTTTCCCAGAGCAATGCTTTCACTTTGGGCACAATTTAATTCAAACACACTTGGATCACATTCAGCTTCTCTTTCTGCCATTTAAGCAGAGATTTAAAATGTAATGAACATATTGTTCTGTGGTCAGTGCCAGCCTGGGCAGCCCACACTGGATTCCAGCTCTCTCCGAGGACCCTGACTCCTTCCAAGATGGTTACATTCACCCAAAAGCCATGTGTGCAGCAGAGGCTGGGAGTTGACACTAAGGAACCCGCGAGGGGCATGCGGTATCTGGCCGCTCTCACAGGAAGGGACAAGGAGCCAGGCGGTCACCAGGTGCCCATGCCGCAAGGGTTTTCTCGCCACCGTCCGCTCATCCCTCTGTCCAGAGGCTGCTCTTGAACCTGCCTTGGCTCTCCTCTGCCCCTCTCTCCACAGGAGCGCAATCCTGGTGTTCTCTCTGGTTGGTCTCCAGGTTCTGACCTTCCTCTACCTTCATGACACCTCGCCTGTCACGTTCCTCATGACCTAGTGTCCAGTCCTATGCAGGACTGACCACGAGACTGCCAGCCTCTCTGTTACACAGCAGCTCCTTCCCCTGTGGGCTCCCAGGAGCTGCCAGCTCGGGCACGACGTTATGACACCCAGTTAGGAGAAACTGCTACTGTCCATCGTCTAGGTCCTGCTGCTGTAGATTGTCCACCTGATGGTCCATCCTCTTCTCCACCTGTGGGTCTGTGCTGGATGACTGTACTTGCTTCACTTCACACACACACTTGCCTACACACACCGTCAGCTTCACACACCGTCAGCTTCACACCCTCACCTTCACACCCTCACTTTCACGCCCTCACCTTCACACACCCTCACCTTCACACCCTCACCTTCACACCCTCACCTTCACACACACTCACCTTCACACCCTCACCTTCACACCCTCACCTTCACATACTCATCTTCACACACACTCACGTTCATAAACACACTCACCTTCATACACCCTCACTTTCACACCCTCACCTTCACACTCTCACCTTCACACACCCTCACTTTCACACTCTCACCTTCTCACACACTCACCTTTACACCCTCACCTTCACATACACTCACCTTCATACACACCCTCACCTTCACACACACTCACCTTCACACACACTCACCTTCACACCCTCACCTTCACACCCTCACCTTCATACACCCTCACCTTCACACACCTTTGCACACTCACCTTCACAGACTAAACTTCACACGCCCTCACTTTCACAAACCCACTCACCTTCACACACCCTCACCTTCACACCCTCACCTTCACACACCCTCACCTTCACTCACCTTTGCACACTCACCTTCACAGACTAACCTTCACATGCCCTCACTTTCACACACACACTCACCTTCACACCCTCACTTTCACACACCCACACCTTCACACACCCTTACCTTCACACATACTCACCTTCACACACACACTCACCTTCACATCCTCACCTTCACCCCCACTCACCTTCACACACCCTCACGTTCATACCCTCACGTTCACACACCCTCACCTTCACACACATTCACCTTCACATACACACTCACCTTCACATCCTCACCTTCACACCCACTCACCTTCAGACACCCTCACCTTCACACCCTCACCTTAACACCCTCACCTTCACACATCCACCTTCACACACAGTCATCTTTCCCACACCTGCACTCCATTTTAGTCAGAGGCTCCATACACTCTCCAAGGCCCATTCCATCTCCTTCCTCCAACCCAGAACACACAGGCTCTCCCGGCAGAGCTTTGGATCTGGGAAGCCATCTCTTTGCTCTCCAAAGTCAGAAACATGCACTGCCCTGGAATAGGACTCCACAACCTGGTGTGGCTGAGTTGTGCCCCCACCCACCGCACATGTAGAGTCCTCACCCCCAACTCCTGTGACTGTGACTGTATTTGGAGACAAGGTCTTTAAAGAGGTGATTAAGGTAAAATGAAGTCATTAGGGTGGATCCTAATCCAATAGGACTGGTGTGCTTATAAGAAGAAGAGATTAGGACCCAGACACACACACAGGGATGACCACGTGAGGACACAGGGAGAAGACGCATCTACAAGCCAAGGAGGGAGGCCTCAGGAGAAACCAACCCTGCTGACACCTTGATCTCAGACTCCCAAGCTCCAGGACTGTGAGGGAACACCTCCTGCCGTTTCAGCTCCCAGTCCGTGGCATGTGTTACAGCCGCCGCAGGAAACTCATAAACAGCCCTGTGCCGATCTTAATCTCTTCCTTTCCCACAGTGTATGTAGAAGACCACACTCCTTTTTTTCTATAATTCAACACATAAAGCAGCACTTACATGTCAAAATTGCTGCGTAAGTGGCCTGCGTTAGCTGCCAGGCCTGTAAAGTTCTCTCTCCTTTCGTCTTTCCTCCAGTAGTAATAGAACAGCCACAATCTCTCCTGCGGCTCTGTCGTCATGATCTTACCTGAGCTGTCCTCAAGATCAGAGCCAATCTCCACAAGTTATCATGCCAGTTAAAGACTAAAATGACGTGTATCGCCGTGTGACCCGTCAGAACGGGAGGTTAGACCCTGAGTGTCGTTTCCGTGAGCGCCCTGCCTGGGCAACCCAGGGGCCGGTGCGATTGCTCCAGCACCTGGGGAAGGCAGGCATCCTGATGTGGACGGGCCTGGCTGGAGCCCAGGTGGGAAAGCCACCAGGTTCTCTGATGGGACTTGTGCCCCGGGGCCTGGGGTCCCCTCAGGTCAGTCCTGTTATCTCCCACCCGACAGCTGTTCCAACAGGGAGAGGCCACTCTGAGACCAGAGGAAAAGGAGCACTTGGGCCCCCACCCCCCCCGCACTGCAGCCAGCACCCTGGGGCCTCCCCTGTTCCTTTTTCTTCCAGAGTGCACGGGTCCTCAATGTGCCCCTGAGGAGAAATACAGCAAAGCTCGCGCTGAGAACAGGGGGCACAGGTTGTGGAAGAACTGGAATGAAGCCGATAACCAACTATGAGCAGGGCAGCCTCCCCAGTGACCAACCTCAGGGGAAGTGGCAGGGTCACCTGGGTGCACTGCAGAGGGGAGCCCCTGAGGGCTCTCCAGGAAGCCCCAAAAGCCCCAAGGCCTTGGCACCTCCAGTGCCTCCTGACGGCCCGGCCAGGCCTCCCACGGCCCAGGCGTTGCTGTCCTTGTCTGGGCGCCATAACTAGATCCTTCTCTCTCACCCCAGCCCCTGTGCAGAGTGAAGCCCACCCTTCAGAAACCCCCTAGGTTGAGAGACTGAGTCCTGTCTGTCTCCTGAGGGGTTGGGTCATTCGTTTTTCTCTCAGGAAGTAAGACGTGTCATCTCCACAACAAGAAAGGAAGAAGCCTGTGTGGTCACCATAGCACGAGGCCAGGGTCACACGGGCCTGGGCTCCAAGTCTGGCTGCTTCCTGTGCTGCCACCTGAAGTCAGTCACCCGTGGAGCCTCTGCTGCCCCAGCCTGGCACAGCCTCCTGCCAGCCTTGAGGATTAAGTGAGACACAACTGTGGATGCCTGGCACCGGGCCCACGTGAGCACGGGGGTCTCTCATCAACGTCAGAGGGATGCTGGGCGGTCGGCAAGGGGGCTCAGGGGGCAGGGAGCTGCACCAGGATCAGCCCGCCCTGGCCTGTGGCTCTCCCTCCTCCCAGCCTGTGTGCCCCACGTAGCCTGAGTCCCTCTCTGTAAGCAAGTCCAGTGCTATGTGCCCCGAAGGCCCTGGGGCGCCTGGGCTCAGCCTAGTTACAGCCTTCATGGAGGGAGGGAGGCCCAGGCTCTAAGGCCTCTCCCTCCACAGCGACCCATTCCCAAAACCGGGAGGAAACCCGGGAGGAGGGCCCTTCACAGTGGCTGCTGCCAGTGGAGCCAGAGCGGGCTTGCAGCCAGGGGACATGGCACTGCAGGGGACCTGCGGCCACAGGAGCCCAGACACCTGGACAAGAAGCACTGAGGCTTGATGCTAAGGGCTCTTGAGTGAGGAAGCCTGAGCGCCATCTCAGACAATGTTTCGTGACCTTGAGCAGGACACTGCACCTCTGAGCCCCCTTCCCTGTAAAAAGTGGGGCTAGACTCGCTCAGTGGCAACTGTGCTCCATGGACACCTCAGGTGCCTCAGGGCCTGAGGAGGGTGGCATGAGGCCAGTGGGCAGGTGTCTGGAGCCCCTAACCCATTTCCACTTAAATGGCCTAGCTGTCTCAATTCTGTATATTGGGCTCCACTGTTTACACTTTGTGTTTGAGCACCACTGCAGCAGGTCTGGTCTGAGGTCCCTTCGAAAGGCAGCTTCTGACAGGGCACAGAGTCAGTGTGGCCATTCGTCCTCGCCCTCCTGCAGATCACTCTGGGAGACAGTGCCCTTCCTCTTCCTGGGGCAGAGTCTGACTCATTCTTTCCGACTGGGCTCAAGTGTCACGTTCCTGTGAGGCGTCTTGAGGAGAAGCAGAGCCTGCTCTCTGGGCTCCTCACTGTGCTCTCACCAAGGTGTGTTGTAAGTATCCTTTTGCATGGCTGCTCCTGTGTCTGTCGTGGAGTAGGTGCTCAATAAATGTGTGTGGAATGAGTTGCCATGACAACAGCTGAGAGTGCATTCCTCAGTGATCTTCGAGTCCTTTTCAGTCCCTGACCTCAGACAGGAGGATGGAGGAAAGGGGCAATTGCCAGGGGCCCCGTCTGAGATGCTTTCTGTAAGATCCTTTTCCATTGTATGTCTGAGCAAATATCTCCTTGACTGAATGGGGAACGGTCCAGCTCCTCACAGGCTCTGACACCAGTTCCCTTTCTCTGTGGACAAAAGCTACCTGCACAGATATGCAGAGCAGGGACCCCAGTGGAGCTCCTTCATCTTTATGGCTCAGGGAACCTGCTGCCTTGTCTCACAAATATCAAGAGACAAATGATTGAAACTTGAAGCCCAACTGATAGATGATTGGAGCTTTGGGATTGGAAACCCGCGTGTTTTAGCCTCCTTCCCAAACACTGCCTTGTCTGCTGGGGAAAGTTACATCAACCTGCTAGACTGGCATTTTTTTTTCTAACAAACCAAAATAGTCCCCTCCCAGGCATGGCAAAGATGAAGGTGAGAACCATGTGAACAACAGACTTAGGTTTCTCTGATTGTGTCCCCAGGACCATGGCTGCTAGTGGGGAAATGGGCCCATAAAGCATCTGTCTGAGCTGGACACACAGGAGAGGGTGCTCCAATGTCCAGACGCTCTTCTGATTCGATTCAGCACACTCAGGAAGCAGCTGTTGAGTGCAAGACAGCGGCTCCTGGAGATTTTGGAGTGAGTGGTAGGAAGGATGAGGTGGCTGTCGTGATGCTTCCTTCAACCTGGCCTCCCCAGTTTTAAAGCAGGGCTCCCTCACTCACCTCCCACACATCTGTCCCAGAGGGAGATATTATGTCATGGAAACAGAGAAACAGGGAGGAAAGAAGGACCCAGAAGAGAGGCAATCTAAGCCCTCTGAAGCTCTCTGGTAAATTCTTGTTGAAGTCTGAGTCAGAGTTCCACTGGTGAGCTTCTCAGGCAAGGCTTCTCCATGGCAACAGGGACCACCTCGTGTCCCCAGCCTGGCCTGTCCAGGGAGAGCCTGAGCAGCAGCCCCTCTTCAGAGTCCTCCCTCCCTCCTCCCCAGCATGCCTTCCAAACGCCTGCACCTTCCGGGCAACCCGATGCTACGGGCTGCCAGAAACAAGACACAGGACAGGCTTTGCCACCTGAACCTGTCTCCATCAGCCTCATCCTTCAATAACGGGGACGGGCCCCACGCCAGCGGGCACACCCACACAAGCACAGCTGCCAGGCAAAGCTTGACCCCGCCCAGCGATCCAAAGCACAGCAGGGGCCGCGCCCTGCCTCTCACTCTCTTCCTTTGCAAAAAGCAAAGCTGACGCCACTTCCTGCAGGCAGTCCAAGAGGTTCCTTTCTATCCCGGGTTTACTTCCCACTGTGGTTCCTCCTAGCACACCGGGAGGATTCAGCAGCCGCAGAAAGTCCTCTCGGACAGGCTATGCGGATCTTTCAGCTTTTGTGAAACTTCATGCAAAATCAGCTACTCTCAAAAGCTTTCATCTTCCAAACCATGTAAGGTATAGATCTAGACACATTTTCTGTCTGGAATATCCCCTCTCAGGTAGGCTGAAGTTGGAATGAGGCATAAGCCTCTTCTCAACAATGTGCGGTACCAGCGAGAGTGAATGACCACCTCACACGGCTGCTGCCTCATTGCACCGATTTTATTCCTCTGCTGCTCCATAATGAAGTGCACTGATTACAATACTCTGCTTTCATGCTCCGCCTCGAGAGTAGAACTGGCTTTTACCAGTTGAAAGAAAAATAGCATTCTTAACGTATAAGGCCCCAGACGCATCTGTCGGTGAATCAGTGTGCTTTTCAGGTGGGCTGTCTGACAACTTGATTCACCGTGTGAGGTGTGCATGGCCTTTGACCTAAGGACTCCACTTCCGGGGAGGGATCGCGAACGGTGATAACCAGAGGACTTTGGTTCAACATGGTGGATTGCACACAATCTTTCATCTCGGCTATCCCCTCAAAAGTTGTCAATACGTAAGAACAAAGAAACTGAGACAAAATGGGAAAAATACAAACAACAGGTGAAAGAACTCACCATATATCTGAGAGATGGAAAGTGCAGCTGAGAAGGCTGACACCCTGAAGACTCAGAACTGAGGGACCAGAAACAGTAGGAGGTGGGAGCCCTTGGGCTGAAAAAGGGGAAATTGCATCAAAGTCTGTAGGAGAAGCAGAGGATGCCCAGGCCCTCGTTCTCTCCCTTGTTTCCACTCAGCTCAAGGCCCACACGGCCCTCATGCGGGCTCCTGTCGATGAGGAAAGGCGTCGAGGATGCCACAGAAGCCACATGCAGGAACACAGACCCAGCAGAGGAGGAAGGAGCACCATGTTGGAAATGGGATTAAACAAACATCTACATAATGTTCACAGAGACCCCAGCTCCTCTGCTGCTCAGAAGAACAGAGAGAGGAGATTCTGGTCGGCAACAGAATCTGCAGAATAATCAGACTCAGGAGGAAAGAAAGAAAGAACACTTGGAAAAGTGAAAGAGAAAGAACAAAGAGAGAACAAGGGCCAAGAGGCGTGCCATCAGGAGCTCAAGGAGGAAGACAGCGAACCACCGTCCTGCCATCCGTCCCACTTTTACTCAGACCTGCAGGTCCTGTCTTACTCCAGAAAGGAGTGGGAGTCAGCCTATCTGATGCTGGGAAGGGAATAACAGTGACCGTCCAGTGGAATTCTGAAAAGCAGTAGTTTCTGGTTGGACTTGTCCATCTCTGCATTTTCGTGGCTTCTCGGTAAAACTCAGCAGTCTTAAATGAAACAGACAGTGGGTGGTAGAAGGACCCCAGGACTGGCCATTGGAGAGGGGGTTGTGGCGAAGGTTGGAGACAAATGTGTCTAGTCTTCAGGAAGCTGCCTGGAGCCCAATGACAGTCGGGTCCAGGTCCATGGAGTCAGAAAGGGCTCAATGGGCGCAGAGGGCGGGGGACAAGGACTTGGAGCCTTGGGGAGCTGGGGCGTGGTCACAGACCTGGAGGAAAAAGAGACGGAAGAAACACTGGGATTGTAAAGCCTGGCTTGGGACAGCCCTGATGAGAGTAAAGATGTGCTCAAGGTCTCAGGTGGAAGAAACACAGACAAAAGGATGGTCTCAGAGGCCCAGGTTGTGGCCCTGAAAGGAACAACCCCTCATGTGAATGACCGAATGACTCAGATGCCTCCTGCAGTGAGGGAGGTCGGCACAGACCCGCATTTGGAAGACAGGAAAGGGGGCTCTGCTCCAGACTGCCCTCAAACTCCAGCTGCAACATTGGCTCTTCCTGAATGTCAGACTTGCCAGGCCCCACGATCCTGTTAACCAGGTCTTTAAAACAAATCTCTCTCTCTCTTTCTCTCTCTCTCTCTCTTTGTGTGTGTCTGTGTGTATCCTCTTGATTCTGTTTCTCTGGAGAACCTTGACTAATACACATTCTGGTATGAGAAAGATGAGAATGAGTCATGCGTTCATTCAACAAACATGCATTGTTACTGAAAAAGCACTGCAGGTACAAAGATCCACACTCAAGGTTTCTTCTGTCTAGTATGGGGGTCAAAATGTAAACAGTACATTTTGTAAATGTAAAAAGTACAATTTTATAGGTATAGTAATAGGAATATGCATGGATTACACAGAAACACAGAGGAGGGACAACCAACCTGGAATCAGAAGGGTCAGGATAAGCCTTCTGAAAACATAATGCTCAAGTAAGGGGTGACATGAGGGAGAAGTTGGCTCTCTGAGCCCAGATGACAATACTCAGCAAGGCCAGAGGCCAGAACGTGCGTGGTGGAATGTGCATGTGGGGTGGAGTGAGGAGGAGGGCGGGGCCTCCATGACCATGTACAGTTGAAGGGGCGTAGGGCCCTGGGCATCGAGGGATCACAAATCATGTCACAGTTTGGATTGTACCCTGTGGGCTACGGCGTGCTTCTGAATCTTCTAAGCAGGGAAGTGAGACGGCCAGGATTCGCAGCAGGAAGGTCTCTCAGTGGCTGTACTTGGCACAGAGCTGAGGGAGCCGACAGCAGAAGCAGAGGTCCTGCTGGAGGTGGCTACCGTCCTCCAAGCAGAAGACAGCCGTGTCCTAAGCGAGGGGAAGGGCCGCCAGGAGGGAAAATGAATGGAGATACAGTAAGCAGAGCTCTGTGTAAATTGGCCAAGGAGGCCTGGGGAAGGAGAAGAGATGAGTCAGGGCTCTGACGGCAGAGACGACAGAGTCTCAGATGAGGCGGGAGGAAGAGCTGTTGGGCAGGGAGAGGTGAGGGGTCCAGCGTGGGCAGTGATGGATTCCAGGAGGCCGTGGAACAGGGGGTACTGGACTGCCACACCCGGGGTCCACAGCTCATTCAGGCTGGGGACATCAGGTCCTACGCAACAGCAGCAGGGTGGCAGATGGCAGTACCTGCTAGAGCCCAGGTAGGGAGCGGATGAGATGGTAAAAGGGTCGCACACTCACTGGAGGGCTATGGCAGGGACATGGTATCCTCAGGAGAAGAGGGGGCGAGGAGTTTGTCCCAGGAGTGTGGGGCTACTAACTCAGGGATTCCCTACAGAATTGTGTCACTCTCCAGGACAGACACAAAGGCTTTAGGTGGTCTTCTTCCCATTTCACAAACGGAGGAACCATTCAGAGTGACCGCTCATGCCCCAGCTCCGGCTTTGCCGACGTTACTTGGCTGTTAGAACCGTGTCCCTGGAGCCACCCTGCAGAGCCTGATATACCAGCTCTAACACAAGGGCCTCTGGGGGGCAACGGGGCTCCCAGAGTCCAGTTCCGCCCAGGGACTCTGAGCTCCACCTGTGGCTCCTCCCACGGATCTCCTGACCTGGCCTACGCTCCCAGGTCCAGGCCCGGTGGCTGCTCATGGCCTCTGCTGCTTGCACTTCTGGGTGACGGGACAGAATCCCCTGTCTGGTGGTTCACGCCCAACCTCAGCACCGGTTTTTAAAGTGATATGCAAATGACGGTTTTCGTGACATGATTTCCAATGCCTAAGTCTCTCTTCACTTCCAACTTAGAATTAATTGAGAATTTCCCTTCCGTAGATTAATAACTCCTAGGGTTATTGAAGCCCATCTGCACAGGTAAGAAGCTCTGTGTCAATAACCAGAATACTTTGCATTATTTAATGCATTTTTTCCTTGAGTGGTCAAAAGCCCTTTAAAAACCTCGTTTGTCCTTCTCACAACATTGCTCTGTTGTGGCTCAGAGGAAACAGTGTTTTCTTGTGTGACCTGGATGTGCTCTACTATCGATGGCTTAGTCAACCTCGCCTGAGTGTGAAGGCAGTCCTCCGCCACACTGGCCCTGATGAGGCCAGCAGGGCCGAGACCTCTTCATCCTGAAGCCGAGCGGCTCAGCCAGCAGGCGCAACGCGGCATCCGCAGCTGTGCCCAAGGGGAGAAGTCAGGCCAGAAAAACCACCCTGACCACAGGTTTCCAGTCCAAATGTCCGAGAGCACGCGGTGGGGAGTGAGGGGTGTGATGAGGCTGTGGGGGTCAGGAAACTGTCAAAATGAGGGAGATAGAACTCATGTTCCCGGTGATGGATTCACCAGGAGACGTACCCAAGCTTGACCCTGGTGAGGGTCCTCAGGGGAGGGGCTTGACAAGAAGCAGCCGAGGGGCAAGGATTTTCAAAACATGCTTAGTCAGTGTTGGGGGGGGGACAATGATTCAGTTCCTTGGGCTGAAGGACACACTCGAGCTGGGGCCTTGTCACCGTGGACACCAGGCCTGGAGCAGCAGTTACTCCACTGGCTGCTGGGGCTACGACCCCAATGCCCCCTGCTGGGAGCAGATGACTCCCCCAGGAGGAAGGACAGTGCAAAGCTCGTGAAACAACGAAACCAACCCAGTGAGGGTCAGAGTAAGGGGGGTTAAAAGGAGAAACTTATTTTCCTTTGCCAATTGAATTAAAAAGAAATAATAATATGAGTTGTTACTGAGAGTGTAGCAATAAAGACGCTCTCAAATATTACTGGTGGCAGTAAAAATCTGAAATAAAACAATATTTCTGGAAAACAATAGGTATCAAGGAACTCAGTGTTCTTGTCCTTTGGCCCATTTTTGGCAACTTTTCCTAATTGAATAATCTAAAACAAGAATACAGATTTATTTACCAGGACGTTTGTCACAGTGCTCCTTAGAATATTAAAAATAGGAACAATACAAGCGTCCACATTAGGGAAATGGTTAATTAAGTGACAGTACTTCCTTACGATGGTGGAGAAAGAGCCGTGGCCGGACCCTCCAAAACCACCCAGAATGTTGCCGGGCTTGAAGCCTACTGTGATGTCCTCTGTGCTGTAGACCCACACACGCCCGGAGGAAATGGGAAAGAGCAGAGATCAATGCTGCCCACAAACGTTCCCCTCTACCCCGTCTGTGTGTTCCTGCAGCTGCCTTGAGGGAGCTGGAGAGGGAAGCGAGGCCTTGGGGGCTGTGTTGTCTCTATGATGTTCTGGGGTTGGCCGCTGTGCTCGTTAACAGCTGCAAATGTTTACAGAAACAACGGGAGAAAACTGAAGTGCAGTTCAGAGATTTCTAATTGTTTCCACCAAGACCTAACGGGGCCAATTACGCTTCACTTATTCAAAAACAGATCTTGCGCACCTACTGTGTGCCAGGCGCCCTGAGGAGCAAGGATGTCTTTTCTGACTTTAGGGAAGCACAGAGAGTTGTGCAGCGTGAGCTTCTCGCAGGGCTGCCTGCCAAGGGGGACGAGGAAGCTGGTACCCAGGCCTGCCCCAGTCCCAAGTCCTGCCCTGACAGGAGAGAGTCCCTCTGAAGAAGGGGCGACTCTTGCCCAGTTTGCACAAAGGAACCGTACACACAAGCAGGGGCCCCCAGGAGCTTATATTCCTCAAGGGAAAGAGATACAATCAGGTAAATTTGAACAGAATTCAATGTGTTAATGCAGAGTTAAGCATAAAATGCGATTGGATCACAGAGGAGCAGCTAACTACTCTGCCTCAGGGTATCAGGAAGTTTCACGGAGGGGAGACAATGCAGTTGGGTCTGAATGATGACTAGAACACTGCAGGGCAGGGGACCATCCCCAGCAGAAGTGACGCCTGGGCCTGGCAGTCCAGGCGACAGAAGGTTGTGAGCACAGGGCGCTCACGCACACATGGGGCTGCAAGGTGACAGGAGAATGGAACGAGGACTGGCTCACACTCCACAGGTTCTAGGCTCCTGTGTTTGAGGGTTGGCCTTCACGGTGTGGACTGTGGGGATGTCGCAGGTTGACACATCAGTGCTGCTGCCTGCCTAGGGCCCCTCTGTGCCCCCAGGAGTGGACACTTTCTCCTCAAGTGCCATCAGCATAGTCTCCTCGAAGACACGGAGCAAGTCTTCTGCCACTTTCCGAGGAAAACACGCAGGCCCTGGAGCGATGCTGAGGACCTTCCAGGCTGTCAAGTTGGTAAGGCCCGAGGGGGCTGCAGGGTACACAGTGCACACAGCACCCACTCTGGAGCGGCAGTCGGGAATCCGGGCCCTGCTCTGTCACGGCAGACCCTGCGCTGGCTTTGAGATATCGCAAGAGCCCTTCCCTTCTGGACCCAGTTTTGCCGCCTGGCACACTATCTGGGAAGAACCAGGGAAGGGGGCCCGGACAGGCAGCTCTTTCCTCCTTCAGGCCCCAGACTTGCTGCCTGCTCTTTATTTTTACAGCAGACCTGGGAGCTAATCCCTGGTCACAGTCAGGGAGAATCAGGGGAGGCCCTGGCCCTCAGCCCCTTCCCCCCAGAGGAGACTTCAACAATAACGGGGACCCACCCCAGGCTGTGTTTCAAAACAGCACAATTTAAACTATGTGTAACTGAGGCAAAATGTTAGTCTTTCTTTTTTCCCTTTTAGTATTATTTTTAAATTCTACTTCCCAAGGCCAGGGCCTTGTTGGTAAGATAACAGCGGAATATATAACGACAGGAAAGGATGCTGACTGTCACCTCGAGGGAGACTCCCACACGCCATAATCGTCCCTGCATGTCTTTGCTGCAATGAACTGCAGGGGCGCAAACTGGCCTGGCACGACCCCCACCCTGGCCACTAGGGGTGCAGGGCTGGGAAATGGCTGGCAAGAGAGAGGGCGCTCAGCAAACACAGCGGGCATGCTGCAAACCCCTTAATACACCACAATTAGCAGAGAGAGTGACCCCCCTACAGCTGACGGGGGAAATCACGTGTCTGGGCCCACGTGGTGCCATGCTCCTCTCCTCCAGTAAGCAGGGGCGGGGGGGGGGGGGGCAGGCGGCTCACTCAGACACAAAGGAGGTCCTTTCAAGACACCAGCCCACCTGCTTTTCCTGCTGGAGACCCGGGTGCCCTTGGAAATTTTGGCCTCCCAGTGCACCGTGCACACAGGCTGGCAGGGTGGAAGGAGTCTGCTGCCTGGCTCCTCCGAGGGCACAACCAGAACAAGCGCGTGGGTTCACTCCACAGAGGGAGCCAGCCGGCAGCTTCCTGTGCAGCTCCCTCTGTCTCCTTCTCTTCTGCCTTAGAACTCATCTTCGTGCTGCCCTCAGAAATGCAAAAAGGGTGATTAATAATTAATAGGACAAGATCCTCTTGTCTGCATTATTAAATGCCCAAATGCTGGGACAAACCAGCCCAGGGAGTAGTGGAATCGAATAGACCCTGCAGCTGCACTTAGAGGCTTCTTGATTTCTCTGATCTCTCCCCTGGAAACAAGGTCGAGCCCAGATACAGCGCACTGGACATGCCAGGAGCGGGGGCACAAGGGAAGGACTCTCACGATCTCTGTGACTCCTCTCCGTCTGCGAGGCCCTGGCCTCCTCCAGCACGGAGTGCACTTGAGGGTCACAAATACCCCAACGTCTTCCTGCCGCTGGAGACCACATCTCACAACTCATGGGGGACACAGCAGGGTGGGGTGTCTTTCTCTCTCCCATTTAACAGATGACTAAGTTGAAGCATAGCAGAGTTTACCCAAAAGGGCACTGTTTTACCCCAAAACCACACTGCTAATAAGGCACTTCGTGAAGTTTAAGATGCACATTTTTTTCTCATAGATTAACATCAATGGCTTGTCAAATTGAGTTGGCGCCATCTTTTTAGAGGAACATAAAGTAAGAATCATACGATTGATGGAATGAACTAGAATCCGCTGTAGAGTTCTGGTCTGTCTTTCATTTCCTTTCCTGGTGCTGCATTTAGGGAGAAAATAAGGAAACCAGGAAATGTCAACCCAGGCAGGTCCTCCCCTCCGTCCTTCTGCCCAGAATCCTTCTTTCCCTAGAGCAATCCTGTTCCTCTAAAGAGGCGGTGGGCCTGGTGGGTGGGATGTGAACTCTGGAGCTGATCAGAGTTAGGCTGAATCCTGACTTTCCATCACTTGCTTTGTGCTTTGGGGGTCCCCTGGGTAGGTGCAGAAATGCATGTCCCTCCACGGGGCCTCCATGCTGCTCACAGGGCCTCTGGCATGTTCTCGGGCCCCACAGTGGAGGCAGGTTCTGCTGGGTGGTCTTACATGGCAGTAAGCTCCCTGAAGGCAAGGGCTTGTCTCATCCACTCCCACACCGCTCACCAAACCCCGAGACACGGATAACAGGTACTGCCTCACCGCTAGAAAGGGAAAGGCTCTCGTACACGCTGTTCATTCCCTTTCTAACCTGCCTGTGACTCACCGGGCTGATGTTAGTGTCACTAGTATCGGTTCTGTAGGGACACACAGCCACACTTAGCCAGGAGCATTAGGGGCAGGACCCACAGCAACCCTGGCCAGAGTGGCCTCTGCGCTTCCAGCTGCCTCCCGCTGTCCTGCCACCCTTCTGAGCTCAGGCACAATCCACAGCTGTCTGGGTAGCGGCGCTGGTTTTGGAGGAGATGACAGAGAGCTGCCTGAGATGGCCTCACCTCTTTTCCCCAGGCAGGAGCCAAGTAACAGCCGAGTAAACAGCAGGCGCTAGAGGCTGCGGCCTCCATCACGAGGGTTAAGAGATTCGGGTCGGGTCTCACAGCGGACAGACTCGGCATCAGCTCTCCCTCCAGTCTGGCATCTGCATCTCCAAGTCCAGCCTCATCTGGAAGTGGAGCACGTGCTGACTTAAGTCTCACAACCCAGATGTGGTTCCGGGGGCAGAGGAGGACCAGCCCAGGAACCCGCCCCACCCTGTTGTCTGGGGACCCAGCTCCCACCCCAGCTCTGCCCCTGAGACAAGTGTCCCCAGGCTCCCACCCCTGCCCTGCGGGAGCTGTGAGAACTCAGGGAGGAAGTGTAGGAGAGTGCAGGCTGACGGGAGCCCTGGCAGCTGCTTCACCTCTGTGTCCGGGCCGGGGCTTTAAGAAAAGGCAGAGCACAAACAGTGTTGCCAGCAGCAGGCCCTGGGGACAATGGGGCTGTCCACTTCCCAGGCTAGGCCTCCGCCAGGCACGTCAGACTCCACCCATCCTGGCAGCTGATGTGGCTCCATCAGCTCCTTCCAAGGTCCTCAGACTGAGCCGTGATCGATCCTGAGACACTTCTAACAACACAGTTAAGACAGGAGGGAGGAAGACGCAGCGGCTAGCCAGAAATAATTAAGAGGAAAGAGAATCCCCAAATCCGCTTGTCTCAAAAAAGCCCAACTATCTCTCCCCTCCCCGCCCCCCCATCTCTGTCTCTCTCTTGCTCCTTCTCTCTCTCTCTCTCACACACACACACACACACACACACACACACAGAACCAACTGCCAAACAACACATGTATAAGAATCCAGTTAGCTGTGTTCACCCCCCAGCGGGCTGTCTTTGCGGGAGGGCTCTGCCTGTGGTCAGGGCATTTCTCGGCCATGTCTTGGAGGGCAGGAGCAGGAGCTGGTCTGGCCATGCAGATAGCCGTTTATTTCCTCTCCCTGTGCTTCTTTCTCTCCCTGGGCCTTGCTTCTTCTGTGTATGTAACCCTGTCCTAGGGACAAAAACGAACCTAGACATCGGTAGAAGTAAAATCATGTCTATTTTTGACTGGTTACTATGCATCAGGCGCTGCTCTGAGCATCTTCGCATAAAACCCTCACGAGCTGGACTTCATTGTCCCTCATTTTGCAGATGAAGAACATAAAGGATGGAAACAAGAAAGGAGGTGCTGAGGCTGCCCCTGAGTAGACAAGGAACGGACCCCAGCCTGGGTCTCTCCACCGGCTGGCCCTTCCCACAGCCCGGAGCCCCCGACCCCGGCTGCAAGCCAGCCCTTGGGCATGTTATGCTTGTGAGCATCCACGGGGAGGAAACTTAGAATGCCAGGACACAGCGTCTTCACCTTATACTGGAGCACCTGGGAGTTGGGGGGGGGGGAGGGAAGAAGGAGCCACGGCAGCCGGCGTCAAGACAGACCTCCACCAGGTGCTGACAAACCGCCCTTACTCTCAGATTTGATTCTCTTTGGGCCTGGAATCCCTCCCCTCACAATCCAGGTCTTTGTGTTGAAAATGTCCCTCTTCCTTCCTTTTTCTTCTGCAGTGCAAAGCTTCCCCTTACTGGCTCTAAGCTGCTCTTTCTCAGCAGGCCTTCCCAGGTCTCTGCAATCAGAGGCCGCGGCAGGAGCGAGGGCCCCGAGGATAGATAGAGAAGGGTAACGGCCCCATGAAGAGAAACACCTAAGAGAAACTGGTGGCTTTCACAATCTTCAAGTCAATTCCACCAGCCTTTTTGCACCTGCTTGGTACCTCCTTCTCAGCAGGCATGGGGGATGCAGAGCCTGCCTGCTCGTGGTTCTTGGTCTAAAGCAAGACAACCAGGTACACTGATACCTAGAAAATGCAACCATTGCCAAATACATGATTTGAGCAAAATTCTCTGAGAGCCAAAAGGGAGAATGAGGAAAAGAGGCCCCTTGTCTAAGCACCAGCCCGGGCTGCACACCAAGGACACAAAGACAGACGAGTCCTGGCACCTGCTTCCAGAACCTCACCATTTCGTGGAGGAGATAGAGCCCTGACTGGACAATCACACACCATGTGCTGGTGCCCGGACCGCAGTCTCATAGGGCCGGTGGGCGACGGAAAACAGCAGTGGAGTCAGTTCAGCCAGTGGGTTAGGACACCGAGAGGCCTTCGTGTTCAATACACTGGCGTAGGGGTCCATTTGCAGTATTCTCTGAGCTCCTCAAGAGTGGGCTTTGAACAAAGGGTGGGCAGCCATCCAGGGGAACCCATGCAGAGGAATTTCGAACAGGAAAACAGAGGTTGCAGGAGGTATCTCTGGGCTCTGGACCTGAACTTGGATAAGAAGACGCCACTGGGAGGAGACTTGATGGGCAGTAAGGAGGAAGAGCCATCGCCCCAGCGGAAACAGTTGTCTGAGGAGCGTTTAAGGAAAGGATCAGTTCCAAAGGTGTGGGCGGAGAGTGGGAAACATGGGCAAGTAAAGTTCCCCAGGACTAGGGTTGGAGGGCACCGTTAACACCACCAGACCTGGAGGGAAAGGGGACCCAGGGGGACCCAAAGACGTTCACATCCTATCCCCAGAATTTGTGAATATGCCGCTTATGTGGCAAAGGGGACTTTCAGATGTGATTAAGTCAAGGATCTTGAGATGGAAGAGGATCCTATGTTATCTGGTGGGCCCAATGTAATCACAAGAGTCCTTACAGGAGAGAGGGTCCGAGTCGGAGAAAATGTGAGAATGGAAGCAGAGATAAGAGACAGACAGAGACAGACAGACAGACACAGAGTGAGGAGAGAGATTTGAAGTCGCTTCTGGCTATGAAGATGGAGAAAGGGGCCATAAGCCAAGGGATGCAGGTACCTCCAGAAGCTGGAAAAGGGGAGGAAACAAGTTCTCCCCTGAGCCTCCAGAAGGAACCAGCCCTGCCAACACCTTGCTATTAGGACTGTGGCCTCCAGAATTGTAGGATAAGTTTGTGGGAATGTGTTACAGCAGCTGAATGAAACTAATATACAGGGGTTATCAGAGCAGCAGCTGAGGTGCTGGGCCTTAGGTTGAGGGACATAGCCAGGCCAGGGAACCCTGCAGGAACCCCCCAACCACTGCTCCTGGTTGTGACCCCTCCTGGTGCTGCCCCATGGCTGCCCCTGGTCAGAAGCCAGAAGGCAAGGAGTAGATGGACTCAGGTCCCAGCAGAGTGGACTAGCAGGAGTGGGGGGTGCGTGGGGGTGGGGCAGACAGAAGCTAGCCAGCCACACAGAGATAGGAAAACAGCAGAATCTCCATACTGTTTTCCATAGTGGTTGCACCATTCCTCAAAAAATTAAGGATAGAACTACCATACGATCCAGCTATTCCACTGCTGGGTATTTATCCAAAGAACGTGAAAACACCAATGCGCAAAGATACATGCACCCCTGTGTTCATTGCAGCATTATCTACAATAACCAATACTTGGAAGCAACCTAAGTGTCCATCAAGGGACGAATGGATAAAGAAGCTGTGGTATATATACACAATGGAATACTACTCAGCCATAAGAAACGATGAAATCCAGCCATTTGTGACAACATGGATGGACATTGAGGGTATTATGCAAAGTGAAATAAGTCAGAGGGAGAGGGTCAAATACTGTATGATCTCATTCATTAAGTAGTAGATAAAAACAACAACAAACAAACACATACAGACAGAGATTGGATTGGTGGTTACCAGAGGGGAAGGGGGAAGGGACGAGGGTGAAAGGGATAATTCAGCACATGTGTGTGGTGAAGGATTGTAATTAGTATTTGGGTGGCGAACCTGATGTAATCTATGCATAAGTAGAAGTATAATGATGTACACCTGAAATTTACACAATGTTATAAACCAATGTGACCACAACAAACAAAAATGAAGCAAAGAAAACAACAGAGATGAAGCCTGCTGAGCAGAAGGGGACGCACCTGGTATGGGGGCAATGGTAGTCTGGAGGTGGCACCGGGCCCAGATCGTGCTGCTCCTCCAACTTCAGGATGAAGCATTTAACCTCTCCTCCCTCAGCAGTGGGGCAGCCGTCGGTTGTCCCCGGTGAGTGGGAGTTGATGCTCCCATGCTGCGGGTGCAGGGAGACCCAGGAGTCCCAGGAACCCCAGTGTGACTAGTCCTGGCCTCTCCAAGCCCCGTCGGTGGCCCTTCTTATGGTGGGAATAGTAGGCAGCAGACCTCTTTCTGTATTTCCCACAATAACTAGATGTCTAGGGCAGTTCCAGGAATCAATGGATGTTTCTTGCAAAACCATTAGCTATAAGACTTGAGAGCCAAGGGTGTGCAGACAGACAGAGGCAGCCGCGCACTCTGCATCCCCAGGAGAGGCAGGCACGGGACAGGTGCCTCGGGAGCACCTGGGTCCCCCAGGAGGTGTTAGTCACCAACTCGTCCACACTGGGAGGAGCAGGTCCCAGAGGAGAAGAGGGATGTAGGGGCTTTTTCCAGCCATACTTCCTATGAGGCCAGAAGACCTCATCCTAAGCTCATCTCTGCCTGTGGGGTGAACCTTGGCCCTTCTCTGAGTCTCTCTCAGCACACTGTGCTGGGCACACCACCCCACGAGAGAACAAGCGGAGAGATCCATGGTGGTGGGAGGCAAGAGGCGGCTCAAGGCTGTGGAGCTAGAAAGACCGGTAATGATTAAACGAGAAATCGCACACATGCGCTCTCACACCCACACGCTGTCTCGTCGGTGCTTTCTTCCACTCCGTCATCCTCCTCCCACCCCTTCTGCTGCTGGCGTCCCTCTCCATTACTTATGTTCACAGATGTGATCTCTGTAAACTCACCCTCTGTGTGTCATGCCGAGAGAATGGTTAAGTGACCCCAGGCGGCCCAGCAGGACACTGGGCACGGCTTTTAGAACAACCTCATTTGCATCAGGCAGAGCGCATCCTTGTGTCATTGCAGAAGATGAAAGTTTGCCTCTCTCTTCTTCTGCTTCCCCTGTTCAGACATCTGACTGGGCACCCACTCTTATCAAAAAGGAAAAGAAATACACCGGCCAACTTTCTCTCTTCTCTTGCCCGAAGATTCTTTGCCTGCGTAATTGAAACCGAGGGAACAAAAATGCACAAAAGCAAGTGGCACAGATGTTTCCATCACAGGCACCTCAAATAACTCCAAAGGGCCCTCACCGAGTGGCGCCTGTGAATATATTTCATGCCTGGCTCGCTGAGAATTAGCATTGGAAGTCATCACTGTGAACACAGGGAGCTGGATGAATTTCAATCCAGTGCAGAAACCAGCCACTTCTGTTGCTGGCTGTCAGCTGCAATCACATCACTGCAGACATCTTTTGCAAGACCAGCAGAAGCCGGCATGTCATTTTTGACATAGCTGCCTGTCCCTTTTCACTGCTCAGCTGACAGCACTCCCAGCGCCTGCCTGTTGCTCTGTGTTGAACAGACCCAGGTGCCCAGGCTCAAAGCTCTGGGGTTTCTCTGGAAGATGTCAGCTCAGCTCTATGTCTTGGACGGCAGAGCCGCTGGACCAATTGATTTGCCTGCCAGCCACACCAGGCGTGCAGGAGAGGGGTTGCTGGGAACATCCGTGGAGAGCTGACATATCTTTCATAGGACAGGCACGCCGGCTCTGAGAAGAAAGCAGGTAGTGCAGGAGGCTTGGCCTTGCCGACGCTGAGATTGTGTCCTCCCAGGGGTGCTTCTGATCCCTCCGCCTGGAATAGCAGGGGCACCTGGGGAACATGAAACGGTGCTGCCGTGGCTGTTACCTCCTGCAGCACTGGTCTCACCCTGGCTACATATTTACAGATGATAATTTATTTACCTTTTTTTATCACATGAAGAATACATCAGCATGGAGGGAGGAAAAATACAAATAAGTGCATGATGGTATCTTCTCTTTCTGTAAATCTCCAAAGATCAGAGGAGAAAATTCCCACTTCTTTCTTCGGTGGGCTCTTGACAAAATTCTGAGCCAGCCAACACTTGAGCCAACTGAGCATCTACAATGCACTCAGTGCTGTTGGAGACGAGAGTGAATAAGGCCTGATGCCCATCCGGGGGGTGCCATTCATACGGGGAGACTGAGTACGCAGGCATATGTATGTGGGCTCTCTGTGTATAAAGCGTACGTATTAGTGATGCATATGTGCATGCATACCTAAGACCACATACACACGCAGATACGTGCATGACACATACATGGAATTTGGACTCAGATCAAGGATTGAGTCCACCACTGACAAGCTATGTGGCCTTAGGCACATCATTTGGCCTCTGTAAGCCTCAGCACCTTCATCTGCAAAGTTAAGATAAGTCACCTCCCTTACCTGCTCCCCCACAGCAGCACGTGAGGGAGACTAGAAGTGCTCAGGACTGCGAGGAAACAACTGCACTCCAGGGAGCAGGCAATCTGCTCAGATATCCTCCAGGCCCCTTTCCTTCCCCCCTTGACCTCACTCTGGGCAGTTCATGCAGCTGCCATTCGACCAGGTCCAGCTCAGGAAGGTGAGGCAGGATCCAAGGTGCAGCGGGGAGGCTGACCCAGCTCCCGGGAGCTCAGGGTGCTGAGTGCTCTGTGCTTTGTCCCACTGTCCATTTAACCTCACCAGAGTCCCGTGCAGGAGCAGCGTTGCTATCTCCACTTTCAGGTGCGGCACGTGCAGCTTTGAGAAAGGAGGTGACTTGCTGCGGCTCCTGCAGTGAGAGCAGGAGCCAGTCACCCAGGTTGCTCTGACACAGAGTGAGCTCATGCGTGGGCCTGAGCTGGGTCTTCCCTTGTCCCCACGGTGCCACCCCTCCCTGCCTGCTCCCTGCCTGCATGGACTGCTGACTGCATGGACTTGCTCTCGGTCTTCTCGTTGGGATTTGACCATGGGGAGCCCTGGCAGTGGGGAGAGAGAAGGATGAGAAGAGGGCATAAATCCCCTGGCTTCCCCACTGCAAGGACCCTATGGACGCTGCCCTGGCCAGAGGTAGCCTTCCCTGCATGGGCCTCCAGTTCTGATAGTTGCTCCCTCTCATGGTCCAGGCCCAACAGTGGTAACCAAATGCTCTGACTAGCCCTGTGGTTAGCAAACCACTGTCACCTGCATCCCACCCACACCTTTCTAAATGGACCCTTGATTAAAAGATCCTAAAAATGTCTTAATTTCTGCATGTCATCTATTTGCTGTTGGGCCCTGAGGGAGGGTACACAAGGAAGGATTGGGGCACCTGGCAGGCAGGGAGCACTCGATGGACTGTGAGTCTTAGCCAAATCCCAACCCTCCAAGAACCTCTGAGCCACCAGGAGGGCACTGCGGGGTCGACCAGATGTCCGAGGAGAAACAGCTCCACACTGTGACACCTCAGACAAACCTGGTGAGCACCAACCTTTCTCTGCTTGGTCTCCTGCCTCCGGCCCTCTTTCCATTTCCTCCCAAGCCACACCTGCACACTTGGGCTTGCCAGGCAGGGATGGTGCCCTCAACACCGTGACTCCATTTCCTTGTCCTGCTCCCTGCAGTGTGAGCTAAATGACCGGCTCCACCGCTGGGTCTCCAGTCTCACGTCCCTCCTCTTGATTACTGAGGTGCGGTGGCCAGCCTGTGCTCAGCGGGGCTCATTTAAAGGAATCTGGGGAGCTCCCTTCCTGATGAGAGGCTCTGAGACCCCCTCCCCAGGCCCCCTGGGTGGGAGCAGGAGCCCGTGAGTGCAGAGAGAGGCTCAGGCATCCTCCGACACCCTCCACCTCCATGAGGGACCTCACTCACTGTGCCGGCATTTCAAATCCGGCACGAGGCAGAGAAAAGCGGGATTTGCTCTGGATTTCCCCTCTTGGCTGGAGGAGGCTGCATGTTTAGCTAGAGTCATGCTTGAGATATTTACACAGAATCTGGGAGCAATAAGAGGGATGCTGCAGAAAGATAATTCCTGTCCTGTCATTTCAGCTAATGAGTAGAGCTCTGACAGGGATCGACAAGGGAAGGACTTGGGAGAGAGTCTAACCCACTCCAACACGAATGCCCAGTTCTCTTCCAGGCCTGCTGGCCTCTGAGTCCACACACAGGAGGTCCGTCAAAGATAGTTCCCTTGCAGCAAATGGCCACCCACCTCCTGGGGAAAGGTGGAAAGAAGAGTCTTCATCAAACGAAGATTTAGAAAGAACCGTCATGTTGCCTGTTGGAATTCCCTGGGGGGACACCAGTCGCAGACACTGATGAACACACAGCAGTGGGGATTCTCCCACCTGCGACAGGACACCAAGACCTTTCCTTGGACCCAGCTGTCCATACAGCTCAGTGAGCTACGTAACCTCCCTTAGGCCAAAATATTGTTTTTGACAAAAGGGACCTTACAATGAGATTGTGCCCCCATATCTTCAAACCAACCCTCTCTGTGATTTCCCAACAGTCGTCCTACAAGAATGCTTCTGTCTCCAGACTTGTACAAACACACAAACAACAACTGGCATGGGAAGCTTTAGTATTCCTAGAAACCAATCCATCTCTCTCTGTTTTAAGTTGAGCTTCTGAACCCACACTGACCACTCTATTCAAACTGAGCAAGTCACCCCTGACCCCACAAATATCAGGTACAATAGACCACTGGAACTTTCTCACCCTTTGGATACTGTCAATTTCCCTTTCAATCTTAAAAGTCTATGGTCCCTTGGCTCCTAAGTGATGTGGGACAAAATTAACCAAAAAGTATTTGCGGCTTCTCCCCTTTCCTGGCCTTCTAAAGAGAGTTCTGTAGTCAATCACCCAGTTCGCTCCCTCCTAAAAAAAAAAAGAAATCTTTTGGTGGTTGAGGTCAATCCCCATAATAATGGATAATCACAGAAGGACGAGAAAGTGGTGAATGTGGCACAGGCATGTGTAAAGGAAATTTTAGGGGTTTGAGGACTGAAATGCTTGGGATGACCTTCAGAGTCTAAAGGAATTAGGGTAGAAAAGAGTGGAAATACTCTGGAAGGTAAGGTTGGTTATAAATGGGTACTCTGTGAACTTCTCTGGAAAACGCAAATACAGGAGCTGAGTAATTTCGAACGACTTTTTGTTACTAGGTTCTTTCCTAGACCTTGAACTCTCTTGGATGAAGGGGCCTCCGGATTTGCAGTTGTGCAGGCCGCATTCCTGTCTGGCTCTTTTTCCTCTGCACACACCCCTGTATGTCCCCAAGCTGTTCTCAGCCCATGGCTGTCCCTCCCCTGGACTCTCTCATCTTCCTCTTGGGTTGAACCCCCACCTCTGTGCTGATGACCCTGGATCGCTATCTCTGGCCCCAACAATTCCTCTGAGCTTCAGACCTGGGGACTCCTCAGATTCCCATCCCACATCACTCCTTCGCTGTTCTGTGAGCTCTATCCCATCACTGAAATGATAACTCCTCTTCCTAGTGTCCAGGAGTGTTACCTGTACCTCTCTTGGCACTTACTTTATTTAAGATAAATATTTCCAGCTAAGGAAATGTGCATAAACTTGATGGTTTTTTATTTAAAAAGCCATAAAAGTAGAAAGAATAAATCACCCGTAAAACTGCCACCCAAACACTGCCAACAACTCATTGTGAGAGGAGAGAGACAAACGCCATTGAAAACCTGGAAATCATTAGATGTCCTGGTCACTTCTTGTAGCAAAAAACAACCCAACACAGTTCCATAGCCGCTAAGAGCATCTCTGCCTTATAGGATGGAAGCTTTGATCTCTACGACCATCGATGAAGGTTACGTGACGTTCCTCAAATGTGCCTTTGTGCTGGCAGAGCTGAGCACTGTCCCTGGCATGGGGGATGCCTGGAGACCTGAACTGGGATGCAAAGGAGAGAGAAGAAAGGTTCTCTATCCCCAGAGAACCCTGTGGGTACATGGCACTGAGATGCTATGGAGCAGAAATTTGGCAAATGGAGGCAAGGGGAAGCCTGCATCCTCTGGAGGAGTATCACTGATGGCACATCCCCGGGCAGAGTGCAGAGGAGGCGGAGGAGAGAGAGCAGGAGGAAGCTGCGATTTCTTCATCCCTGGTCCCCTCCTCCCCGTGCAGTGGTCTCTGCTCATGATTACCTCAAGGTAAACGTGCAGAAGATACACACACACACTCAGAGTTCAGGTGTTAACCCAAGTTGCGGCACAAATTTAACCTAGACTTCTGTAAACCTCGGAATTATCATCAACACCCCGCCATCCACCCACTAGGATGAAAACCATTATCAGGAGCAGAGCTTTATCTCAGTCCAACCACTCCAGTGTGTGTCGTGACTCCTTCTCCCCACTGACTAGGAGGTGCAGGCGTGTCCCGGCGTCTCTTGCACTCAGCCTGCGTCTTTCAGTCCCGGGTTTGCTAACCCAGGGGTTGTGGGCCTCATGCCAGTGATGGCCCCTCTCAGAGGACAGGCAGGAATCTGCCCTGTTGTAAACATTCCTTGTCCTGGCCGAGCTTTGGGAGTCTCCTTCATATGGCATCCCAAACATTTCAGACCCAAAGTTTCCATAACCAGACTCCGGATGCTCCCTGCCCCGATGAAGGTCTCCCTCCGGTTGCTCAGGAAGCGTGGAGCCACACTCATCACACCCTCCACATCACGGTGGGTCAGGACACCTGCCGACTCCACCACTAAGACAGACCCTGGGTCAGATCAGTCCTCACCGCCTCTGCCACCACACCCCTGTCCCAACCCCCATGACCTCAGACCCAGAGGACCACCCTGAGCCCTGGCAGGTGTCTCTCCACCAACCCCCCACGTCTACAGCTGGGTCCTCACACGCCACTCAGGGCTGCCCTTGCACCAGCCATCTCCCAGCAGGTCACTCCCAAAATGGCCCAGGGGCCCCCATTTCACTTTGAATAAAAGACCAAGTCTTCCCGACAGACACAGGGCTCCATGATCTCTCCCTGGACGCCTCTCTGACTTTGTCCCCTCCCTTCCTCTGCCTCAATCTTGCTCTGGCCACAGTGAGCCTCCCGACAACCCTTGGCCACATGCCCCCATCCCCGCTTGTGCCACCTCCCTTGACTCCTCCCTGGGGGGCTCTCTCCCCTCATTTCCGAATGCCACTTGGCTCAAGTGACGATGTCAGGGTGTTGCTTCCTCTGATAGGCCACCATGACACTGAATCCCAAGTACCCCATGCACTTCCAAACCCTGCCCCCCATCCCACCTTCCCTTTTTATGTCCCTAACACGTGACTTCCAACGCCACAGAACTGACTTAAGTGTTAGGTCACCACTCGTCACCCGCCTCCCACACAGCACTGTAAGTGCATGAAGAGCGGGAGACTTTGTCCTTGGTTTTTTTAAACTTGTGGACCCCGACTACAAGAACTTGCACGAAGTCTTCACTGGACGCTTGTTTGATGGTTAAATGGCGCCCAGCTGAGCTCAGTCCACTCCCAGGAAGACGAGAAATGATAAAACGAGAGTGTCATTTTCGGCCACTGAGTTTTGGGTGGCTCAGTGTGCAGCAAGAGACACCTGCCTTGCTGCTCCTCACTGTCCAAGGGTGTGCACACAAGGGGGTCTGAGGGGCCCAGCACCACCCTGACCACTCTGAGCACCAGAGAAGGAGGAGCCCAGTGCAAAGGAAGAGGCAGAGGCAGTGTTTGCAGAGCGGCTGCAGCAAGGTATTGCGACATCGTGGCCAGTGGGCTGTTAGACCCGCTTTGGAAGAGGCACTTGGGGACACAGGCACCACCTCCTCGGAGAGGTAAACAGCCAGGAGGAACAGGGACTCAGGCAGCACTGGCTATCCCAAACTTCTGCCATCAGACCACAAGGTCTGGTCACCAGCTGCACTTCCTAGGTCCTGCACCTTAAGAACCTGAATTAAACCAAGTTGTCTTGCCTTCCTCTCCAAAAAAAGAAAAAGAAAAAGAAAGCTAAATGAGTGACTCACCTGGCAGACCCCTACCTGGGGAGAGAGCCCCGCAGCCATCGCACGCCTTGAGGGAGAGGGGTGTGCCATTATCCTGCAGCCTGGCACGGGGAGACATCCATGACTCCACTCTCCCTGGGGAGACACGTTCCTCTGGATGGATCATTTCTCATTGCTCCAATGAGAGCCCGAAATTAGACAGGTAGGAAAATGCACTGTGGTGTTGCCAGTGGGAATCGTTTCTGAACCGGATGCTTCTCTGGGACCAGAAACTGGAACCAAGAGGACAGGTCCTGGGAAATTTCACTTGAGTGGGGAAGGGATTAAATTTGGGCTGAATTGTGCCTGAGCCCAAAGTCAGAGGCCAGGCCAGTCCTGGAACGGGGAGGGTAAGCGGCAGTTTGGAAGCCACACAGTGACGCGGTGTCACCATGAGGGTCCAATCAGGAAGACACCCCACTCTGAGGGCTTAAAACTGAGGGAACCCATGCAGGGAGCTGGTCACATGGCAGAGGGGCTGAGAGGAGAAGGAAAGGGACCCAGGCAAGTCAGCCGAGAGCCGTGACAGCTCCCGAACGTGCACCTCCGTGGAATGAAAACCCGGCACTGGGGAAACTTGACTATTTTTAACCTACAATCTTTCCTGTCTAGTTTCCCCTTAGAAGTTATAAAGGATTTTTAAAATGTCACCCTGTCAGCTCTGTGATGAGGAGAGCCAAGAAAATGGGTATTTAAGAGAGTGGCAGTTCTTCCCAGGGCACGCGTCGTGGAAACCGCAGGCGTCCACCGAGAGCTCGGCTGGGAAAGCCAGGGGCAGGCACGGCGTCGGAACGTGCTCCTTTCACCAGAGTTTTCTCAGCCTGCCAGCCTTCTCTCTGTGCTTCATCATGGAAGTGTGTGGCATCTGGCTGGTCACCATGACCCTTTTCCAAAAGTTAGGCCACCTGCCACCACCTACCCCCACGTCCTTCCTGACAAAATGGTGCTGCCAGGAAGAATCTCTGAAGCGTCAAACGCCAACCCCGGCCCTGCAGCTTTGTCAAGTGTTAGACCCATTTCTGTGGCAGGGATGTGACGAGGAGGGAACACACAGAACCCTAAGTGACAAGATCTTATGCTACGGGTCACGGTCTCAGCAGTCATGGGTGGTTCTACAGACATCTTTAGTAAAAAAGACTGAAATGAAAAGCCAACCCAAGCCAAGTGGCTGACAGGGAGGAGCCCGAAGCCCCAAGCTAGCTGTCTTCTCTTTCTTAGATTGTCACGCAGCCTGTGGTGACGAAATGTTAACGTAAAAAACATGAGTGTTAAAGAAAAGGAAAGAGAAGCCCCAAAAAAGAGACAGGCCACATGTCACGTTAGAAATTCCATCCCAGCCAGGGACAGTGTGTTTCCATTTTTAATGTGAATCTAAATAGATACTGTAAAAATCCAGAGTGTTCCACAGCTAAGATATCATTTGAATTCATAACTGCCCTATGCAGGAGGCAGAACAAAGACTTAAACCCATTATACTTTGAGGACACTGACCACAGGGACTCAGAAGTCACGGTCTTAGTGTAGCCTGGACTGGCCTCTCAGCATCCCCACCCACAGGTTGTGGGCCGCAGATGCCCCGTGCCAGGGTGCCAGCATGCTGTGAAGCTGCCTCCAGCGCTCTGGATATGCCAGGTCTCAGCTGCAAAAAGGAGAATGGAGGTTGGAAGACAAGAATAAAGTAGGATATTTTGGGTGTGTGAGACCAGCTTAGCTTCGGAGAAGGGTTTTAGGGTAGAAAATGATGACATTTATACACCTTCCCTGATCAGCTTTGTGTAGACTTCAGCACTTTTAACAGTGGAAAGATGATACTTTGTCTTTAGTGATATGTGACATCAATTAAACAGCAAATCTAACCAGCTAGCCAAACAAACAAACAAACAAACAAACAAAAAAGGCAATCGTCTGCCGCTGGTATCCAGCTGCTTGGTTTCCAGGGTCTGATTTGCTACCCATAATGAGACATATTAAAAATATCCATTATGTATAGGATGAGAATATGCAACCAGTGTACGCAACTCAAACTGCATCTATCCCTGTGTGGCCAAGGGTTAGCAGTGTTTCGCACTGGAGTTTTCACCTCTGAAGTCGACCATCTTCCCTAGTCCTCTACGTCTTTGTTGAGACCTGGAGACGTGTCTTGCAGGTGCTCCTCTGAAAGTTCCCCAGTTATCACACTTATCGTGACAACTGGTGATGGACAAGCCTGTCTCTCTAGGGGAATACAAGCTTCTAGAGGTACGGCCTCTACCTGGGTGATCTCTTATTCATCTTCAGCAAACCGCCTGGCTCATAGCAGAACTCAGTAAATATTTGCTTAATGACTGAACGCACAGTGTGCGTTCCAGATGGAGGTGAGTGTGTATTCACCCTAAGAAGCCAGCGTGTCTGAGTGTGCCCATGGGCCTGCAGAGGCCATCCTCTCTGGTGTGTTTTTGCACCAGGCACAGAGGTGCCTCCTGGGAAGAAACTCAGGGTAAAGCAGACACTAGACTGGGTCAGAGGGCAGTGACTTGGTTTCAGGACAAGGACTATCACTCAGAATGTCCTAGAGCCTGTCGCCTAGAACTCATGCTTAAAAGTGGGGGGGTGGGGAGGGTGGTGTGTGTGTGTGTGAAATTAGGATTGAATAAAAATAAAAGAAGAGAAAAAACCCTGAAATATATACCATTGCCAGCAGCTTCTGCCTTGGCATCCTCATCGTGGGCCTCAGCAATCATCCTTGGTGTCATCAGTGTCTGCAGGAAGACCAGTGCCCTTGGTGGGTGTCAGCAGAGAGGAGAGACATTGACACAGCAGGTCTGACGTGGAGAGGAAGCCCCCAGATGGCTGAGAGTGCTGGGCAGGGCGTCACAGTCAACATGCCCCCAGACCTCAGGGCAGAGATGAGAGGGGCCCGCGTCCTCGGGAGTGGGGAGTTCAGGCAGCAAACACGGCAGTCTGGCTGTCGTGACAGTGCTGGCTCCACCTGGCTCTGCACCTCGAGCACCTGGGTTCAACAGCTCTGCTTCCTTTCTCACCACATAGGGCCCATTTTTTGAAAGACTTCATTTGATCTAATTAACAGGTCACAGTCTGTGCAAGGGGCCTGAAACCATCATTTACTATTCTTTGGGTGAAGAGATTGAATTTCCTTGATAAAATAATAAAAAGAATATGCATATAGGGCTCTAAAGTTTAGAATTGTGTTCATGAGATTTACCCCATATCATACTAAAAACAACTTAGAAAATAGGCGTTGTTATTAACGTTTTAAAAATAAGAATATTGAAGCTGAGAGAAGGTATGTGATTTGCCCCATAACACATATTTAGTAATTAGCTGATTCAAAACTCAAATTCATATCCAGTGCTCTGTGAGCAACATAATGCCACCTAAACATGACCTCAGAGGAGTAATCAAAATTAACAATCAAATGTGCATGGAATCCAGGTCCAAATGGTTGAGTTAGGTGCTGTGAGGAATACATACACAAAAATCGATTTTATCTGAACGAGTCTGTAGTTCCCATTGGGGAGTTAATGGGACAGAAACATGTGGACCCACGATCTCAGTGTGGGGAGACAGGGACGTCCATCTACATTTCCATGTTTCTCTACCTCTCTGCAGTTACTTGGGACACCTGTCCAATTCTGGCCAATTGTTAAATGACAGTCACCACTTCTGGTCTGAAGCATAGAAAAATCAGCACCAAAGCCTCTTCGTCCCCGCTGCAGTGACGCCAGCAGCTGTGTCTCAGATTCTGGGCGTCTCAGTCCAGGCTGGCCTGAAGCATCCTGGTTCACGCTTGTGGTCCTGGCAGAGTTGTCGCTCACATAGGCACCTGTAGTCCTACCTGGAAAACACGACCACAACACTCTGAAGCGCTCCTTGTCGACAGATGGAGCCTATTTCCCACCCTTGATTCTGGGCCGGACACGTTGCTTGATTTGACCAGGAAGATGTGACAGCAGTGACGCTGTGCGGGTTCTGGATTCCTGGGCTTCCGCTCCTGCTCTCGCTGCCCTGGGTTGCCAGGCTACAAAGCAGCCCAGTGGAGCCCACTCTGGGAGAAGCGATTCCAGCTGGAAGAGAAATGAGTCACCCCGTCAACACATAGAGCCAACTGCCAGCTGTGTGAGTGAAGCCACTGCCACCCGTGCCCCAGATCAAGTCCTCCTCTAGACGAACGCAGAGTCATGATCCAGCCCAGAAGAAACCATGAGAAACAATAAATTGTTGTGCGAAGCCACTAAAATTATAGAGTGGTTTGTTGAACAGCAACAGGTAAGCGCAACAGTGCCTAGGTGTGTTGCAAGGCCTTCTTAGAGATGATGCAGCTGCAAAATGGTGGCTCTTTCATTACCCTGAGACCCTAAGTAATTACACAAAGCAGAAACTCCTCTCCCTCTACTTACATGCAGTGGACATAAGGTGTGAGTAAGTCATAGTCTTCCTTATTTAAGCCACCGAGCACAGGCACCTGGTTTATCCTGGCTGAGATATAGGACAATCAGATACAGATATTTACCACACTAGTGACTGATTTCTGAAAATCAGGTTTGTGTGAAAACACTAACTATAGTGTGTTTCCAATTATTTTAAATTGAAAAATATATATATTATTCATTGATCCAAAACTCCTGAATGACTTACCAAAACATAAACATCTTTTATTTGTAAGTAACAAATGAACACACTGGTAGGCAAAGTGCTTACAACGTCACCTTCTGCAGCCCCAGACAATGACCATGGCTGTCAGCAAGCTGGGGTCTGTGCACAGTGACAGAGTCTGCAGCACCAGCGACTTCATGAGAAACACGTGTCCTCTAGGGACCCTCTGCACGCGAGTCAAAGCATGAGCATGCCATTCCGACATCCCGCGAGTGTGACCTACAAATTCCCCCTGACACACGTTATCTTTCTAAAGTGTTGCAGTGAGTTCGGGTTACATAAATATAAATTTCTCCCATAGAAACATCAGCAGAAAAACACTTCAGTGAAGTTTGTGTTTAAAAAACCCAGAGGTGTTGTATCAAGAATATTAACACTAACCAGTGAGAGACTCTGACATCCTATATGAGATGTCACATACTTTCCAAGGAAAAGCAGAGGGGACAGAAGAACCCACTAAGCTCAGACGGTGAGGGAGGACAGGGCCTGGAAGAAAGACCAAGATAACTGGGAAGAGAGATGGGAGAAATAGACTTGGTTACAAAGTTTCTGTTTGGAGCAGGGGAACAGTTTTTAAAGAAACAAAAACTATACTTGAAATTATAAAGCATTGAATTATTGAGATAACTGTAATTTACCAAATTTGTAGTCTAAGAAAAGATAGAACACATAAAAAATTATAGCTTGAACTCTTAAGGGGCAAAGGAAAAGAGCTAGCAGATTTTCCATCTTCAACACGACATGCGCCTGAGTAATTATTTGAGCTCACAGGTAACTCCTGCTAAGCTCACCTTTATTCAAGTTTTGGCAGGTCTGCAGTGGATCTCAAGGCCTTGAACCCCGAATGATCCAGGCTCGTGCCCCTTCTGGTGTACCTCGCACGGTACACGTGGTGGAGCCTGTGAGGACTGGCTGCAATTTACAAATGAGAAAGATGAGTCTTACCTGAGGTCAAAGGGAGACGAAGTGGAGAGCCAGCAGTGGGGCACTTCCCTCCACGGCTCTGAAACCCACAAAATATGACCCGGACCTTAATCACAGTGTCTTCTCTTGGAGGCGTTCACCTTTAGAGATTTTGCATCTCTCATGTCTTTGTCATCATTCAAGACTGGACTTCTTTACTGGAGCTTTCCTGATCCACACTTCTCCCCACAGCCTCTCTATTCCACCACCAAAGTAAGTCCTCCTACTATTTTCCCAGAGGAGTATGTTACCTGCACCTCTATTAGCGCTTATTCAATTTAAAATAAATATTTTCCACTAAAGAAATATACATAAACTACATAATTTTTATTAAAAAAGAAAATAAATCACCCATAAGCCTACCACCCAAAAACTACCAGCAGATTGTCATGAAAGAAGAGAGATCTATATCATTGAAAACTCAGAAATCACAAAACGTCTAGGCCATTTGGTGCAGGAAAAAACAGCCTAACACAGTTCCATAGCTAGTAAAATATCTCTGTTTTATAGGATGAAATAATTGATATTTGTGACATCATCAATCAATGGTTAAATTATTTCTCATATTTTGTATGCAGCAAAGTGTGCAATCCACTTCAAAAATATTTCAATTCAAAATTCAACATGATGTGTGTGTGTGTGTTTAAATTTTGCTGATCAAATCTGGAAACTTTAGTTATCATCTGCAGAATTCATTCAAGTACAGCATCCTGTCAATCCATGATGCTGGACAAATGAGGTATTCCCAAAACAGCATTAAGCAGCGGGATAAATAGCAATAAATAAAACATATTTGGACACTAATGAAGTGTCAGTTATATAACCTCTCAGAGTTTCTGTGAAGCTGATTATAATTGCATTTAAAATAAATACAATGTAATGAATTGTGAACTGTCCACAGTGCTGAAAGGGATGATGCGTTCGTGGTGAGCATGAGAGTGGGCTGAGAGTCAAATGCACTGATAGAACACTGAGTTGATTTTACCATTTGTGTTAATGATCTGGAAGAAAGAATAAAGACGCAGTTAACGTAAAGCACAGATTTGAAGATTATCCAGGAGGTGAAAATATTATGGTGATGAACACTGACATTTGTAGAGGGTTTGCAATGTTCCTGAGCACATTCTCCTCCTTTTCCTACTCTACTTCTGTAAGGAGGGAAGAGCAGGTATCATTACTCTGCCCATAAAAATTCCCAGGCATGGAGATTATAAATTTTCCTATTGCCAGAAACACGGCTAGGTCTAAGATCTTTGTCTCTTAACCCTGGTCTTGGTCCACTCCAAGAGAGAAAGAACACAAAAGAAAAGATAACCTTTTGACTCCCAATGGGGAATGAGATATGTAACTAGCATTCGATGAGCTGTTACTACGTGACAGGCTAACTGGCCTAATCCCAAGTTGTTTTGGGATAAAATAAATGTAATTTATTTTACATCTCATAACAACTCTATGAGATGGGTATTACCATCATGATTTCAAGATGAGGAAAGAAGGGCTAAGAGAAGTTAACTTTTTCAAGTAAACAGCAAACTTTATATATTGTAATTAACTAAAGCATGCATTTATTAACTCAGCTAAAGCCTCTTATTCTTCTACTAGAGAGTACGCACTATGCTGGGCACTGAGATACAGGAAGGGACAAGATACGTCTGATCCCTTCCTTCATGGAGTGGAAGTTATAAATAGGCAATTAAAATGCAGAGCAGAGGGAGCACAGTGCAGGCAGAGTAAACAGCATGAGCAGTGATCTGGAGGTGAGAGGGAAGATGGCTCACTTAATAGACTGAGTAATTGGTTATGGCTCCAGCAGAGTGTGAATGGGTCTGAGAGCACAGAGTTGAAAGAGAAGTGGCTGGGGACATATGCAAGGTGCAAGTCAAGAAGGGCATTCTCAGTCCCGAAAGAAACTTAGATCTTGATCCTGAGGGCAATGGGATGGTCTTATGCTGATGAGTGACACCAGAGAGGGATTACTCTGGCTTCAGGGTGAATACTGGCTTACATGAGAGTAAGAATGGAGACGGAAAAGCCTGTTTGGAAGCTGTTGCAACAATTGGGGTAAAAGTGTGTATCGTTGAAGTAAGATATTGCAGAGAAGCTGGATGAAAAACATTTTAGATGGACTTCTCCATCACTGCACATTCAGCATCTAGGTTAAGAATCTGAGCTAGGTACACAGTAGCTGCTCAATAAATGTTTGTCAAAGGAAGAAAGGAGAGAGTGGTCAAACCTTAGTGTATGGAACCCCACTGTCTGTCTTTTCTTTATTACTGAAGGTGAGAACGGGAAACTGATACTAAAATCTGGCCAGGAAAGCATGCTGCCTCTGTTCTGCAGTCTTCCATTGGAGTCTACACAGCTTAGAAGGAAAGGATCACAGGAGGCGGGTGCGAAACAGCACGGATGCCTGAACCAGCATATTTGCTGGGACAATAAGAATCCTGTGCATCTGGGGCGTTAACTGTGGGAAGGACTGGAGCAGAAATCGCAGAAAGGCAGGAGCCCCTCAACCAGGAGCTGTAAGTGTGGGAGGCGTCGGTGGTCCTGAGACTTGGCAGGGCCAGTCTCAGCTCAGCACTGCATGTCTGTATTCTGCTTGCCACCTCAACTTACTACACCTCAACCTGCCACAACTTCTCCATTCTATAGGCCAGGGATTCTCAATCTTAGGTGCATAATGAACTCACCTTATTAAACCTTTTGGTTTAATTGGTCGTGGTCGCAACTTGGGTATTGGGATTTTTAAAGATCCCCACGTAATTTTAATGTGTAGTGAAGGTTAAGAGGTATGGCTCCGGGCCCCGATAAAGCATCTGTTCATAGGCAGGAGTCCCTGCTGAGCCTCTCAACGTGTTCCAGGCTAATGTCTTATTATGCTGACTAATCTCTTGGTTCCAGATCTTCTTAGGCTCTGAGCCTCTATCTTGATACCCTCCCCACTGTACCATCTTTTCAGAATCGGAACTCAGGCCCCATGATGCACTCAAAAAGTCCTTGCAGAGGTGAGCACCCTGCCCAGAGGCCCCAATCCCATGGCCACTCTTGCTTTCAGCCTTCCTTGACTCAGCCACGTCTGGAGGTGGTTTCCATGTACTCAGACCCTGCTCTCCTCATCCACCGTGGCGTCCAGTGAGATGGTCTATGGAAAGCACATAGCAGATTCTCTAAACATCTCAGCTGATGAACGGACCTTTCATGGTCCTGAGACAGAACGCCATTCCACAGAGATTCTTAACAGCTCCCATTGTCCCTGCAAGTTATTTTGCAATTATATGTTCATGAACCTATGGCAAAGAGCTAAGAGTTCTAAACCACATTATCAAAGAGACTTGGGCCCAGTAGTGATCAGGGAAAAAAAAATCCTGAAAAATAGGTATTAACTCCATTTCACAGCCAAACAAATTGAGGCTCATAAAGATGCAATAACCTTCCCAAGATCAAACAGCTGTTAAAGAGCAAGGTTAGGTTTCCAACGCGGATACATCTAGCTCGGAAATCAGTGTGGTTTCCATGAAGTTACAGGTCCACACTTGGATCAATGTGCGGCAGGTGAGAGATGCTTCTTGATGAAGAAGAGGGAGGAAGCAGAGATGCTGGGGGATCAATAGGATGGGGCTAAACTCTCCTGACATTTCACCTGTCACTCCTAAAGTGACATCATGACCACAGAGCCCTTCCTGGGCCTTGACACCAATGCTTTCCCCAAAGCAGAAGGTCTGCCCCTGCGGCCCTGGGCTCCCCATCCGTCAGGCTTGTGCTGAAGGGACATGGAGCACGTTTCAGTCAGCGAGCTCTCACCCTGTGTCACTGCCGTGTTTCTTTGATTGACCCTAGGCCTTGCTTTCTCTGTGCACAATGCCTCTATATGCTTAGCGCCCACCCATCCTTCGGGAAACTGAGCCCTGGCTTCCATGAGTTGGTTCCCAGTCTGTCTGCCAGAGTTTGCTTGTACAAACTGTCCCCTACTTCTCTCTGGAACATGCCCCCATTCCTGCAAATACAGAGCCAGTAGGTCCTGCTAGAGCTCAAATCTTAGCAGTTGACTCCATCACCTCATCAATGCAGCCCACCACTTCCCTGCCTGCTCCTCCTGGAACCAGCTTGGGAGGGTTGTTTCTTTCGGTATTGAGAAAAAGAAAGAGAAGAAAAGAGAGAGACAGAGACACAGAGAGAGAAGGAGACAGAGAGAGAGAGAGAAAGGAATGGAAGAAGGGAGAGAGACAGAGACAGAGAGGGAGGGAGGGAGGGAGGTGAGAGACAGACAGAGAGGGAGGGAGAGATGGAGGAGTCGGGGATGCTCAGGGAGAGGGCAGGGTGGGGCTCAGGTGGGGCACATGGCCAGGATGCTGCCTTAGTGAGAAGCTCTGGCTGCTGGGATCTGGGATGACAAGTCCCACCCATCTGCACATACTACCTGCGTGCCTGATAGCACATGTTCACTGTGGACTCCTGATATTTCCATGTTAGTATATCATGGCATTTCCATGGTAAACTAAGTACTTTATGATGCACCTAAGGGAAAAGCAAAGAATCACACTTAGATGGGGTTAGAAGCCAAAAAAGGGGCCTTGTCTGTGTTCTCTGCACTACAGGGGACTCCTAAAGCCCCCTCTGCTGCAGCAGGACAGACCCCAAGCCAGGCCGATGCCCTTCTCCTAACTAGCTGTGCCATCTCAGGCAGGTCCTTGACCTCGCCCAGACTCTGCTCTGTCATCTGTAAAATGTACCCACTCACGTCCAGCACCCTGGTCTTTGGAGAAGCCAGCAGGCTCAGGAGGTTGAACATGTCTACAAAAGCCAGCCTCCAGGCCTGTGACACAGCAGCACACCACTCTCCGCTTCTCTCTCCCGAGGTGAAGAGCTGCGGGGAACCCCACCTGGGAAGCCTGGTAACTTGCAGATCCTTGGAGCTCACTCCCACGTCCCCATGACTCCCTGCCTGCCCTGGGCCTGCCCTACCCAGGCCTTGTCTGTCCCCTCTCCCTCCTGGTTTGGTGAGCTTCTTGTCAGGGCCCCGGGTCCACCTGCTGGTCTCTCCTCAGTGTTGTAAATGCCTTCAGGCCCACAGACACAGGCCGTGCTGTCAGGTGCTCTGGGGATCGGACCAGCACGTCCTCTCCTGCCCGTCTTGGGCCCTGGCTGTGTCTGAGCCAGTGTCCGCTGCTCAGGGAGGATGTCTTGGCACCATCCTGCAGCAGTGGGGTCTGTTGTTGCTCAGGACGGCCTGGGAGGGTGAGCACCTCTAACCTGCACTCACCCACTCTGGTTCACGCTGTCTCCCTGTCGGCCAAGGCCCTGGCCCGGATCTAGACCCCCAGTCTGGGCCCTGAACCCCTATGAGCCTGCGCCCTGCTCTTGCAGTGACAGCAGGCTCCATGGGCACGGCTAGAAGTCAGGTGCCAGAGCTGAGCCTGCAGACTGCAGTGCTGAGGGAGGAGGAGGGCGTGGGAAGGTTGACTATTTCATAAAAAGTCTGCTTCCTAGGGCCCCAGGAGCTCCGAAAGCTTCAGCTTTTCAAGGTCTCTGCTTCCTGGGTGGCTGTGCTTGTGCATTGGCAAGAAAATCCACAGTTAGGAGGCCAGCTGCCCCTGCAACCACCTCTCCTGACCATAGTCCCTGTTAAGGGAGAGAAACACCCATAGCACTGCTGACACCATGCAAACACACACAACACACATGTGCACACACAATACACACATGCACACACAATACACACACACACACAATACGCATGCACACACATTCATAATGTCTTTTCTCCAGGCAGCCTGACTGTTCTCCCTGTATCATTTCTTTCTATTAATTATGCTACAACTTAATCCTGTTCATCTCGACCTCAGCCAGGCTTGGTCTCGACAGGGCCTGCCCTGGATCTCAAAAGCCCATGGACGGTAACTGTGTGGTCTTAGAGGCGGCTCCTAAACCTACGGCATGTGAGCGTGAGGCCAGCACGTAAACGCGAGCCGGGACAGAGACCTTCATGTTACCAAGGCCTCCCCAGCTCAGGGGCAGGGCCTGCTGCTCAGTCCCCGACCCGAGTTAAGCCCAGGTGTCCTTCCTGCAGTGGAGGGTGTGGCCCTGGCCCACACATGTTAATTCCCAGGCTAACAAGATGCCGCCCTCGGCCAGGAACCGCATTTCTACCAAGTCTATTGAAAGCAGGGCCTAGACTCAGGAGACTGAGTTTAAAGTCCCGACTCGGCCTCACGCTAACATGTCGGGCAGGTAAATGAGCTTTAGTCTTCTCTTCTGTGAAACAGGCCTAATGATGATGGAAGTGTCCCCTCTCCCGCCTGACCACAGGACATTGTGTGAGCACCCCATAATGCCTGGTGTGCTGCTACTGGATCATCCTCATTCCCGCATGTTTCCTGCATAGTGTAGACACTCAAAATGTGAAATCGATTGGCACATTCATTAACTGATTCACAAGCAGAGGGAGAGCAGCTCCGAGGGATAGGAAAAAGGCGGGTTTGCTCTCCAAAAGGACCATGATAAGCAGTGGGGACACACAGAAGGATGAGACAAGGCCTTCCTTCAACTTCAAGGTATTTATATTCTTAATCTATAATATAACCCAATGACTTTCACAGTGTAGTGGAAAACGCTGGATAAATGTCAGCAGTTGCTATGCCCTGAGGAGGGCAGCGTTCACAGGAAAGATGAAGAGTTTGGGTTTGAGGCGGTTGTAGGAGTCCAGATCGCGATGTCCAGCAAGCATTGGGTCTCAGAGTCTCAAATCTGGGTTTAAGGCAGAGATGTGGGAGCCGTTGTAGCAGAAGTGTTTGCAAAACAACAAAAGTAGAAGTGGTCACCTCTATCGACAGCAGACGGAAGAGAGCCGGAGAAATGCCAGCATTTGTGTCAGGGCAGGGGGACCACAAAGGAGCCTACACAGAAACAGTCCAGGAAGGAGGAAGACGCCTGGGGAGTGTTGTCAGGGCAGTCACAGGAGGAGAGCTCCCAGAGGAGGAGGTGAGTGTGGGGACTCGGAGGGCAGATGGTCAGGGGAACACGGATGGAGGGCTGGGGGGTGGGGGGCAGGCACCAGACTGCAGTGGGGCAAGGAGAGGATCCGGGGAAGACCCCATTGTTCACACCACCGGAAGAACAAGCAGGGAAGGAGAGCCATGGAGCAGTAGCTGAAGATGGTTTTTCAGAGGAGAGGCTTAAGCACGGTTTCTGGATGGAGGGACAGAGTCAGAGAGTGTTCAGGATCCAGGGCACACCCGGGCTGGTGGAGAGGCGCTGGCACCTGTGTTAGTGCAGCAAGGGGACCTCCCTGCCGGGAAGAATGGTGGAAGGAAGCCAGGGAGGTCCAGCCTGCTGCTGGCAAGCAAGGACATAAATGGGACAAGGACAGTGCAGGACGGGCCAGCTCTCTCCTGCGTCGACCTCAACCACCAGTCCAGTTCTCAGCAGATGTTGGCACCGTGTCTTCTCCTCTGTGCTTGCTTTCCCCAGGGCAGGCACGGTGGGCGTTCTGCCTGCCAAGCTCTGCTGGTGCCCAAAGGTCCCACTCAAAGTTCCACTTGCCTTGACGCCCGGGCAGAGGCACAGCTCCCTCTCATCCTCTCCCTCCCCGGGTATCTCCCTCTGCATAGGACTCCTCCTCCACTGGTCTGCTCTGGTCCTTGTACCCCACAGCCCGTGGGAGCACAAGACATAGTAACTGCAGGGGGCATGAATGGAAAAAATACTCATCTGGAGACCCAGAGGCCAGACATCTACCCCATTCTCCACCCCAGCTGGCTGTGACTTGGTCAAACACCACGCCTGTGGGCTTCAGGTCGTTACCTGAAAAGTGGGGTGAATCAACTATGTGACAGCCAAGGTCCTCCAAATGTCTGGAATTCCTCTAACATCTTTGGAGAAAGATCTCTCTTCACGTCCCCTTTCTCCTCCAGCAGCTTGTCACGGACACCCTTGCCTTGATGAGGGCTTGGGCCCACCCCACCAGGCGCCCCTTTGGCCTGCGGAAGATGTAGATGAAATGCATCGGCCCTGCTCCGTGCCCCCCATACACCACCCAAGGGCTCACACCCTAGACAGTCACGCCCCCAGACCTCACCAGGAAACAGGAAACTTCAGAAGCTGGGCATTCCCGGAGCGCAAGACAACCCCATGCGTGTGGCTGGCAGCCTTTCTTTTATGGCTGAAAGACCTGCGGGCTCACCTCTGCCATGACAGCTCGGAGAAGGTTGAGCCCCGCTCACAGGCCCAGGGACCACCAGCAGAGGCACCAGGTGTGAGCACCTGTGGGAAGGAGCTGCTCCTTTCCGGGGGGCCGGGGATGAGTCCTTACCCCACCGCTTTCCAACCAACAACCCCCCTCTCGCTATCGCCAGAGACAGAAGTGTAAACACCTGTAGGATGAAGAGGATCACACTGCTGTGTTCCCACCCTCCCTCAAGCAGTCACCAAGAACGAGGCTGCTATTAGACACGTGCATTTGCAACCTGCCCTCACTCCTAGGAGGAGGCACGCAGAGCGCCCTTCAGGTGAGACTCTATATAAGGGAAGCTGTGTCTTAGTGCCTCTTTCCTTTCGCCTCCACACTTGCCTCACTCCCTGAAAAACAGGGTTTCAAGCAACCTTGCATTTTCCACCCCAGGATGATCCAGCACGGGACTGGGAGGCAGCAGGGGCTGTAAGGGGAATGTGCTTTGCAGTGGGGCCGGGACTCGACCCCACCATGGCCGTGTCTTACCTGCCCAAAGTTGGTGAGCTCCCTCTTTCTTTGAGCCCCAATTGTTTCATCTGCAAAATGGGAGTGATAACACTTATTTCACAGAACACGGCAAAGTTAATGAGACAGTGTCCACATACAGCAACAGTGCACAAATCCTTGGGCACCTTTTTCAGACCTTTACCCACACCTAAGACTTGTTCATGTGCTAATGAAGGAGGCGCGCATTACGGCTGATGTTACATGACACCCATCTGTCTGCTGCCACCCCCATTATGGATAAGTGGCTTCTTCAGTTCACGGTCCTGGCACTATGGTGACAATGGCACGAACGTCCACATTCAGTGACCTCAGCTATGAAAGACACAGCTGAGACCCAAATATGAGAAAAGGGGGACTGCCCGCAGTCAGACAACAGCTAAGCGAGGCGGTGTTCATCCACGGAGAGGATCCTGGGGCTGCACTGAATTCCCACTGACTCTGGTTTCCTTGGAGTTGGCACTAACCTGCATACCTGGTCTCCAGGGAGATTATACAAGACAACGTACAGCCTTGTAAAGCCTGACGGACTGACAGCAGCCAGAAAAACAACTGAGAGGAAAATGAGAGACCGTACGAAGCAAAGCTGGGGTGGGGAGGACACACATCTGGATCCCAACGGTTCAGGAACAAATTCTTCCAAATAAGTGAATGCCTGCTTGAGCATCACGGACTCACACAAGAGCTGAGACGCCCAGCGACGACCGTGGGCCACAAAGAGGGTGAGCTCTGACGCATGCACTCATTTCAGGCATCAGGGAATGGATAACAAATGTAGAAATCAGGTAAAGTGATTCAAGTATAAAAGCCGTTGCGTGTGTTACACAGAGAAACATCACGCACCTGGAGACAATGGCACCCGCTTGGTCTGGGATGGATGAAGTGTGATTTTCTGTTGCTTGCTGTGTCAAGAACTCTCCTTTAGGTGATAGAGTCCTGGAAAAAACCCCAAGTCCAAGGTCCAAAGACTTGGGTTTGAGTCCGCGTTCTGCCAGATGATAACTTCACAACTGGGCAAGATTTGATCATGCTGAGCCTCAGTTTCCTCATTTGCAAAAAACACAAGCAATATTCCTTTGTCTACTAAATCCCAAGTTTATTAGTGAATCGAGTGAGACACGAGCCATGAAAGTATTTGTATAGTACAAATTACTTTGCCAAGGTTGGAGTTTTTCATAATTGTACAAATAAGTGCAACCAGCACATCCACTCAGGCAGCAGACAACGAGGGACGTCACTGTCAGTACAGGAGATGGGGGATGGGCGAGTCTCTGTCCCGACTCCCACCGCTGCCCCATGCCACGAGTCTATCAAATGCATGCGTAATTAACCTGGTATTTCCACAGCCATTCCCGCAGTGAAATATAGGGGCATCATCATGATATATTGTGAGGTTCTGCTGATTCGAGGTTACAAGGTACATAATTAGCTTATGTCACTCTGCACGGTTACCTGAGAATAATGGCAACATCCAGTATGATGTACAATGAAACATAAAAAGTGATGAAAGGAAAACAAAATCCGTAATTCCTTCATTACAGTGACAATAAGAAGCTAATCGCAAAATTCCATTAAATTCGGATAGTTTGACGAATAAATTTTTTATAAAATAAAACCAAGTATAAAAGTTGGAAGTATCCTTAGCCTGAGATTCTATGTAGAATAAACTGAGACCCTGAGGGGTTGAGTCGCACCTCCATTGTTGTTAGTAAAGCCACAACACATGAACGGAAGGAGACAAAGACTCAGAGAATGACAATGACCAAGATGCGTTGCACACGTATGTGCCAGGCCCTGTCCTGAATGATGCTCATGAGCAATCTCATCTTAGTCTCTTGAGATGCCTTGGAGTGGGCATGACTGCTGTCTCCACTCCGTAGATGTGGAAACTGAGATTCATAGGACGTGAGCCACTGGGCCAAGGTTGCACAACTAGGTGATGTCAGAGCTCTGACAAGAATCTAAGGAGTCCCAGCTCAGTGCCTTTTCTACAACATGCAAAACAAAGAGTGAGCTGTGAGGTGGGCGTCCCCTCATTTCTGAAAGACACTGATGGTGCTTCCCCTTGTCCCCAGCACTGTCCCCATATGTAGAGGGGGGATGGTGTCTCACTGAGAGTCAGTTTCTTCCTCAGTTCTCTCACAGTTCTAGCCCAGTTCTTTGTGATGTGAAACGCATGGGAAACCCACTCCCTCCACTGATCCCAGGGACAGGTCTGGGCCACACACACCCAAGACGACCCATCACAGGTCCACACGGGCCTCAACAGTAATGCCACCGGGAGACAGCTGGGCTGTGTCCATCCTTCTCACTCCCAAGAGCTCTGGTGTCACTGGAGTGAGCTCAGTGGTGGCACACCAACCCCACAGTGTTCAGAGGCAGTGGCTAGTCTGTGTCTATAGGTCACCTTTCTAGCGCTTTAGAAATACACATGGCAGTGTTGTTACGCAAAAGTGTCCTGCAACCTCCATCCCAGCGGAGAAGCAAGTCCCTTGTTTTCAGACGGCTACAATCATGAAGGCACAGACTAAAGTTAAAAATACCGTAATTACCTTAAAAATCATACAGATGGGTAACGTGGCACTAGGGAGAAATCATAGGCATGGGCTTTAAATCCCAACTACTCGTAAGTTACCTAAATGTGTGAGCAGAGCCACACTTCCCTGGCCTCTCCTTTGTCCCTCACATCAGCCTCCAAGGCATCTTATGGGGGTGGGGGGACAAAGGGCTGAGTTTTCACACTCATGGACTTAGGTGCAGTCACTGGTCAGTATTCCACTTACCTATCTGCTCCCATGTTGGCCCCTGTTCCTGTCAAAGTGAGCTGCCTCAACAAGCCCACCTGAAAAAGACCCTTGAGTGCACCTCACACCTTGTAAGGATGGCTACTCTAAAAAACAATTTTTTTTTAAACTCGTAAAATAACAAGTGTTGGTGAGGATGTGGAGAAATTGGAACTCTTCTGTGCTGTTGGTAGAAATGTAAAATGGTGCAGCCACTGTGGAAAACAGCACAGAAATTCCTCAAAAACTTAAAAGTAGAATTATTATAGGATCCAACAATTCAGCTTTGGGTATTCAACCAAAAGAATTGAAAATATAACATAACAGCATTATTCACAATAGCCAAGATATGGAAGCAGACTAAATGTCCACAGACAGGTGAATAGGTAAACAAAATGCGGTCTATCCATACAATCCTTAACGGAAGAGAATCCTGACATGTGCTACGGCATGGATGAACCTGAGGACATTATGCTGGGTGAAATAAGTCAGTCACAAAAAGACAAACACATATGATTCCACCATATGATGCGCTCAGAGTACAAACCCATAGAAACAAAGTAGAAGGGTGATTGCCCAGGGCTGGGGGAGGGAGAATGGGGAGTTGCTGCCTAAGGAGGACAGAGTTCCATTTTTTCCAGATGAAAAAGTTCTGGAGATAGTTATCCAACGATGTGAATACACCTAACACTACCGAACTATACACCTAGAAATGCTTAAGATGGTAAATTCTATGTTTATGTATTTTACTACAATTTAAGAAAGAGAGACCCTCATATGTGTGGTTGGGAAAATCAATCCATGCCACACTATCGTTTTGGATAATGCCTGGAACATAACAGATGGTCCACAAGTGGTCGCCATTGTGATCTGTAGTGCTCAGTGAGGAAGGCCACTGGGCAGGCCCTGTGGGGTAGAGAAGAGTGACGGTAAGCCGCGTATTCAATGCCCGGTCGTGGGGAGGGTGCAGGAGCTGGCCTGGTCTGATTTAGGAGGGAGGTTCCAGGGAAATTCCTGGCTGGAGAGATAAAGTCACAGCTGAAATTTGGGCAACTGAGACATACCCCGTCATCCGGCATTCTTTCCTTTTGTGTTCTGGCAAGAACTGAGGAGAGTGGAGGATGTGTACAGGTGCCCGACACCTGCCCTGTAAGGAGACGGGGAAACAGCAGGACCTGAGTGGTGGTGACAGGGAGAGGCTTTCAGAAAGCAGAGACACCACATTCAATGGCATCTGAAGTCCCTCGGCCCAAAACCATGGGAACCATTCAGACCTCATGTGTAGCCCTTTTTTAGAAATAAAATAGTTGATAATTGATATACATAAAATCAAGACAGCATCTTGCCACAATGGACAATTAACCCCAGAGCTAGCTCAGACGTCACACTTCTGTTTGTGCTTTCAGTCATGGGGACTCACCAGTTGTCATAGAGCAGCATCTCCCCCTCCGCTGGCCTTGGGAGGCATGGGTTTGTTGTCCTAAGTAGGGAGAGGGAGACCAGAGTACCTGCAGCTTGGTCTGTGCAGCTGGCCTGAGTTCCCTCTATACATCTCAGGTGGCCACTGGCCCCACTGGCTCCTTTACCCTAGTGTCTGATGAAGGAACTGACAAGTGGACTGAAACAAGAATGACCAAAGGAAAGGAAGGTCTAGACAAAACTAAGAATGGCAGTGGGCCAGGGTCTCCAGGCCAAGAGATTCCTAGCACTAAGCATTCAATTTATTCCCAGGAAGGAGCTTGTGCTAGAAGGAATTTATTCCAGTTCTTCTCAGCTAACCCTTGGTATTAGTTTAGGTTCACAGAGACAGGCAACAGGTCTGGCTCCATCTAATTTAAGCAAAACAGAATTGACGGAAAACGTTTTGGAGAGGCCTGTAGATGGTGAATACCATTGTACCAGTGTTAATACCTGTGCTCAGTACTCCTTCTATACTTATATAAGATGCTAACATCAGGGGCTCCTCTGCCACGCCTAGAACAGTGTTGGAAATCCTGTAGGCACCAGTCAAGCCCTGTTGATTGATTGATGTTTGAAATAATTTGATGAACAAGTTGACTTTAAAGGTCTTTGTGGGAATCTGATCATTAACACAACAGAATATACTATCACTGGGATATAGATTACTAGTTTTTATTCTACTCTGTCATGGATGTTTCTCCCAGCCCCACCCAGGTTAATATGTAACTTTGATCAATGACCTTCACATCTCTCAATCTCAGTTTCTTGTCTGTAAAGTGAAGGTTTGGTCTATAAAATCCCTTTCACCTGAACAGTCCCTTATTTGCAAAGCTAACAGAAAGATGTGCACAATACGAAGTGGCAAAGCCTCAGTGGTGGGGATTTACGCAGCCTGTGCTCAGTTCAGAGCAGTGTCTTGGTCCCATGGCCTTTGGCACATCCAAGGAGAAGCCAAGGACATTGCAGAGGACCAGGACATTCTCTGGCAGGGAGGCTGTCTCCCAAAGGGCAGGGAGACAAAGCAGGGACAATTGTCAATAGCAGCTAATGGTGATTTGCTCCAATTTTCCCGGTAATAGTTAGTCTGCAGTGCACTGCTAGCTCCAGCAATGAATATTTAACAAGAAAATATGTCATCAGAACAAGCCCCCACAGCAAATGAATTAATATTAATGGGACAAAAATTGAGCCTCCTTTTGAACCCTTGGAGAAGACAGTAAAGGTGGTGATTATTATAGGACTCAGCAGGTCTCAGAACTGACCTTGACCTGGGCAGGGCTCAGCAGGAGCCAGGAGAGAGACAATTAAATATTCAGTGTGGTTCTCTCTCTAGCCTGGATTGGGGGCTTAGGAGCTCCCAACAACAACTTGCATTTCAAAGCTGGTCTGCAATAGAGGCTGACAGGTCAGGATCAGGAACAGTGAGGAGCCTTGGAAAAGAGCAGGGAGCCAGAGGCCAACAGGTGACCAGATGTCAGCCCAGGGCCCCAAAGATGGATTAGGACCAGATGGAGCTGGGGTCTATTCAGGCCTTCATTCTGCAGGTGAGCAATCTGAGGCCAGAGAAGTTTCCAACTTCCTCGTGCACTCATTAGGACCAGTGCCCACATTTCCCAACCAGCCCAGATCTCACAGACATCTAAAATACTCCCTGGCACAAAGTGTAAGTACAGATGAGATTGCTTCTCCTAGACTGCTTCAACTCCTCTGCAAGATGAAGGGAGGACTGGAGGAACCTGAGCTCACCTCCTGCAGGATCACCCAGGCATCCCTGTTGGCATCACTGTGTTCAGGGTTCTCCTTCCCACACATAACCATTGTTTGCCCTCTTCAAGTATTGGCGAAGGCATTCTCAGGCAAGGAGAATCTGGCAAATTTGATTTTGTCTCACAGTAGGTTCTCAGCAGATGTACATGTATTCATTCACTTCTTCATTCATTCAATAAATACTTACTGAATAGTCTACATATATAATTACTGATCTAGACTTCAAAACAGACCAAAATCATTTTCCTCATGATATATGGAAGGGGAGAAATGGGAGGGCATGAATGCAAACTACACTTTCAAGGGAACTAGATAAATGGAGTGTTAGCCAGAGGACAGAGAAGAGTCAAGGGACGCTCTTTAAAGGATAAAGAGGTAAATCATGTTTACCTTCTATTGGAAATAAAACAAGAGAGAGGAGAAATTTGACAACGCAGAGGTTTGAGTGAGTGGAGAATGTCTGGAAAGTAACATCTCTGGGGAGGTGAGGGGGATGGGGTCTAAAGAACAATGAGGGGATTGCACTTAGCTGGACACATAAAAAGATCGTCGTCGTAAAAGGAGAAATGTCGGGTAGATGAATAGGTGGATGGGTGGGTGGATGTGTGTGGGGGTGGATGGGTGGATGGATGAAGGATGGATGGATGGATGGGTGGGTGTTGGATAGATGGATGGATGGGTGAGTGTTGGACGGATGGATGGGTAGATGGGTGGATACATAAATGGGTGGGTGGATGGATGGTGTTGTATGTTGAATGGATTAATAAACATTTATTGACTATTACCAGCGCTTTGATGGGATCTAGAACCTTAGTTGTAGCCTCTCACCTAGAGCACCCTAAAAGCTCAAGGATCTAGAACCTAGAGAGGTTGAAAAAATTTGGATAATGAACACCTTAGCTGCTGACAGAGACAAAGGGGTCAGGCATTGCCTCCTAGAGACACACTGATGATGTCATTTCTAAATTAAAAAAAGAATGAGATCCTCCTGCACAGCTGCTGTTCTCTGACTGCTCAGAAAATTATCTTCTAGAACACCAATGTAATCATATCACCTCCTTGAGTAAAATCCTTCACTGGCTTCCATTTGCCTTCAGGTGAAAATACAAAATTCTTACTATGACCTACAATTCTCACTGTCCCAACTTCTCTATGTGGATGAAGGAGCTATTGCAACCTAAGAAACAACTCCAAAATTTAATAATTTAAAATAATAACTATTTCTTCTTTCTTTTTTTTTTTCTTTTGTTGAGGAAGATTCACCTTGAGCTAACATCTGTGCCAATCTTCCTCTATTTCATATGTGGGTCGCTGCCACAGCATGGCTAACAAGTGGTGTAGGTCCATGCCCAGGATCTGAACCCACGAACTGGGGCCACAGAAGCGGAGTGCACCGAACTTAACCACACACCACCAGCCAAGCCCTTATTCTTTCCTATTGAGTTTATGAGTCATCTGGGTGGTTCTCCTCATGTGGACTAGGCTCAGCTGATCTCAACGGGGCTCACACATGAATCTGTCAGCCAGTGGGTCATCTGGGGGCTGACTGGCCTAGGATGGCTTTGGATTTGTAACTGGACCTCTGCCTGGGCTGGTTCACAAGGCTGTGGTAGAATTGACAGAGATGAGGGAGACACAGGATGAAGCACAGAGGCCTCTTGAGATGTAGGCCCAGAACAGCTCCTTGTCACTTTCACCACATTCTAATGGTCAAGCAAGGCCAGCTGAGATTCGGGAGTGGGGATAAAGGGAGATAGACTCCAACTCTGGACAGGACAAGCTGCGAAGTCAGAGTGAGAAGGCTGTGGATCCAGGAAAGGGTGGAGTAATGGAGACATGTCTACAATCATCCTTGCACACCATCCTCAACACATCCACTTCAATGGACCTCACTGCCTTCCACTCACCTTCCTTCTCTCTCTCCTGCACCCTCAGAACCTGGGTACATATTGCGGTGCGTGCCTGTAAGACCTCTTTTGTTCTTCCCCCAGAACCCCCATCCTTTCTCACAGCATTAACTCTCATTCAACCTTCAGGTCATTGATGGACTGGCACCTCCAGGGTCCCATGGCTGCCCTCGACCAGGGTGAGCCCCTGCTGTTCTCCCTTAGAGAGCAAAATATACATTTGTTTTCCAGAATGTGACAAAATTCCACTCAAATACTTACTTACGTATTGCATGTTTAATGTCTGTCTCCCCCACTAGAATGCAAGCTCCATGAGGGAAGGATCCACATCGGTCTTGTCCCAGCTCCTGAGAGAGATATACCTGGTATATAAGAGCTCAGGAAATATTTTTACTCTAATTGCATGAATTAATAGATGAAAGACACTTCTTAGCACAATAGACAATAAACTTTGCTCTTATTTCAATCGGTGGCTTGCCCACTATTTTTACCTTTGCTCTCCTAAATCAGTTCTCCTCGGAGAAAGTGAAACATTTCGGTATGATGATTTTCAAAGGATTTTATACAAACCGACTATATTGGGTCATGCACGATCCTATATCCTTGTTGCACAAAACCCGTTAGATGTAGACCAGTGCAGATGACAGTGGGACCATGCATTGGAATCTGCTTCCCTAGGCTTAAATTCAGGTTAGGCCAGTTACCACCTGTGGGAATATCGGAGGGGGGCTATCCTCGTTGACCCTCAGTTTCTCCTCTCAAGAGGAATAAAAATGGCCGTCTCTCAGGATTTGATGATGATTAACTTTTCTGTGTGTTAACAAAGTCCCTCACGTGGCAGGTACTCAATCAACGTTAGCTCCCTTCTCTCTTATTCATCCTTATTTTCTTGACTCTGGGAGAAAATCCAGCCCGCAGGAGATGCTCAGTTCATGACTGGAGAATTAAACTGATGCCACTTTGCTGTTGATCATAACGGAAGAGCCAAGGGGCATCCACTTTGAAAGGATGGAGGTCGGTTCAGCTTTGGAGGCAAACGGGACAAGATGAAGTGGTGCAGCAAAGTTGGAATCAGGGGCCTGTGATTCGAGGGAGCAGGTCGGGGCCAAATGGAAAGATCTGGGAGGAGTCTTGAGAGGACTCCACCTGGTGACAACAATCAGGTCAGCGCTGATACCAAACGTAGAACCAAGGCAGAATTTTCTCACCTCTAGCTTTTCTTGGCAAAGAAAGGGAGAAAAGTGGGAATGGGAAGCTCACGTGGCTGGAATGTCTTTGCCCTCCTCTGGGGCCAGTGTCTCTAAAGAAATCCTGGTGCTTCAGGATCTGACTCCGCATTTCTCTAAATGGGCTCATGATTTTCCAAGCGGTAAAGGAATCAGGGGTTACAGACTTGGGGCTTCAGGTGAGCTTCCTTGGTGGCGGTCACTTCAGGATGGAGGAAGAATGCACCCCAACGTGTAGACTGAAAGACAGCAGGCCAGCACAAACAGTTGCAAACACAGGGCCTTTGGCTCATCCCACTGGAGTGAACATCTGGGTTGTAGACGCCACTTTGCCTGATGTCTGGAAAGTTCACGTAGCTGGATTCCCAGAGCTGAGGGCTGCAGCTCTCAGAGAAGGGGCACACCTTTCTTCTCAGACCTGTTCTGAGAATTCTGTGGGACTCCATCTTTTTGTTTTTTCTGTTGTTTGACTCTACCCTCCTCCTTGTGCTTCCCACTCCGAGGCCCGAGCTGCTCATGGTACAGGGAAAGGCTGTCAGTGCAAATGCAGGGGCTGCAGACCTGCATTTATTTTACAGTAGACTCGTTGATGCATGGGTGAACTGTCTCAAGTTCTTCATGGTCTCAGAAGCCACCTGTGAGTAAGCGAAAGGGCCAGGGGCTCCCCCAGGCTATTCTCACTGGACCACATGAGCAGCTCTGACTTCCAGCCATCCGCAACTCCCCCAGGCACTTGGGAATTTTCAGTGGGGAATGAAGTCTCACCCATGTTAGACCTTTGGCTGACTAGCGCCATTAGTGTCCACACAGCTCCGTGTCACAGCTCGTTTTGCAGACCCTCTCGTCTGTACTATCTTGTTGTATATCATATGTTTATCTCCTTCTTTGAATATATTGTAGGTCTTATTCCTCTTATGGCCCCAAATCTTAAGACTTCAAGAGAGTGAAAAACAGATTCTATTAAGACAAATGCTGAAGACTTCTGGTCACGGAGTCCTATACCATGCCAACGTCTTGGTTCTGACAGGCTCATTTATATAAATATATATATATATGAATGATATCAATATAGTAAGTGGAAGCCAGGTTTTTTTAATTCCCATTTTTAGGTTTATTTTTTCATTTTTGTTTTTATTTTAATAAACTTTTTATTTTAAAATAGTTTCTGATTTACAGAAAAGTTGTAAAGATAGTATAGAGAGTTCCCATATACCTCTTCCCTCCCTGCACAGTTTGCCCTAATACTAACATCTTACATTAGTAGAGGACATTTGTCACCATTGATGAACCAATATTGATCCATTATTAACCAGAGCCCATATTTTATTCATATTTCCTCAGTTTCTGCTTAATGTCTTTTTCTGTTCTAAGACCCCATCCAGGAGCCCACATTACGTTACTTGTCATGTCTCCTTAGGCTCCTCCGGACTGTGGCAGTTTCTCCAAATGTCCTTGTTTTTGTCAACTTTAATGGTTTTGAAGAGTACTGGTCAGGTATTTTGTAGAATTTCTTTCCATTTGAATTTGTCTAGTGTTTTCTCATGATTAGGCGGGGGAGATGTGATTTGGGAGGAAGATCACAGATGTGAAGTAGTGTTTCCATCAGATCATATTCAGGGTGCAAACTGTCAACGTGGCTCGTCACTGTTGATGGTGACCTTGATCCCCGGTTGAGGTGTGTTTGCTAGGTTTCTCACTGTGAAGTTAGTCTACATCCGCCTTTCCATCCCATCCTCCTTGGAAGGCGGTCACTGTGCATAGTCCACACTTAAGAAGTAGAGATTACGCTCTGCCTCCTTGAGGGCAGAATATCTGCATAAATTGGAATTCTTTTGCATGAGAGATTTGTCTATGCTCCCCCATTTACTTATTTATTCAATCATTTATTTATATGAATATGAACTGGTAGATATATATTTTATACTTTGAGTTATAATCCAATACTGTTTTATTTATTTTGTTGCTCAAAGTCTTCCAGCTTTGGCCATTGGAGAGTTCTTTCGGGTGTTCTATGCACCTTCCCAGATTTTGTCTTTATTTTTGTTTTTGAGTGCTTCCTTGCTTTCTGGCTCATCTTGCGTATTTCCTGCCTCAGTCCTAGAATCAGCCATTTCTCCAAGGAGCTTAATTCCCCTTTAGAGTAGAAACTTCCTCGAGATTCTCTAAGAGGGATAAACTATGAAAATGGATCGTATGACTGTAATCAAAGGCGTGAGGGTCCCAGTTTTATTAGCCGAGCAGACCTGCTAGGACATCTTCAGATGTAATCCTTTCCAGAGCTGGCCAATCCTTCCTGCAGGCTTCTACCGCCGTACGCCCATGGGGGATGGTCATGTCAACATGTCTTCATCTGAACAAAGGCATCCGAACTATTACCTGTTAGCAAAATCTGTAGTCTGCATACATTCTACTCTAGAATGTAACACGGACTTCTTGGGACGATCAATGAATAAATAAACTGACCAGGAATTGCATAAGATTTTTCAGTACAACAGGATCTTGCTTTAAATCATGACTTTGCCATTCGCTAGCTTTGAGATTTAGTACATCACCAAAATTCTCAAACCTACGACTTTCTCACCTTAAAATAGAGGCAGGCGTGCCTGTATCAAAGGTATTACGAGGAACAAAATAGAAAATATGACCCACGTGCTTAGAGAGGACTTCACACATGGAAGATGCTCAGCAAACGCCTAGTTGCTGTCCTCTGCTTCACACTGCAAACGAGCATTTATTCAACGCCACTTGCAGGAGCCGAACTTGGAGGACAGCGCCATTCAGAGGAGTCAGAGGCATCTGTGTCACAGGACCCTGGGCCTTCCATGGGGGACCCTGGGCTTCCACTGAGGACTGGGGGCTCACCAGCGCATCTTGGGCAGATGTACTTCATCTCAGGAGGAGGACACAAGTCCCGTTAATTACCCCTGGGTAGGAGCTGGGGCCATAACAAGGGCCCCTGCTGCCCCAATGGGGCCTGGTCCATAAGTGTCCTGGGGGGCAGCAGGGCCAGTACGATGCCACAGCCCTGGCTCTGCCTGTCCCGGCCAAGTGACTTAGGCTCGCTCAACCTCTCTGAGCCTCCATTTCCTCATTTGTAAAACAGCGATTGGGGGACTTTCTGCGAGAACTGAATCAGATGGTATGGGGAGCACCTGGCAGAGAGCGGTCCCTCATAACGGTAGGAGCTGGTGCCTTTCTCACTGTCCGACACGCCTGAGATGCCCGACTCCAGCGTCTTCAATTCACCTGCGGCTCAGCGGCCTGTCCTACCCTTCTGCACCAGATTCAGTGCAAACCATTACAGCGGAAACGTCTGTGTGAGGAAACAGCCCAGTTAGCTGGAGTTTGTAAATGCCAGCTCTCCTCTGCCTGAGGCAGGACCATGCTGCAAGTCTTTCTCCTTCAGGTGACTCAGTCAAGGGTGGCCTGTGTCCTAAAGTTAACCAGAACCCTGTCTGCCCTGCGTGGGTCTGGGTGTTGCCAAGAGACAGGTGACAGCTGCTCTGTGGGCCAGGTGGTGGGAGATGCTCCCTGGGAAGAGTAGAGCATCGGGAAATCATGACTCAGGAGACCCCACACCAGCTGTGAGCACTGAAGTGGGGTACTCGCGGGCTCTCAGACTTCAGGGGACCCAGGGAGAGCAGTGACCATCAGCTGGGGCAGGCTGAGGGCCCAATGCATGGCCTCAGACCCTCAGTTCAGGTCTCAGGCTCCGGCCGGCAGTGCAGCTCTGGTGGGCACAGGAAGGTGCGGCTGGGTCCCAGGCTTGCTGTGAAGGTCCTGCCCTGCTCTCTCTGGGGGGCTTCCTGCCTATGAAATCAGAGAGCCCTGCCCTCAGAAGGCTGTGGTGAAGAGGGATGGCGATCCTGCCCAGCCCTCCCTGTCCCAGGCTCACAGTGAACACACAACGGAAGTAAGCCAGTGTCCCCTGGCCCTGCCTATTCTGGCTGGGGAGGGGCGTTCACAGGACCTACAGCTTCCAGAGCCGGTGGGAGCTACATAACCGTCGGGCCACGTGACCTCTCTGCATCACCAGCTCCTCGCAGTCATAAGGAGGCATTCGAGGGAGGGCAGGAGTCCTGGGTACTGACCCAGGCTGCATGAGTGCTGCTAGGGACTCCACAAGGCACAGAGCCCCGGGGCCCAGCTCCTCCAGCCACGCCGCCTCAGGCTCCACTCGGAGCATGGAGGCAAATGGGCCCTGGGGCCTCTATCCCCACGCCTCGGAAATCAGCAGGGACAAACGTGCAGGTTCCGTTCTTCCCTAGAGTCTGTGAGCATCGTGACTCCTTGTCCTGACGCTCTGCATGGCTGGTACATTCTGCCTCCTGGAGACTTGATCGGCTTGTGACTTCGTGGTTCTTCACTAGTGAGTGAGTGTGTGTGTGTGTGTGTTTGTGTGAGTGCATGTCTGTGTGTGTGTTGGGCGGAGTGTCCAGGGCAGACATTGAACATTTAGCTGTGCCTTGTGTCACCTAATCTTGGATGCTACTGTGCTCAGCTGAAAGTTTACCTCATTCAGTAAGAAAAGAGAGAATAAAGGAACAAACTTTTCCCGAGCATTCCATACCAGTTTATGGACATGAGCTCATGTAATCATTGTATGAGCCTGGAAGACACGTATTGTTACCTACTTAATGTTCCTTATAAGGAAACAGGCTCAGAGATTCAAACTGACGACCTGATGCGAGTCCCCGCACACCTGCGAGGGAGGCGCCATGAGCACAGGTCTCCAGGAGGCAGTGGATTAATTTGGTGACAAGACCAAAGAAGGTAAGCATAAGGAGAAGACGAGGAAAGAGAGGGGGGCCCAAAGACGGAAAAAAAAAACAAGATTTATCTCAGAAAATGCATCCATTGATCCCTCCTGCTCACCTAGAAAATGTCACCATAGAAACAGGAGGAGCTTTTGGATTTTTCTAACATACAACGCACAGAACTGAGTGGTCACAGGAACTCTGATGTCACAAGGTCAGAGCTACAGAGAGTGGTCAGCTGGGCCCTTTCAAAAGGGCTGGTACGCCGTGGGGTGCAATGGGCATTAGGGTGTGCCAAGAGTGCTCTGAGGGCTGCAGACCAGGAGCATGAGGTCGGCCCCAGGAGGCAGGTGCCCCTCGGAGGGGCCTCACGGAGCCATCCATAGGACACACCCCAGGGCCTAGAGCTAGCAGACCAAAAATAGCTGGGGAGTGAGTGCAGGATGGGCGGGGTGAGCTGTCTGGGATGGGAGACCAGAAGTGGGGGTGAGGGGATTAAGACTAGTAGGGATTAACACTCCTATTGTTCCTGTGGAATGGGGCCAGAGCTGCTACTCAAACACAATGACTTTGTCAGCTTCTGAAAGACAAGGACCTGATAAAATGCTTACTAATAAAATCACACAGAGCAAGGAAAAGACACAGGGGAGTCTAAATGCACATTGTTAAGTCAAAGAGGCCAGTCTGAAAAGGCTGCCCACTGTATGATTCTATCCAGATGATATTCTGGAAAAGGAAAAATTGCGAAGACAGGAAAAGATTGTGGGTTGCCAGGGGTTAGGAGGAAGAGATGAACACGCTGAGCAGGGAGGATCTCCAGGAGGCGAAACTATGTGATACCATCACGGTGGCTACACGACATCATGCGTTTGTCAAAACCCATGGAATGCACAACACGAAGAGTGAAGCCCAATGTAAATTATGGACTTAGTTAATAATAACGTATCAATGTTGGCTCATCAATTATAACAAACATTTCATACTAATGCAGGATGTTAATGTAGGGGGAACTGGGGTGGGCAGGTATATGGGAAGTCTCTGTACTTTCCACTCAATTTCTCTGTAAACTTAAAAATGCTCAAAAATAAAGTCTATTAATTTTTTTAAAAAATTACATAGACCAGAATTTAATTTTTGCTGATAATTTATGTGGTTCTTCGGGAAAATGCAGCCTCTTCCTTCCGTAGCTCTGACCACACCTGAGGCGTGTTATTCTCGGAGAAGAAGCAGCGTTTGGGGGGTTCTGGGTGTTCTCCTCTCTCCCTGTGGCTGTGCCCTGCGACCACCGCCCCCGGATTTTCCACCAGCACATCTCTTCTGTGGGCACCTTAACCAGGAAATGCTTTTCCTCACACTGAGGGACATCAGGCTTGTGCATGGCGCTGCTAAGACAAGTTTTGAGTGCTTCACTGCAACCCCGGAGGAAGCTATGGCACCCAGGTTTCCGCAGCTCGAAGCCCGTGTCTGCTCCAGTGGACCCGTCGCCAGGCGGCTCTGAAGTCCCAGTCCAGGACCGCATGGGCGGACTCAGCTCTCGTGGGCAGCCTGCAGGATTTTCACTGTCGGGGCATCCTGGTTCTCTTGTGATTGTTTTCACCACTGCACTGCCTGCTCTCTCCTCCTGCTACTGCCAGTTGCTGCTTCCCTGTGACCCTTCCTGACCCCTCTCACTGGCCACCCTGGACTGTAATGCTGCCTCGGTGCCCCTCCACCCCACCCGCCTCGGTTGCTGCCTCTTCTCTCTTGCTATCCTCTTTTCCTCGAAACTCTCTCCTTTCAACTAACATTATGATGTTCGGTGTTAGCTTCTCCTGCAGTGTAGGGCGAAGCCACTCCTTCCCGGCAAGCGGGCTTGGGTTCACCATTTTCATCATTTCATCCCTGCCCTGAATCCCTGCGGTGGGATAAACGCCAAGCCAGGTGCCGTGAATGATAGAGATGAATGAGATTCCCCAGATCTCCAGCAGCAGAGGCCTTGGCAGACACACAGTACACCAGGCGGCAGGTTACACAGGCTGGAAGGCGATCGTGGTGCCCTTGCAGCTCCCTGCAGTCGCTCACGCAAGGCCTGCCAAGACCCCATTCCCTGAAGAGGCGCCGATGCTGCCAGAGGGAGCGGGGCCAGCATCCAGCCCTCATAACGCAGCTCGGGTTGAACTAAGTCAGCCGTTCCAGTTATCTATTGCTGCGCAACAAATTACCCCAAAACTCAACAATATCAATTATTTTTGACTTAGAAAATATTAGTTTATTGTAGCTCAAATTTTCTAGGTCAGGAATTCAGGAAGAGCAATTCCTCTGCTCCACGAGGCACCCAGCGGGCTCAGCTGGTGAGTTCAGCTGGCGGTGGGAGGCACGAGGCTGTTCCACTCGCGTGCCTGTTGCCTTGGCAGGCACAGAGAGGGGCTGGTCCCCACTGGGCCCCTCTCCAGCTGACTCCCATCTGGTAGTGGGTAGGAGGAATGCTTACTTGGTGTTCCCAGAGGCCCAGACGGGAGCTTCAGGTTCCTCTTGCGCTAGCTCAGGAGCTCTGGAGCGTCTCCTCTGCACTGTATGGATGAAACAAGTTGGGAAGGCCTAGAATCAAGAAGGGGAGAATAAGATTCCTCTGGAGGGAGGAGTAGCAGAGAACTGCGAATGCAAAGGCCAAGGGCCGCTCGGAGGGCCCATCACTAGAGTCTCAACACGACACCCAAACTGGCAAAATGTGCAGAACTCCAGAAATTCCCAGGAGGAAATTAAATGGCCCTGGGAGCTCCTAACACCTGGTCCTCCAGGCAGTCTTCACCCCAAGCCCTGCGCACAGAACAGGTCAGGCCCGCCTGCACTGGGCTGCATCAGCGAGCCACATGCCGGGGAGAGGAGGGGCAGAGTGTGTCCCAAGTTAGGACTACAGTAAAGTCACAGGCCTGTGGACACACCCTGCAAATCTTGTTTCCCAAAGAATGCAGGAAGGCAGAGCTTCGGGGCCTGGTACTCCCAGGTTCCGAAAAACCAGAGAGACCGCAGAGCTGGTCAAGGCACCGTGACGTTCTCCTCGGAGAAATAAGTGACGAATCTGCTTTCTAAGCTTTTTGAGTCTTTAAAAAATTCAGCATTTGGAAGTGACACTAGGAGATAGATAATGAGATTATCAATAAAGCATTTCTAGTAGAAACCACATACTTCCAATAGATACTGATGTTTCCTAAGATCACCAAAATAGCAGGCAACCCGTGAGTTCAGGAAACGGAGTTCCTCACCTCTAACGCCCCTGAGCACCTCTCATTCTTACGAAAGATTGCTAGAGGAAGAGTATGCCTTTGTCGGGACATCCACGCCCTTCTGTGCCAACCAAAGCTCACCCATCCCGTGTCCTCTTCAGTCCTAGGCTGACCGACTCCCCGGAAGTGGACTCCAGGGTGGAGACTAGCGTATCCAGGCTTATTAGGGGGTGCTCTTGGGGTGAGATCCTGGGAGGGCAGGAGGGAAGCAACTGAGCAAAGGGAGGGTGTGCCGTCTCAGGGGACGTCAGCCAGCTCTGGGAGCTCTCCGAGGCCGGCAAGAGGGCTGGACCTTTGTACCTCAGTGCCAACCAGTCCCCGGAAGTGGGCCACCCTGAGGAGGGCGTTGTCCTTGAGCGAGGTGGTTCTGGTCAGCCAGAGGCCCCTCCGGTGCTGACAGCTGAGGGCTCTCGACCAGCAGCGCTTGAAGAAGCTGGGGAGCAAGTCCTGCTCCACAGGGAATCCGGCCGTCCACCCAGGGCCCACACAGACGCCCTTACACCTTGTTCTCATTCCTCCAGCAGCTCCTCCAACACTCTGGGGGTCGCCCTTCCCCGGGAGGAAGAACAGCCTCTGCCGCTGCTGGCGGTCTTGGACCCCAAGGATGTCCAACTCCTCTATGACCCATTCCAGATCCCCCTCACCAGGCTGACCTGCACCTCAGTGTCCTTGCTGGCTGACCGCCTGTGCTGCCCCTGAGGCACCACATTCCAGTGACCATCTCCATCAACACCTAGAGCCTGAGGCTCCCCGATGCCTCCACCTTCTCACTGGTTATGATAACTGTGTCCACCGCCTTCTGACATCTGGCCTCTGTTATCGTGGGCTCTGTCACTGAGATGGCTGTCAGGGGTCCCCGTTCTGTCACGGCCCCTCCTACATCAGCCCTGACCCACAAAGGAAGTTTGCACTGAGCATTGGTATGGGTTATTGGTAACAGGTATGTCTGCTCAGCCCTCCAGCGGACCACAGCTCTCTGGGGGTTCCAGCCTCACATAGAATACTGCTCCAGGATGCCTACCTCTCAGTCTGTTTACTCCCTTCCTCCACCCTCCACCGGGTACCTGCAGCATCTCCACTGCCATTCGGGGACATTTCTTGTCTCTCAGAGCAGCCAGGCAGCATTCCGCACCGCCTCCCGGGACCTTAACAAGGCGGCAAACCAAGTGAAGTCAGTACATTCTCCTCTGCCCCACATCATGCTCCATTCCCAGACCTCTTTGGCCAAATCTCATCACAGTCTGTATTTTGTACTGGCTGGGTCCTGCAGCTCCCTATCAGAGCTAGCACGTCCCCAACTGGGTTGTGCTGTCACTTAGCCCTCGTCCTGGTCAAGTGGCCAGGAGGTGCCCTGGGGCAGACCGTGGGGCTTGCGTTGTCTGCCTGAACAGGCCTCTCGTCACCTCCGAGCCAAGAAGGAAGTGCCGGCCCTCACCAGGGAGGACGAGCCTTCTTGAGGTTCAGAGTGTTCAAGATCATCTGGGAACTTGAGGTTTTCAGAGGCATCAACCCCTGGCATGTTCTGTCCCAGCCAGTCCCCTGCTCTGGGGGTGGTGGGCCTGCCTGGGTGGGAGGTGGGCCTGCCTGGGAGCTCTGCTATTCTCAGGACTAAGTCCTGGGACTGACCCCTCGGCCTCCTCCGTCCTGCCTGTAGCTATGAGTCCCCCTTAGGTGCTGCCAAGGAGGCACCTGCCTTCACACTCAGCTCATGCTGTCTTTTCAGAGGGATCACCTTAATAAGAGCCCCGATTCCATCGCCCTTCTTCTGTCCTCACGTCTCAAGCCCCTGATGCATCTCTCCCGCTGGCACGTTCCTCTCGCATCTGGAAATTTCAGCCGTCATGCTGCTACCTGGTGCCCTGCCCCAGCGATGGGCCTCTCCATGCCCACAGGGCCAGGGGATCCAGCTCCACAGAACATCCCAACCTACTCTGTCTTGGACCGCGTCTGACGTGAGCGATCGCGGGCTGGGCTGCCGGGAAGCGGGCTCTGGGATGGACAGATGTTAGTGTGCAGAGAGATCACCGACCCCCACCACCATGGAACCACCGTGGGAAGGAGAGGCCAGGAGGCAGGATGGGTGGGGGGATGTGAGCTGTGGTGAAGCCTCAGAGGAGGCTTGGCCACCGCAAGGGGAGAGCTGAAGCTGAGGGTTGTCCCAAGTTGGGGTGAGGTGGGGTCCTGGTCTTTATAACCCCATATGGTGAAGTCACCAGACATGGGCTTCCTGAGAAGCGGGTGTGATCTTGACCAGGTTGGCCAGGGGCTGAAAGCCCGGGCATTTCTGGGGGTAGCATTCCCAGCAGAAGTGTACAGGTCCCTCATTCCTAAATGGGACTTGTGTGTCCAGGGCCCACCCCACCTTCCTGACTGGCCTCTTGAGGCACAGCATCTACATCTGCTCAATAAAGGGCACAGGTGGACCCTCCTCTAGACTTGGACAAACACCCCGAATGTCAGCTGGGTTCACCTCCCTCCCTGTCTTGCACACCCAGGGCTATTAGTCACAACACGTCTTCTTTAAAGCAACTCATTTTTAACTTAAAAATTGTGTTTGAAACGGAGCTTTACATCATTATCAGAAATAGTAAACAGTGCCTCTTGCCTGCTATAAAAATAAAGATGATGAGACCAAAACACTATGGCTAATTCCAGCTGGAAAGTCCTGCCACCAGAGGCTTTGAGCCAGAGGCCAGCAGGTCCACCTTTGGCTAAAAGGGAAAATGGCGGGTGTCAGAGAGGTGCTCAAGACAGAGCAGACCCCAGCTGAGCCTCTCTCTACCAAATCTGACGGCCTGAAAAAACTGAAGGACGTTACTTTCCACTGCAGGTTTCAACATTATTTAAAACGAATGTCTTACACCACCTGAAATCACACCGCTCAAGGCCGGGGCACATTCCTGCACTTTGGGAAACATGACCTAGGAGAATGACAATGGAATATATTTCCATGTAAAAGTGATTGAAAGTTCTGGCTGGCAATGTCTGTGCCAGTTAATCATCCTGTACCCACATCAGTTTCCCGCTTTTGACAATGTACTGTGGGTCGGTGAATATTCTCGTGGGTGAAACTGGGTGCAGGGCACAGAGGAACTCTCTGCCTTAATTTACAACGTTTTGTGAATCTCAGACTAATTTCAAAAGAAAGAGTTATAAGAAAGTCCTGCTGGGTGACTGTTAATAGATGCAGAAATGCTGATGGTGTTGGAACTACCGCAAGAGTAACACTAAATACTGAAGCAGAGGGAACGCTCCGCTGGGACAGCTTGGACAGAGACCATCGGAGCTGGGAACAGAATCCAGAACAGCTCCCCCCTTCTAACGGAAGCCACCTTCCCACCTCGGGACAGAGTGAAGAGCAGGAGACCCGAGCGCTGAGGGGATTTCGGAGTCCGGTCCACGCTAACTTTGCACGTGCGCTGATGAGTAATTTCTGACCCGTACTGTGTCTTGGCTTCCCAAAGTGGAGGCCAGGATCAGAGGCAAAAGCTCCAGGAAGACCCCGTCTGCCTTTCTTCAGGCGCGCTGTAGCTCCCATTTCTTCTCTGGCTTGTCGTCTTGCAGCTCCCTCTGGCTCTCCCTCCAGGGATCAGACCACCACTGACCTGTGGCCCCAGAGGACACGTGAGAAGGAAGCGTTAAAATTCCTCCTCCTTACAGTCCTCTCTTTGGAGCTTCTCTCACAAAAATACACAGCAAACATCCCAACTGACAAGGCTGCCAGTCCTCCTCTTTCCCCTCCCGGCCAGTACTTGCTGGAGAACATTGACATGTCTAAGAACAGAGTCCCCTCCTGTGTTCCGGTCAGCAGTTCCACTGCTGCCTCTTCCTCCCTGCAGACCCAACAACAGAAGCAGGCACTCCTAGTGGGAGGGGCACAGCTCTGGGGCAGAGGAGGAATCACGGCCCCCACGGCGCTGCGTGACGGTGACGTGACTTTGGGCACACTGGTGAGCCTCAGCTTCTCCTTCTGTGACATCATGAGGACAAGGGTGCCTCAGACCACTTTCAGCTCCAAGGAGCAGGCCCCCAGACCAGAATACCCACACAGAGTGGAACGTATTGATCTCCATAGCCAGGAAGGTAACCACAAGGGCCCACAGCTCCGCAGCAACCAGGACTACGTGCCCCCAGGGGACTGCAGGCTCCTTCCTCTCATCACATCCGACTCTGGTCGCCTGTCCTTGGCTCTGTTCCACAGACGGGCTCCGCCATGGGCACTCTGATGCCCTTCTACCACTTAGAGACCCCAGTGGAAAACAGAACTTTCCCCCTCCTTGTCTCCATTTATCAATCCCACAGAAGGCTTCTAATTAGCCCTGTTTATGTCATGTGCCCATCTAAAGCCCTTTGTCACCGAGGAGATGAGGCACTGGGACTGGTGAACGTATGTTAAACGACCACTTCTGGGCCAGCAGATACTCTGTCATCTGAAGAGAAAGGGGTAGGAGATGTGCTGAATGACGCCAAAACCACGCCCGACATGCTCGACTGCAGTCTAGGTTGAATGAAATAGGGCTTGTGAAAGAGGCCCGTACCATAAGGACACGTGTGGGATTGGGCTGGCCTGGGCTCGGTCAGGCTGGTTGTGGAGGCAGAAGGCCAGATGTGTGGGGACACGAGTGTGGGGGCTGCATGCCTGGGAGCAGGAGCCGCGCTGGACAAAGGGAACGCGTGGACAGAGCACACAGACAGGAAATGTGCAGAGACAGGTCAGCCCCGGGTGGATACAAGGCTATGTGGATGAGTCCCCTGAACTCCGGGCGGGAAGGGGAACAGAAGGCACGGGGAGTGAGGAGAAAGGCCGGGGCAGGCAGCGTCTGAGTGGCGGATGGCCACGCGCAAGGCAGGCCCAGGTGTCTCTTGGCGCCCACCCCTCTCCCGGCTTCCTGTGACCCAGATGGTAAAGGCCCACCAAACGCATCCCCCAGGCATGGCGCCTGCACACAAGAGGTCCTCAGTAAATGCATCCTAGCTCACTTCCCTGTGTGTGCTCAGGAAGAGAGGGTGGGAACAGGGACATGGGGTCTATATGGGTCTATGTTGATGATGGAAAAAGAGCATGACATTTTTAATCAAGTCCTATAACCAGCAGCAAATGCTATGCATCTTTGAAAAAGTAGGAGAAAAAGACTGTACATTCACTCTATAATTTTCGCCAGTTACCAGACAAAAAAATTGAACATAAAATATCTTTTCTCTAAGATAATAAAATGGACAAAATGAATACTAAGCCTGCATGATTGCTAATTCCTTGTCAGAGAATACAGAAGCTTATTTTAAACGGTCATATTTGTCAACGTCCATAAAAATACCTACAAACAATTCATGATGGATACATTGCCTAAAAGGCTGCACCGCTGGAATTTTAGATCTAATCTATGATCTGATCATATTAATTAGACAAATGCCATTAAATATTAAATCATCTCAGCCTATCCAATTGTTAATACGTGATTCAAAATTGTATTTTCAATATGTCCATAAGCTTATTTGCTGCAAAATAAAGTCTATCAAATTTTATCAAATAGAGAATGTGGAAGTTTGATTGGAAAACAGAGAAAACGTGGCTGATTTTATTTTCCGTAAATGAATACACTTGCTTACACACACTGGGAAAAGAATCTTGATTGTTCCCCGTGTAAAAGAAGTTTCTTCGAGATGCATCCCATGTGGTCCCTTCCCAGGAGTTCTTTACATGCGATTTCACATCCTCCTCGCTGTTATCATCATATAGTCCTTCCAACGCTACCATTTCCTAAGAAAAATACCTTTATTCAATACTAGAATTAAATTTTAAAACTACATATCATTTACTCATTTCAGCGGTGTACCTATTTTGAGGAAGACAGAAGAGCTAGTCTTTACAGCCACTCCACGTCTGGGGTGTGTTCAGAATCAGGGTGAGGGCTCTGGTCTGGGAACTAGAGAGTTCTCAGAACTAGGGAACTAGGATATTCTTGGAACTAGGGAACTGGCTGAGTTTCTGTTTTGTTTTGTTTTCTGTGCACAATATTTACTGCCTCCCTCACTCACGGTCTGACCCTGAGCAAGTCTTCTCCCCTCATTCATAAAATTAGGGTAGGCTTAGGGAGTCACCAAGGCTCCTTCCAACAGTACCATTCTGTGCTGCTAATTGAGAAAAGGAAACGCTCTTAAAATGAGTCTACAGAACACATAAAGTTGTATGGGAAGTGACTGCTGTGTGTGCAGAGCAGAAACATCTGCATTGTGTAGCTGGAAACGTTTCTCTCTGCTGATTGCTTGTCTGCAGGAAAGTGAGGAAAGGCCACTTCACTCAGCAAAGGTTCGCTAGGCACCTGATCTGGGACGGGCTCTCGTGCCAGAGGTGAGTACAGCAAAGGGACAAAGAGCTCCAGCCTCGCAGCCTACACTGTGGTGGGGAACAGACTCAAGAAATAAGTCAGGGGGACATATAGACTGTCAGAAGGTGTGGCAGCATTTTATTGCTGCGTGACTACTTACCACACACTTAGCAGCTTAAACAACACAAGCCTATTACCTCGTGGTTTCTGTGGCCAGGAGTCTGCACACAGCTGAGCTGGATTCTCTGCTCAGGCTGATGCAGGCAGCCATCCAGATGTCGGCCGGGCCACACTCTCATCTGGGGGTTCAACTGGGGAAGAACCTCCTTCCACGCTCACTCAGGCTTTGGCAGAACTTCCTTCCATTTCACAGGCAACCTGGTTATTCAAAGGAAACCACGGACAGCTGGGGTCTAGAGTGAGCTTGCCGACAAGACATAGTCTTATATATCGTAAAGTAATCGCAAAGTGACAACCCAGCTCCTCAGGAACATTCTGTAGGTAGAAGCATCACAAGACCTGCCCACACCCAAGGACAGGGGACCACACCAGCATGTGAACACCAGGAGACAAGACCACTTAGAGCCTGTCTGCCACAGAAGCCTCTAGGTCCTGTGGAAGAAGGGAAGCCAGGAAGGTGGGCGGACCCGGTGGGAAGGCTGCAGTGTGACTAGGGAAGGCGTTATTTGCTCCAAGCCAGGGAGGAGGCAAGGGAGACATCACCGTTATTGCAGTTCCAACCAGAGGAAAGAGCCAGTGCAAAGGCCTGAGGGTGGACAAGGATGGCAGGTGACTGTCCTTGCTGGAGAGGGTGGGCCAGCTGAGAGGCATAGATGAGGTCACCCAGATCGCATAGCCTTGTGGCCTCGGGATTTGTTTTGTCTTTATGCGAGTGAGACAGGAGCCCTTAGAAGCCACCCAATAGTGGATTGACAGATCCGCCTTTGTTTTTACAGGTCCCTCTGAGCACTAGTGGAGGTGACACTAAGTGGACAGAGCCGAAGCAAGAAGACAAGAGAGGACACAATTGCAATAGGCCTTCCTGGTGACGATGGCGGCACTGGTCAGGGTGGTGACTCACTGGGGCAAGAGGAATCTGCATACTTAGCTTGATTTTGAAGGTGGCAACAACAGAATTTCCAGATGAATTAAAAGTGGGTTTCTTTAACAGTCAAGACGCTACAATAACTCTGGAGCCTTCTGCCTTGAACCCTCACCCAGCACCTGTAATCGTGCCCCACCACACCCTGTCAGTGCCCAGCCTGTGGGTGACCTGGTCCAGTCCTTCATGGGGAGCTCACGGGTTTCACTTTCAAGTCTTCCTGTTGACGAAAGTCCTTGCTCCCTCTCCCCTTCAGACCTTTGACAGGCACGTGTCTATGCACGGGCTGCTCGTCCCAGGCCTAAGACATCCCTTCTCCGGGAACGTTCCTCGGCATCTCAAGGCAAAAGTAATAGCATCCTGCTCCATTTGCTCATCACATGTCTGTCCGTCACCTGGCTTTGAGGGTGTTAATTACGTCTTCACTGTCCCCACGTCTCAGCCTCCAGTGTAGTGCCTGACACATAGTAGACACTCATTAAACATAATTATGGAGTGCCACAATGGGAAGGTTAATGTCGCTGCTAAACGGTTAACCAGGCCCACTTCAAATCTAGGTTTAGGGTTTCCAGTTCCCAATTGGAGGCACTAAGCCTCAAAAATTGGACTTAAGTATCCACCTGGAAGTTGAGTTCAGAGCCTATAGAGGCCAGGGCAGTTTGGTGAAGTGAGGCCGAGGTGGCAGGCAGGGCAGGCAGGAATGGGTTCAATGGGGCTCTGCCCACATGGAGAGCCAGAGGATTGCGGGCGTGGAGTGTTTGTGGCAGAGCGAGAGCTGGGAGAGATCACTGCACCTGGGCCAGGCCACACTCGGCCTCTGAGAGCCCCCAGCAGTGGGAGGCCAGCGGCAGGGTTGAGGGCTTTGTCAGCCTTCATGCAAGTGGTCCTCAGTTAGTTTCTCCATGGGATGTGGCCAGGCTCCACTGCCGGGTGGTGTAAGGGGCTCTGGTCTGCACTGAGTCAGCAGCGTGGGGGCCCAGGGCTTGCTTGCCTGAGCACTCCCTGTCTGGGCCTTGCTCTAGAACACTGTCCCCCTCACGACCCAGGACGCCTGCCCTGAAGGCCCCACAGGCAGAACCTGGTGCTCCCGGGGCCTCGACATGCCTCCTCCTCCGTGTGTGACCCTCGGCACCTCTGCATCAATGCTCAGCAAGTCACAGCAACCCCACCTCAGCCCATGCCTGCATGCCCCCGGGCCTCTTAGAGGACCCGCCTGGGGAGGCGCACACAGCACACCCACCCACCCTGGATCCTGTGATGGAGAGCGGCTTCCGAGAAGGGGAAGCGGGCGGTCACCTTACAGGACGTGGGAAGGGCCCTCTGAGAGACATCCCCCGCCTTCCTCTCCACTATGAAAATGCCAATAGCTGGCAAGATGATACATTAGCCTATCTCTCACCAAGGCACGGGTCATTTATCAGATCCACCTTCCTCCAGGCGGGGCCAGCCAGCTGCCAGCCACACGCTGCTCCACCGAGGGCCCAGGCCGTGGCCTTGGTCACCTGTGTTTCTGGGCAAATTCTCTCCCCTCTCCGAGCCTCATGCTCTTAACTTATAAAAGGGACCTCAGAGCTCCCAACCCTCTGCCTCCCATGAATTCTCCAATTCACTCACGTTTCCCCGTCCTGAGACAAATCCCGGGTAGAGATTTTATGTTTTATGCAAAATGAATCCCAGTCAGACAGGAAGGTGCCAGCTGCTCCCTGGGGTTTTCCACTGGAGTTTCCATTCTGCCGCTCTGCCAATCCCTTCCCTTAAATCAGTCTTGAGAAAATCCAATTAGCAGTGGCTGGTGATACTTCTACAGTCAGAGGTGAGGCGACCGCCTTTTGATCGCCCTCCCTGAGATGTGTAACAGCAGGGAGGGTGACGACCCGAAGGGGGTGGGGCTTCAGAGGCTGCATAAGCTCCGTCTCAGGCTGCAGAAAAGGGGGCGTCATTGGCCAAGTGATGATGAAGGGTCCCCACCACACCCTCCCTCCCCGGGACTTCTGGGCTGTGACTCACCACCACCCTGGCCCAGCGTCCAGGTGCCCTAAGGGGAAAGCACAGGCGTACAGGCCGGTCTCAGGAAGGACTCAGCACACGTGTCCAAGTCGGGGAACCTCTGACGGGTGACCTCGGGGAGAGCAGTCCTCCCAGGCCCTGGGCCCGGTCCTCTGTGGTCACTCCTCCTACCTTCGCCAGCACGCCCCCCAGCAGGGGAGGCCCATGATGCTGGAACCACCCCGCACCTATGCATCTGAGTTCCTCAGAAGGTTCTAGAATGGCTCTCGTGCACCCGTGCACAGAAGGAGGTCAAGAACCTACTCCTCCTGCAGGAGGAGCCTCCTGATCTGTCTGCTGATACATTTGTTCCCCAAATCAGCATTCATTGAGCACCCAGAGTGTGCAGCCCAAGGGGTGTCCCTTTTCACTCAGTCCTAAAGTAGCCCTGAAAAAGCTACATTTGTCTGTGTATTTTAATCTTCCCATTTCACAAATAAGGAAACCTAGGCTTCAGGTGTTCACTCCACTCACCAGAATCTCAGCGGTCGGCTGTGCAGGGCATGGAGGGATCCCAGTGTCCCACCCAGGGGTCCTCAACAAGCAGCAAAAAATGGCCTTTCTGTTTGGTTTGGGGTTCTGTCCACCCGTACATACAGCAAAGGTCATGAGGGAGCAGGAGCCTGCATCCCACCCAGGAGAGCTCGGACACCAGGGTGGGCACCCCAGGGATGTTCTCCATGGAGCCTGAGCCTGTGGGGTACGAGACATTGGTCAGGGGCAGGGTATTTGGTCAATGCCAGGCTCTGGAATGCCAGGGCTGAGAACCCTGAGTCCATAGGGGACAAGCCAACACCCCGAACACGTGCCAGGAAAATGCAAACTCCCCAAAAGGACACAGTGGGGGGGTCCCATGCTTCTTCCAAGGAGAGCCCAATAATGCCCAACAGAGACGTATTTTCCAGAGGGTGCCTTCTGGGGTGACGGGAATGGTGGGCACTGAGCCCCTCCAGGGCCCTTTCACTGTCCGCTGAGGGAGCTGGGGGCCGCCCCAAGCTGGAGGCCTCCCACGTCCTCCCTCAGCCTGACGAGCTCCTCCAGGCGCCCCTGATGTGAGGGGCGGACAAAAAGGAGAAGGATTCATTTCCGGCCAGCTCCATCTGTTGAAAGGATCTCTCACATGAAAGTGCTCAAAGTGGTCTTTGGAGGCCATTTCTTCTCTAAAGAGAAACAGAGAAAGTGAAGTCAAGCAGGGAGGGGGGAAGAAAGCATGGAGATTCTTCATAGTCTGACTTTGAGCACATTTGGGCAAAATAAGTGCCAGGAAAGGTACGGCATTTCACCAGCCTACGGAGACTTGCTGGTAATAAGCAAAGGAAGAAGTCTTCCCCAGTTGTTACAGCTGAGGAGAGATGGGGAGGGAGAGGCTGTCCCAGGACATTCCCAGTCCCGATGTCCCCACACAGAGCATGCAGGTGAGTGGAGGCTGTGCATCCCTCGCGGGGGCCTCCATGTGAAGCAGAACGGCTGATGCAGGTGGATACCAGGAGCAGGTCCTTTCCTGAGACACCCTCACTGGTGTCCCCATGGCACACAGTGAACCTGGCCTAGACTCTCGCTAAGGAGATGCCATGTCCCGTTCGAAGATCTTCAGAACTTTGCCAAGGTTGTCGGGGGCCCCCAGCCACCCCACGCCAGCCCTGGAGGCCTGAGTTGTGCAGTGTCTTTAATTAAAGGAGGGTCTGCCTGGCTCCTGGGCTCCTGCTCCAGGCTCACCGCTCCCACACACCGCCCCTCTCAAAGATGGCCAGGCCTCCTGCTGTCGGACTTCCTGCAGCAAAGATGGAGTTTCCCAGGGGTCAGAATAACGTGTGCTTGTCTACGCTCTGCTGATTGTGTGTGACTCAGGGATGGAAGATGTCTTTGGGAAAACTGACCCATCAGAAGCTGTGACACGTGCATTATCGTTGACTGCACAAGCCTGCAGGAAGGGGGCTTCACCATGATAGTATGGAAGGTTCTGGAGCATCTATCCTGGAGAAGAACACCTGTCTTGGGGCACAGGAAGATGTGGAGAAGCAGTGAAGTGAGATTCAGAGTGATTAGATTGGTCAGCAAGGGCGGCTCTGGGGTGTAAATCCTCCCTCAGATTTCAGAGCTGCTGCAAAGGAACAGTCACTGCACTGGGCTTGCCCCTCCTTAGAAGGAATCCTGGGGGCTCAGCTCCAAATCCCCAAATCTAGCTGATCCAAAGCATCATTCTCAGCATCTCCCAACCTGTCTTGCCCAAACCAGTAAGAGACAACCCCACTCTACCAATGTCTCAGGTCAGAGATCAGGGGGTCACCCTGACTCCTGGCTTCCTCACACACCAGGTCCATCAGCTCGTGCACCCACTCACCCACCGCCCCAGCGTATCACCCTCATCTTGCTCCTGGATGTCTGCTTATCACTGTTGTCCCTCTCCGGGATCAGCAGCAACCTCCTGGAGGGTCTCCTGCCCTCTGCACTAGCCCTTCTCAGAAAACAGAAGGATCCAGTTAAAGTGGGTCAGAGCAGATCTCCCCTCTGCTCACACCATGCCTCTCTGACCTCCCCACCCACCTCTCTGGCCCCCCGTCATGACCTCCCCATGCTGGTCTCTCGACCTCCCATCACTGGCTTCCCCACACTGGCCTCCTCTCACTGGCCTCCCCATGCTGGCCTCCCGTCACTGGCCTCCCCTCACTGGCCTCCCATCATGGGCTTCCCCACACTGGCCTCCCCATGTTGGCCTCCCCATGCTGGTCCCCCATCACTGGCTACCCCACACTGGCCTCCTCTCGCTGGCCTCCCCTCACTGTCCTCAATTGGCTGGGTTCCCAAAACCTAGGAGGTCGTTGCCCAAGTCTAGACACCCACAGCACACACCCTGCCCTTTCAAGTGTCTGAGGGTGCATCCTAGGGTCTGGAGATGAGCGTGAGGGAAACAACATATTCCATAAAGTCTGAAAGCCCTTAGTGCAGCATTTAGCCTTAAAGTAGGTGAACTGGTTAAAGTAAGTCCTTATTAGCTTCTTTACCAACTCAGAGAACGCTAGCTGCTGAGACAGACAACACTCCCCAATATCTAACGACTGAGCCAGGGCTGATACGTCATTCTCACCCACAACAGCGAAGCTGGCATTCCTCCAGCAGAGCTTCGTAGCCCAGGTTCTCCTGTCTTCAACGTGTGACTTCAAGATTGCAGTGCTCCTCTGCACACAGGTGCAAAAGCAGGAACAAAGAGCATGAAGGTTCCCACAAGAGTGTTTTCATATGGGCAGACCCAAAAGTAGCACCATTCACCCTACAGTGGCCAAACTCAGTCACGTGGCCACACCTTCCTGCAGAGGGTGGCTGGGAGGTGGCACCTGGCTGGCTCCCACTGCTCTTTTGATCAGAACCCTGTAGACCATGGGCAAGCCTCAAACCCAGAACGATAAGCTCCACTTCAGATACACCACAAGGTGTCTGGGGGCTCCTTAGGGACCCTCAGGATTGTGTCTGCCAATGAGGGGATTATATTAATGTAACAAAAAGTATGGGCACCCAGCTGTGTTCTAGGTGAAGTAGATCTGTTAATTTTCTAGGCATTTTGCTTTGATATCCATCAAAATGGGCAGAGGCAGGTGACCTAGGTGAGTCTGTGGTGGGGTGGAAGTGCCATGCAGGATGAAAGGGATGGAACCAGCTGGAGGCTTCGTGAGGAAAGAGAGAAAGAAGGATTCCTTGGTGATGGCATGACAGGGAGCGACTTGGAAGAAAAGAAATGAGGAGAAAGAACTCTAGAAGTTTTTGCGATGTCCACAGTGTAGACTGTTTCTCCTGGAGCACCTCTGAATTCTTTTACAAGTCCTATGTATCCAGGCACAAGTGCTTTATGAGGAAATGGAAGCAAAATGAAGAAGGTGAGAGAAACGGGGCATCTACATTGTGTGGGTGGTCCATCAAGTCTCATGCTGACGGCATCCTGATGAGACGACAAGTCTCTGGGAGCTCGAGGCAGCCCCTCCAGGGATGGAGGAATGCAGCAAGATGTCTCACTCTGCTGTGTTAAAGGCAGGCCTCACTATCCAGTGATGGGATGGGGCACTAACAGTTCACAGCCCACTGGCCTCCAGGCTTTATCACCACAAGCCTGGCCTGCTGTCACCAGGCCCTGCTATTTGATGGCTCCATGACTTCTAGGGTTTATCTTTGATAAAACTCCAGCCCTGCTGGAAGCATAGAAGGCAGTGTTGACAGGAAGCAACCGTAACCAGTTGAAGGTCTGAAAGTGGCTCACACTCCTGCCTATCAAAGCTCCTGGAGTGGCCACCACTGAGTCCTTCCCGAGTCCCCACGCCCTCTCGAGACACGATGCTGCCCAGATCCACCCAGGACCTCTGCTGAGGACACTCCCACCAAACCCGGAGGAAACTCCCATTTAGAGGGAAAGGCAACGAGAAGAAGTGATCCTTCCTTTTTAAGCTTTGGTTTTTCTGCATCCATCCCATCTCTAACTGCCAAGGGGCACTGTCCTGTCACACCTCCCACTCTGTGAAACTGGAGGTTCCGTGGTGGTGCTTTGGACAAACACCTTGAAGACCTGCCCCGGGGAAGGGCTCTCTGAAGGAGGCTGGAGCTGGGCAGGCAGGCGAGGTAGAGTTGAATTAGCAGTGTGATACAAGACACAAAAGGGAGGTTTCTACACTTAAAATAGTTCCCATCCTGGGGCAGAAATTCCACCAAGAGCAAACAAGATTTTTTTTCTCCAAGACATTCCTTTCAAAATAATAATACTGGGAGTGGTGGGAGGTGGGCACAAATCCCGTTTGCCAGCACATGCACGAGGAGACAGCCTGAGAGGACGGGCTCCAGGGCGCTCCGTGCCCAGCAGACTCCCCTGTCTTGAATGCTGATTTTCAAGATGGTTCTGCTGAGTCTGACCGATTGATCCACACTTGGGATTACTGAATGATGTCCTCAGAATGTGCAGTTCCCCCGGGGAATTCATTGGCAGCTTCATGGGATCTTTGCTGCCTCTGAGCTCCCCACAGCCCAAGCTCTGGTCTCCCCACCCGACTGTCCTATTCCCATCCCAGTTCTCCCTCAATTCCAATTAAGGACGAGGAATCCCCACAGCCTCAACCACCAGAAGCTGGGAGAGCTCAGGGTCACGCCGCCTCTCTGTCGTGGACCCAGATGGATGATGGGATGCCCACAAGCAGTGCCCTGAGGATGCTCCCCAAGCTCTCAGGACACCTCAGACCCTGCCAGGATTCCTGATCTCCAGTGCTCCAGTACTCTCAGGCCCTCCACGGCCCTGCTGTAAGAGCACACTGTCCGTTCCCTGCTGGGGCCCAGGCCTCTCCTGGGATGGACTTGCCCCTGCTCCTGACCTGGTCTATGGCCAGGCCCTGCTTCCCTGGGGTCAAAGGTCTCTCTGACTGGGGGTTTCTCTGTGCCTGGCATCTGGGGGGCTCTTTCTTGAACCCTCAGGTGGACAGCTGTTTGCTAGTTCATGGCTTAGCTGCCTATGTGACCTGAGACAAGTCTTTGGCTCCTCTGAGCCTCTGCTTCCCCAATTTGGGAAAATAGTGCAACGACAGGAACGTGTGAGGACTAAACGAGTTATGAGAAGCATGTGACCCTGTTCCGGCCTGCAGGAATATGGGCTTTATTGCCGCCTGGGCTCGTCCTCCTGGGTGAGCTCCCCAGCGCGAGTCCTGTTCACCTCAGGCCTCTGCATCCGGCTGTCCGGTGGCAAGGCTGTGGTGCACGGATGGGACGCTTGTTTGCACTCTGCCAGCTTTGCACACAGTCAGCAGCTCAGCCTGGCTCCAGCCCTCCTGCCATCCACATCTGTGCCTCATCCCGCCAGCCCACCAAGTGGTTTCCTGCTCGCAGCCCCTGCACATGCAGCTCCGCATCTGCAGATAGCGCTTCTCTTGGGCGGGGCTAGAGGTCTAGCTCCGAACAGCAGCCTAGGCCGGGCACAGATGCTGCCTCCCTGCCAGGTCTTCCTTCCCTCCGCGGTCCCCGGTGTACCACTTCCTTCACCGCATGCCGACCCTTTAGAGCACATTCCTCTTCCACAAGACCACCCGTGTGCTGAGGTTACAGGCCTAGGCATCTGCTCCTCTCTCCTCAGAAATCCACGTCTGGAGGGCTGTGTCCAGGTCTTTCTGGTTGCTCAGTCTCTCTCATAGCACCGGCAGGTGCTCTGTGCTAAACAGATGTTTGTGGAATGAATGAACGAATGAAGAAAATTATTCTACTGGTGGAACTTTCCAGTCTCCAGGAAGGGTGATGGGGTGGTATTCTGAGCCCCTTAAAATCTCAGCAAATAGGCAGGTGACTTTGGGGACGATAAATCAAGCCATCTCTGGGTGGTCCCTGGGCTACCTCTTCCCCGTCCACACGTGGAGGATCCACACAGACCCTTCGTCTCAGGCAGTGGTTCTCAGCTGTGCTCGCACATCGTAATCTCCAATAAGGGTGCTGGGCTCCTACCGGGATCCTGATTCGTCTGGTCTCGGTACAGCCTGGATGATGAGGATTTGAGAACTATTGTCCAAGGTGAACTTGTCCAGTGTCCAGAGCCGTCAGGGGCTGTGACAGCCGTCCTTGTGTCTCTCCCACAAGTCAGTGCTCCCTGCGGGCCCCTCCTCCCCCACGTCCCTGCATGTGTGCAGAGGAGCCCCCCACACTGGGCCCTTTGCCCTCACTGCCATGGGAAGGATGTAGGATGGAGAGGTGGGGAGGACGGAGGCACAGCAGAGAGGAGATGTCAGGCCTGGGCCGAGCAGGCGCCCACTCAGCCTGTGGGCGGGAAGGGGCAGATGGTGGCAGGTGGCATCGTCTTGGCACCAGCCTCTGGTCCTCCCCTCGGGGCAGCCCAGGTTCTCCCATCAGTTCTGACAGTGAATCTGTGTCTTCTGAGCTTGGCTTCCAGCCACGTCCAGAACGCTGGGAACACAGCGCTCTACTTAGCGGCTTTCGTTAATCAGGGCTCCAAGTGAGCAGAACCGGAGATCTGGAGGGACTGGGAGAGGAGCGTGGGCTGCTCTAACACAGGTAACTTCCCACCGCCTGAGCCACCCCATATGAGCACAGCAACGAGGCCCAGGCCTCAGTCAGGAGAGGCGGAAGACACAGACTGCGACCTCGAGAGAGACCTCAGCGACATCACCACAGGAGGTGGGCCACTTCCAAGCACAGTTATGTCCTGTTCACTTCATCGCCCAAAACCTCCCAGCGGTTACCCCACATCCAGCAGAATAAAATACACACTCCCAGCTGGATACAGAGTGCCCCGGTGACCCGATGTCTCTTCCCAGCCCTCTTACCTCACCTACTCTCCCTCGACGCGTACAAACACTCTTCCCTCTGAGCATAGACCACCCCCCAAACCCTCCCTCACTTGCCCGGATCGGGATAGATTTTGGAGACTCAACCATGTCTCTTGGTATCTGACTTGAGCCCGGCCCTGACAGCTCCAAGGGGCCCTTCTCCACTGCTTCACACACACACACACACGCACACACACCAGCACACACGTGTACACATACACGCAGACAGACATAGGAGCACATGCGCACACACACATACACACACACCTGTGCTGTGGGGCATCTGCACTTGCTCATTCCGCCTCCTCACCATGAAATACCCATTGCCTCCTCTCCCGTGTGCTGGCCCCTGAGCCTTCCGAGGTTCTGCTGGGTCACACCTTCCCTGAGCCTCTCCTGTCCCCCGAACGCTTCCCCCGAGTATAGCAGCATCAGTGTGACACATCTCATACTCTGCCGTTGCCTTCATTATTTTAAACCTTCTTTTACCCCCCAGATTTTAACCTCTCTGAAAATAGGGCTGTGTTTGACTAGTCCCTCCCCCTTCTGAGTGTCCAGCACAATCTCCCTAAAAAGCAGTTACAAATAAATATGTATTCAAAAAGTCATTATTTTGAAATAACCAAAATTCAAGGATTTACACGTAGGCCCATGTTATCCCAGGCTCTATCTTATGTTCTGTTATTAGAGGAAAGGAAACACTTTCAAGACAACCCTTTCTATCTTGAAATCTAAATGATTGCAGACAGGTCAATTTTATGGGAACCAAATGTACGGCAAAATTATCAGATTGACTTTATTGTCTTAAAAGCCATCTCTCAACAGCATGCTAATAGTTCTAAGGTGATACAGCTGTGCCTCTATTGATAGAGCATCTTCTATGGGTTTGGAACTGGGCATCGCTGCTCCCAGACCTCCAATGAAGTGGAGAAGGGGATCCACCCAGCCCCAGAACTTGTCACTGAGACTACATTAATATGGGACTCCATGTAAATTCATGCTTACATGATGTGCCTCTTTCTCCTGCAAGCAGAGGGCAGCCTCAAATGTAGGTTTATTGAAACATCTCATTATGTCTAGATGACGGGAGCTTCTGCTATATCTCCAGTCGGTACGTGTTAACCCCACCATATTAGCTGGATCTGCAGTTAATACAAGGATATACCAAGTAGCATGTGGTTCTTTGTAGAACTATTTTAAGTGAGGAATCATGGAAAAACGTAGATTTGGAAGCCAAGTATCAGTTGAGTCCTGGATCTGTCGTTTTATTGGTTGGAAGACCTTGAGAGAGACTCAATCTCTTTGAATTTCACTTTCTTTATCTATAAAATGGGTCTAAAGACACTCATTCTACTTATCTCACAGATGTGCTTCAAATACCAAGATAGCATAAGTGGAAGCACTATTGAAGTGTCCTCGGCAATAAAGGAAGAATCGTGTCTAACCAACAAGATCACACAGCACGTAGTGGTTCTCAGGAACGCTGGCCTTTCCTCTTCCACTTCATTCCCACGGAAACCTGCACGTGGGGTTGCAAGCAGGGAAAGGAGCAGAATGGAACCTGAAATCTGGCGGGAGCCATGGGTAAGTGCCGGGCGGGAGGCAAGAACAAAGCCGGCCACTCTCTGGAGCGAGCAGTATCTCGCAAGGTTGATGGCAATTTTCGCCCGTCATTGACCAGGGCTCTGAGTCAGAAATCTGGCCGGCACCCTCTGTGTCTCCTTTAACCTTGCCCGTCCTGTGGTCCAATAAGATGTATGTGGTCTTTTTCCCTAGCTCCTGGCACAGAGTGCCTAAGCCTTTGGAATTTCCCAGAGATAGGCCTGTCTTTTATCCTAAGGAGCTCTCCCTACCACACCTGAGTTTATGCTAATGATGTGACTCACGGATGGAGGCCTGGATAGCTTCAGGATGGGGCTGTCCCAGAGGAACTTTCAGCCCACCCCCACCCTCCAGGAGGGGAGGGACTGGAGGCTAAATTCACTTACCAATGACCAATGATCTAACCAACAATGCCTAGGTGACAGACCCCATATAAAAATCCTGGAACAATGAGGTTCAGGAGCTCCCGGGTTGGTGAACACATCCGGGTGCAGGGAGAGGGCTGGAAGCTCTGCCCCCTCAGACCTCACCTCTATGCCCCTTCATCTGGCTGTTCATCTGAATCCTTTATAACAAATTGGTTATCACAGGTACAGCACTTTGCTGAGTTCTTCGAGTCATTATAGAAAATTATCCAACCTGAGGGGTTGGAGGGGCCACAAGACCCCCTGAATTTACAGCCTGTTGGTCAGAAGTGCAAGTGGCCCTGGGCCTTGTGACTGGCGTCTGAAGTGACGGCAGTCTTGTGGGTCTGAGCCCTAAACCTGTGGAGTCTGACGCTGAGTCCCAGTAGTTAGCGTCAGAATTGAACTGAATCGTTGGACCCCCAGTTGGTGTCACAGAATTGCTGTTGGAAAAACGCACCTCCATGTTCAGTCGAGAGCCAAGCCCTGCCTACCTGGCCATTAGCGTGCTTAACTCTGCTCTCTCCCCAGCTCCCCAGCTGCTGCCCAAGGCAGATCCTCATTATCTACCTCCAACGTCATCTACCACCCACAGTCGGCTAACAGAGCCTCCAACACACCTGCCCCGGGGGACCTACCTACACTCCTCTGCTTACAACAGTCAACGGCTCCCCATCACCTAGAAGATAGAGGCCAAGTCTTAAAGAGTCATGAAACCTTCCACCTATCAAAAGACCCCTTATCTTGGCTTTGGGGCATATTTCACAGCTCTCCTCTAGAGAGTACAAGTGGAGCCCTTGGTCACCCCCACTGGGTGCCGCCTCGTGTGTCGAGTGGGGTGGGACACTCCCTCCCTCCCCAATGAGTGCTGTGATGGTTAATTTTATGCGTCAGCTTGACTGGGTCAGGGGTTACCCAGGAGCTGTTAAACATTATTCCTGGGTGTGTCTGTGAGGGTGTGTCTGGGTGAGAGTAGCATGTAAATTGACGAACTGAATAAAGCAGAGTGTCCTCCCAATGTGGGAGGGCCTCATCCAATCCAGTGAGGGCCAGAACAGAACAAAAAGGCAGAGAAAAGGCCAATTCACTCTTTCTGCTTGAGTCAGGACGTCCATCTTCTCCTGCCCTCAGACATCGGCACTCTTGGTTCTTGGGCATTCGGACTCAAACTTGTCACAACAGGTCATCCTGGGTCTCCAGGTTGCAGATAGCAGATCGTGGGACTTCTTGGCCTCCATAATCACAAGAGCCAATTCCTAAAATAAAGTGCTCACTCGTAAATATATATATGCATATCTCCTGTGGTTCCGTTTCTCTGAAGAACCATGAGTAACACACATGACCATACCACAGAAAGCCCAGATCCAAGGAGCTGTCCGCTCAGGGTTTCCTGTCACGAAGTCCAAATCACACAGACTGTGTGAGTGCTGGGGAAGAGGAGGGGGAGACCCCAGACGCTGTGGGCAGGCAGGCTGACGTGACCCAGTGAATCCCCAGGCACAGAGGTCTCGCTGCTCCGATTCCTGTGACGTCACCACAAGGCTGTTGTCTCAGCCGTCTGGTCCAGAAGACGGCACTCAGATGTCTCCTTTCCCTGGTCTCTTTGTCACATTTGTTTTCTCACCAAAGACTGGACCTCCTCACTACCTGACCTGGGTGATGGTCATCCCAGGTGTCAGCAAGTCAGAACCCGTCTCTCCTGCCTGGAAGGTCGTCGGCACTGACGATGTAGCCCATTTCTGCTGCTGGCTGGAGGGAGGGGAAGCGGAGCAGAGTGTGCAGTAGGAGAGGAAGGGATTGGCGAGATTGTCTACGTTTCTTTTTGTTTCTCTTTCCTTATTCTTCAGTGTCTGAGCAACGAGAACAAAAAAACACATCTCAATCAGGAGGGTCATTTTTTTTCCTATGGCCCTTACTGTCTCCATCTGGACTAAAATACCCAAAGCTGATATGGCATCAGGGTCTCTTATGAACTTGGAGTGACCAAAGCACCATGCTCTGGGTACGGCTCTGGAAAGAACAACTCCATATTCCTTCCCAGTTACTGGGCATCTCCTGGATATGATGGGGGTGGGGTGGTCCCGCCAGGAAGTGCCCTGTGCTCCTGGCTCCAACTCCTCTGCCTGACGCTCCTGGTCTCCCTGCACTCTGCCCCGCCCTGAACCCAGCGCCTCCCTGCCCCCTGCCCTTCCCTGCCCCTCCCTGCACCCTGCCCCTCCCTGCACCCTGCCCATCCCTGCCTCTCCCTGCACCCTGCCCCTCCCTGCATCCTGCCCTCCCTGCACCCTGCCCCTCCCTGCACCCTTCCCTTCCCTGCCCCTCCCTGCACCCTGCCCTTCCCTGCCTCTCCCTGCACCCTGCCCGTCCCTGCACCCTGGCCATCCCTGCATCCTGCCCTCCCTGCACACTGCCCCTCCCTGCACCCTGCCCTTCCCTGCCTCTCCCTGCACACTGCCCATCCCTGCAGTCTCTCTTTAGGCTGCTCTCATCAAACTGCAGGGCATTTATCTTCTGAACTTCAGGTTTCCCTCCTGGCTGTAGCTCTTTGAGGACAGGGACCACATTCTATTCACGTTAACAACAGTCACTAGTTATACCCCGAGTGAGTTTCACCACTAAACATTTTATATGTATCCTTATTGAAACCTCCCCAAGGTCTTCATTTTACAGCCAAGGAACCTGAGAACAAAAGAGAAAAAGAAGAGAGAGAAAGTTGCCCAGTGGTCCTCAGCCGGGAAGTGACTCAGCCAGTTTGAGCCCAGGCAGGATCTGGATGCCCGATGGCACGAAACAGAGTGGCCAGCCCTGGCGCTGAGTGACCATAGGAGCAATTATGTCCAAAATGTGATGGCATTGGTGTTCCATCAGCAGCACTAATGGCTGAGAAGAGGGCTAATTCCCACAGGCTGGATGCCTGACCCAGACAATGTCATAGATCACATTCCCCGATGGGACACGCAGCAGATTCAAAGTGTCTCTGAGGTGGTGATGAATGGAGGTCCAGCCCCAAAGCCCATCTGGGACCTGAGGAGGGGCTGCCAGAGGCCTGAGCCCCGGAAAACATGTGGATGGGTGAGAAGGGGTTTGGGATTTGGAGTCCAACAGGCGAAAGCTAAGACAGAATTTAAAATCTGATTCTGCAGGCCACACAATGAACCAGGCTGCATTTGTGAGCAACAGAGAAGCCATCGTCCTCAATGAGGTTAATTCAGCAGGCTTTTCTGAGCTGTCACTGTGACGGGGTTGTGGGGACGGGGAGGGTGGGGTGAGGAATGAGCGCTAGTTGTTTCTGAGATGACTCTTTCTCTGGGTTTATTTCCCCGAGCAAGCAAAACCATCAACTGTGGCCGGGGTCCATCATGGCCTGGCCACACTTGTGTCTTCAGATCTATCTTCCCAGGCCCAGGCCTTCAGCTCGCCCTGGACCCCAACAAGTGCTAGTCAGTAGCCCTGAATGCTTGGGGGCCCGCAGATACAGCAAGCTTAGGTTTCCTCCCTGGGAATTCCCTCTCCTCCTGCTTCCACCTCTCACCTTGTTCACCATCGAGGTGAAGCCTACACTTCAAAGCTCTTCTCTGAGTCGTGCAGACCCATCCCTTTGTCCTCACAAAGCTCCTTGGACCACGTCTACCTGTACCTGCAGGACTTGCCCTGGGACCACCCTGCTGCAGGACCACAAGTTTCTTGAGAACGACACACGGGCCTCTTGTGTTTGAAAACAGCAGGAGCCCCACAGACATGTCAGGACAAAATAAACAAATGGTGGAACAGACCACTCACCTTCCCCCGACTTGTGAGACCAGAACAGGCACTGTGCTCAGGGTCACAGTGTTTGCAGAATCCGCTTCTTTCTCCTTGGCAATCACTGTTCCCCTATACACAGAAGCTTTTTATCCTCCTTAAAACAGGCCTACGTGATATCAGAGAAAACTCTGGGCCCGAGGAGGCCCAGGAGAAATGAACATTGTTTTGTTTTATGGCAGCTTTTTCTGCAAATGTGCATGGAAACAACTGGGCTCCAGAAAGTTCCGAACATGCCCACGTCACGACTCCAGATATGCCCGTGGCGGGCTTCAGATGTGCCCGTGTCAGGATTCCACAAGTGCCCGTGTCAGGATTCCAGACATGCCGTGTCGGGCTCCAGACGTGCCCGTATCAGGTGTCCAGACGTGCCCATGTCAGGTCTCCAGACATGCCCGTGTCAGGATTCCAGATGCGCCGTGTCGGGGCTCCAGACATGCCGTGTTGGGTTCCAGACCTGCCCGTGTTGGGGCTCTAGACATGCCCATGTTGGGGCTCCAGACGTGCCCATGTCAGGAGTCCAGACGTGCCCGTGTTGGGGCTCCCAACATGCCGTGTCAGGATACCAGGTTTTGTTGCAGGAAAGATTGCAAAAACAAAAGGCACGGGAAAGAAGGGGAGATGGGCAGGCTTTGAAAACTGAAACTGTAAGATCAAAGACCAGATGTAAGACCTTTCTGAGGTGAGGTATATAAATGGAAATGAATTTAGTATCTGAAGGAGTGACTTTTGGTGGATATTTGAGTTTGCATGGATGCCATCTGGCTGAATGCTCACAAAGGAGGTAACTATAAACAGAGAAACACCAAGAAGTCATCTTGGAAATTGGAATCTGCCTGTAAAACCCACTATTCTGGCCACTCGCAGCCTGGACTCTGCTAACCCTGATGGTCTTGCCTTCATCTCTGCCTTTAGCTGAGAAGCCAGCACTGGAAAGAGACCTCCAGGCTCGGGGGCAGAGCCCTGGGTTCAAGACCCAGCTGGCACTTCCTGACCAGATGAGCAAGTCACTCAGCCTCCACACAGGGCCTCCATGGAGCTGCAGTGACCTAAGTGACAGTGCTCTGCAGACTGCAAAGGGCTCTGCTAGTGTCCTCTACTAGTACCTGAGTTGAGTCACCTCAATAGACAGGAAGTTTGCTGAGAAGCAAAGCCATGGTTTCCAGATCCAAGTTCATGTACTCACTCATTCGTGGATTCATGCATCTTGTTATCCAACATTTAATGAGCATCGTGGGGTCTTGATGACAGTGTTCCACACTCAGTGTCACCCAGGGTTGTGGCTCTTTTACAATGTGGGAGGAATAGCAGGATGCAGTGTAAAGATCGTGGGCTTTGTGGTTGAACTGACTGGGTTGAATCCCACTTCCGTGATTGTGGGATTACTTCTAAAAAGTGATAATCACACCTGAAATAACATGTGCAAAATGCTCGGCACAGTGCCTGACATCCAGGAGATGGTCATGCAGAAAAACCAATGCTTGCTGGCTCTGGCAGGAAAATATCAACAGACGGATGGGGTGACCTGGAGCTGAGAATAAGGCCCAAAGACAAAACCCTACGGGAACCATGAAGGTATGGGTGTACTTGTGGTCATGAAGACAGAACAGGAACAAGGAGATGACATGGTCCCCGGAGACCCAGCACCTGTCGCCAGGGTCTGATGGGACCACGGTGACGTCCAGGGAACAGAGCTCATCACCCGCTGGCCTCTCTGCCACGTGTCCCCTCACTCCTCGAAACTGGACTCCATCGGTTCTCCTGGCACAACCTCTCCCCTCTCAGATGTCTGTGCCTCAGTCCCTGCTGTGGGTTGTTTTCTCCACCACCCTCAGCCCATTGCCATGTCCCCGGACCACTGCATTCTCACCTTAAGGGTGCTTGTGGTCTGGGCTTTCCTGCAGGGCTGGCGGCCCCCATCTAGAGATGGGCTCTGAACTGCCCCATGACATTGAAAGCAGTCTAGTCATTTTTTATTAGGCGGGTCCAGCTGCATATTCCACAGGACTTGAAATTCCTTCCAAAAACTAAGCGTAACACCTTCCCCCAAATCAGCCACCCCTGCCAGAAACTGGAGTCCCCACAAGCTCCGCCCATCTCCTCCAGCCCTCCACACACACCCCGTTAGTCGCGAGTCTGCTGATTTTACTTCCCAGATGAGTCTTGTGAACCTCCCACCACAGCCCTGGGTCGGAAGCTCATCACTCTCGTTCAGGCCTTTTCGAGAGCCACTCGACAGTCTCCGGGCCTCCGGTCCCACTCCCGCTCAGCTCCACTATCAACATCACGGCAGAACTTCAATTTCATCAGATTGCTTCCTTTTAACAAGCACCAGCACCCTTCTTATTGCCTGCAGAATACAACGTACATGTCTTTTCACAGCTTACAAAGCCATCGATGAGCTGACCCATTTTCCCCTGGAGCATCATCTCAGGCTCGCCCACCCTGATGGTTGTTCTCTGGTAACAGCAACTTTAGGTCCCCCAGTCACTCCCACCAGCATGTGCACCCGTGACCTGGGACATTCCTTTCTCTCAGCCTTTCTCCCTGGCCTCCCTCTGACTCTCATCCGGCCCACTGTTCTTAGACCTCACCCCCTGCCTGGTCACCATCTCCAGGAAGCTTTCCCTGAATCCGCCCCCACAGAGAAGGCCAGATGCCCCACTGAGCTCTCACACACCCTGTGCCCACCTCCAACACAGAATTTACCTAGCTCACCTTTTTATCAAGAAGTGTGTGCCTCCTTCAAGGCCTGTACTGCCTCTCAGGAGAGGTACTGCGTCACATCTCATGTTCATTCTTGTATCTTTAGCGCCCTGCACACTGGAGAGCAAGTGGGTAGTATCCGACAAAGGTTCGCTGATGAACAAGAACTAAAAGAAGGGCAAGACCCAGAGTTTGGCCAGATCCAGATTACTGCAGCCTACCCATAGGCCATTCGTGAGCTCAGCGCTGCTGGCTCAGCGCCTGCCACACCCCTCTGAAAAGCTATTCCAGAGCTGTCGCTTGGTCCCAGGAGCTGTTCTTACACGTCTGTCTCCCTCTGGATTATTAACCCTCCAGGACAGAGCCCCATCTCACCTGTCACTGCGTCAGAGTTGCTCGGGACCTGGCATAGTGCACTTGCACGTGAATCAGGTACACAATGGTCAATATGGCCCAAAGTTGCCCTTTCTCTTTGCATTCTCATGGAAATAAGAGGGAGGATCAATTCCATCACAGTGACATTTGACTTAGGAGCTGGCCTCGGTCCATTAGCAGGACTCGGATCGCTAGCACCTTCAACCCACTGTCTCTGCCACAGCTCCCGGTGGCAGTGCACACAGCTCTGGAGTGACATCGTGTTGCCACAGAGGCCTGGTTACTTCTTTGCACCACACTCCACCTCGTGATTACATAATTAATATCCTAACACAGCCCACTCAACACAGGTCACTCGCTGACACGCAGTATGCTACAACACCAGACGCTGCCACTTAGAGCTCAATGTTTGCAGGATTCATTATGTTTGGTTGTTCATAGATTCTGCTTCATTTCCAGCTATGCCCTGTCCTGTTGGAAAAAAGTTATAGTCTGCAACAATTACACAGTTCACTTGTTAAAATGGAAAATAGATTTGTCATACTTCTCTTGCTAATAATGGCTTCTCATCCAGAGAGTGCTTTGAATGCCCCCGCAGGGGCGCGGGGGTGGGCTGGTGAGGGTCCACTCACATCACTTGTCCAACCCAGTCTCCCTGCTCCACCAGGAGGGGTGTCTCTCAACAAGCTCTTGTGGGGTATTTTATGTGGAAAGTCACTTAGGGTGAAAATTAATCAGTGTTAAGTGAAGAAAGGATTCCATGGCCAAATATGTTTGAAAGAGATTGAAAATTAAGTATACATATTTAATGCAGTGCTGGTCAAAGCTTTATGTATGCAAAGTGTCAATAGTTGGGACTCTGAGAGGCGAATAGAGGATGCGTTGCTTCCCCAATCTGTCGCCTCCAGCAGTCTTTCTCTCCGTCCCTGCTATTTGGGACCAGCTGGTGGGACGGTGGTCTGGACAGCATCCCTGAGGAAGTGGTACACTGAACCGTCCAGGTCACTTGCAGAAAGGCAACATGTAAGCAACAATGTTGCAACATTCCTCCACCGCATAGAGCTCTTTCAACAAATGGAAATATCCTGTTCCTTCATTCATTCCTTCATCCAATCCTCCAACATTTCTTGTGTGCCCAGACTGTCTTAGGTCGGGCTCCACAGCAGCTGTCCCTGAAGAGAAGGTCCACATGCAGGTAAGTGACTCATTAAGGAAGTGCTCCCAGGAAATCTGTGTGGAGTAGCGCACGTAAGACAGGGGAAGAAGGAAGCCAAGCGTGGGGTACCCGGGCAAGGTCCCTCAGAGGGTGGCTTGAGCTGTATCTGCCAGAAGGACTTTAGAGGGAAGGCGCACCTAGGTTCCCCTGAGGCACAGAGGTGGGGCTTCCACGCTGCCACACCAGTGCCAGGGAAGTCTGCCAGGCATGGGGTGGAAATCCCCCAGGACTTTCAGTCCTGCGCAGAGCAGGGGCAGCAGGCTCAGCACAGGCCTCCAAAAAAGGGCGAAGCGGGTGCTGGCTGTTGGGAGGAAAAGCACTGCAGGGGCGGGTGCACCAAAGGGTAAAGGCGTGGAGGGGTTCTGGGTGGGGCAATAGCGTTATCTTCCCCTGGGACACGAAGGTGAACAGAGAATCCTCGTGCCAGTACCTGAGACCACTTGGCCACCCTGACCTTGTTCCCCCAACGCTCTGCTCCGCAGCTCTGCTGATCTGGCCCCTGCAATGCCCTTGGCTCCCTGCCACCTCCACTCTCACATCCAAAGCTGATCCCTGGTGACAGCAAGACTTCCCAGGGTGCTCCATGCCACCTGAAGCCCCTCCTGCCCATCGCTCCTAAATTGGCCTTAGCACAGAGCCTGGCGTGGGAAGTGAGCAGTCGGTGCTTTGAGGGAATGAAGGAATGAGGACGAAGTGGACAGACAGTGGAGCAGGTGCCCCTTTGCAGAAGGCTGCAACAACTCCCCACCCAGAGAGGCAATGCCGGGGTGGCAGGTGAGCGGGCCCTGCAGACGGGATGCTGGGCGTCAGACTCCAAGTCTTCATTCCCCATTAGACCTGGAGCAAGCCACCTAACACCTGTGTCTGTTTTCTCATCTACAAAGGAGGCATTACATGGGATGGCGCTCCAAAGTACTTACAAGTGGAAGCACTGGGTGAATATCAGCATTATCAGCATCTTTGTCACCTATCTAAATGAACCAAAAGCAAACTCAGAAGAGTTCCCAAGTGTAGCGGTGAGGGTGTTCTGCTGTCCAGCTCTTTGTCTCCTGTGCTCTGTCCGCCTTCACGTACACAGGGGCCTATCCCAACTGGACGGCTCTTCATTTCCTGGCCATATTCTGGGTATCCTAACAATCCCACCACCATGCTCTCTGTCTCAATTTTGAATTCTTCATCCCATCTCTACACACACAACCCCACACACTCAGTTACAGTTTATCCATTTCTCTCCCAGGGCTGCCCAGCATGTTCTGACCCTCTCCTACGTCACAAGCCATATTTTGATATGATCGTTTTATTCACCTTCTCTCTGGATCCTCATACCTTCTGGCATAGTGCCTTGTACATGGCAGACTCTTGGGGGATGGGGAAGGAGGGGGAGAGGGAATAATGAACTGGTAGGGAAATAATGGTAGGGAAATAGTATACTCTGGTAGGGAATGATTGTAGGCAATGAAGATTTTCACAGTGAGTCTAATGAAGTGCTTTCTTCATTGCTGTGGCATCTGAGGAGCAAACTACACAATGTTTTAGTGCTATTTTGCCAGTCAGGGAGACCTCAGGTTCCAACATAACCACATTTTTAAAGCTCTGGAGTCCTCAGAAGACTAGATTCAGTAATTTAGTTTGCGAGACCCAACGTTACTTGAAAGCCAGGATGAACTCATTTGATTTTATTAGCATTTCTCAGAAACCTATAGAACGCTCCCAGAATATGCGAGCCCAGTCCAGGTTATCAGAAAGGGATGGCCGTCTTGAATCCACATGGCATTTTTGTGTTTACAGACGCAGTCATCCACGCTTCTACTCCAGATATGAGAGAAATTACACTAAATGGAATTCCCGCCCACAAGAGCACTTCCCAGAAGAAGCTCGGGTGGAATTCCCAGCCACCTCGAAACTCCAGGGCGCCTGGGGGTCTTGAGGACACGGTGGGACTCTGGGGCTCCGCTCATCTGAGCAAACCTATGTGCTGACCTGCGGCCCGAGGTCTTTCCTCCCCACCTGCCCCAGCTGCGAGCTTTGGGGGAAAACACAGCAAACGCAGACAAGCCGAGGAGATGAAAACAGACACTCCCTATGGCTCCAACGCTGCTCAGACCTTGGTAGAGATGTCTCTTGGATGTGGCATTAATAAGGCTCCCTGTGGGGTGAGATCATACCCCAAACCCACTGTTGTTCACATATTTGTCTCACACTTTTGGCCTGGTGTGGGACTGACCCGCAAGAGCCCTGCGGTCATCGTCACCGGGTACGATAGGTGTAAGGGCGGCAGAGGGAGATGACCGCAATGCATCCGTCGGTTCAGAGTCGGCTTTGGAGACCACAACGGGCAGCGAGGGGCGGGCAGAGGCCCTCCCTGGAGCTGAGGTCTGAGTGGCAGGGATCCAGGTAGCCAGATCCGGAGGACAGTGTCTGCGAGGCCCCGGGCAGTGTGGGCCTCAGTGGGGACCTCCTGGTAAGTCAAGACGAGGGCTCCAGGTTGATTTAAAGTAAAATTAGGAGCACTGAAGTGTTTTAAGCAGAAAAGCAACATCACCAAGTTTACGCTTTTGCAAAACTCTCCTGGCGCCATGGAGAAGGGCTTGTGGAACAGGCCTGGAAAGGGAAGAAAGACCAGCTGGCCAGGCAGTTGTCCTGGGGTCAGACAGTGGTGGTTTGTCCAGAGGTGCGGCCGAGGAGGCGGGGGAAGCCGATGGTCTGGGGTGTTTGGGGGAGGGAGTCACAGGAATTTCAGATGGATTCTAACTTAAGGGAGACCAGACCTTTGAGTTTGCACAGCCTAGAGGATGCTGAGACCGGCTACGGGGACAAGGGAACGTGAGGGTGGGGTGGGGCCTGCAGATCTGTGAAAGCAGGAAAGCAATCCTGCTCTTTAAGAGCAAATATAAGTAGACGGACCTCAAGGCAGCATGGCCGTGGCCATGACTGGAACAAAACAGCCCAGCTCCAGGTTCGTCCTCTTCCTCCTTGGTGGCTGTGGCGCGTGTGCTTGGTGGCCCAGCTGGATGGGAGTGGGCCGTCCCACAGATCAATGACGTTCCTTTTAATGAGATAATTGTCAGTGCCCGGAACTGCCTGTTCTCCTCGGCTGTGTGCCGGAGGAAGGGGACTGTGAGACTGCGGAGCTTCTTAGGTGGGCGTGACTCACCGTATGTGGCACAGAGACCCACTTACCGGTGGCCTCGTTGAAGATGAGATGGATGTGGATCTCTGTGAGGAGAGAGAAGTCCATGAGAAACAATGATGAGTCAAGAATAGAGAAGAACAACCAGATTCTAGTAAAGTTAGGAATTTAATAGGATAAAAAATGAAGAATCATGAAACAATGGGAAAGATGGACTTAGTCAACACACAGCCCTGAGAGAATTATCTAAATGGGAAAAATTCAAGTGACAGTGTTACTTCATTTCATACAAAAAAACCTATAGAAAAATGTAAAAACAAATGAAACCCTAAAGAATGCAAGCAGTTTCCAGATGTTTCCTAAACAGGCTGTAACACTCTCTAAAGAGAATGAGATAAGAGTGTGGGGTTCTGGGATCAGACAAATTTAGGTTCAATTCCAGGATCCATTATATGTGACGTCAGGCAAGCTACTTAACTTCTTTATGCTTCCGTTTTCTTAGACATAAAAAGAAGAGAAAAAGCATCACGAAGACTGAATAAAATACTGAGTCTACACCACTTAGCACATAGCGTGTAGCTAGCTTATGGTAAGTACCCACTTTGTGTTAGCTATTTTTATTACTGTAATTGTATGTATTTTATAAAGATTTTCAACAATAGCAAGAAAAGGCTTTCTTTTTTTTCCAAGACAGCCCTCAGACCTTCACAACATTCCATTTCCCAGAGGCCCATATATTACAGTCAAGCGAGCTTCTGCTCACTGTGCACCCGGGTAGCATCCTGCAGCGAGGTCACAAAATCCAAAGGCAGCCTCATGACGAAGAGTTCTGCTGGGGAGTCTTCGAAGTGGGTGAAATGTCAGGTCACGAGCTCTGAGTCGCAGTCTCGGCTCTGGCGTGAGCACAGAGGTCGTCCTCAGACACATCTTTGTCAGAGGGAAGAGGAGGAATCAACCGGGATCAAGGACCCCACGGTCGTCCCAAACTCTGTGATTTACAGACCAAATGCTACTAAATCTCCATGACAACCCAGCTGGGAAGGCACCGTGGTCTCCGCTTGACAGATGAGGAAGCTGAGATTAAGCTCATAACCCACAAAGGGTCAGAATTTAACAGGTGGCGGGGCTGAGGTTTGACTCAGAAAGGTCTGCCTGGCTCTCCAGCTGAGCTCTTTTTGGTTTGACACAGTCAACGCTCATTTGTCTATGGAGCTAATGCTCTGACTGAGCACTGAACCGGGAGCCACATGTGGAGCAGGGCCAGGCGGCTCTTCCAGAACCTGGGGAGGCCGCTCTGCTGGTGTTGGGCGAGTGTAAGAGACGATCGGACGCCGGGGAGACACAGCAGTGACCATCAGCTCAGGGTGGGGTGGTTCAGGGAGTAGTCCCCTTTTAAGGAGATCTTTAAAAAGAAAAATCTAAGTTTCCTTTAAAAAGAAAATTTACAGTGCCTGCAATAGGCCCTTGAAAACAGATACAAGCTGTGCCAATGCAAGATGGCATCCCAAGGAGCAGCTTTACCACTGGTGAGCTTCGGTGAAGTGGAACCTGTCCCAAACCCTAGTTCCCTCATGTGCAGAAGATGGAGAGGCCCAATGAGATGGTCCCCAGGGCTTATGCCTCCATTCTAAGACAAAAGTGAAAATGAAATAAGTCAAAAGCCTACCCAGGGTGAAGGCGAGATCTCTAATCTCATCTCGTGCTTCTTGGCACCCAGCTGTCAAGGGCTAAAAGAACAACGCTTCCGCGTCACAGCCTTGAGTGCACACGGCGGTGCACAGGTGGGAGCGCACCTGTCCTATGGCACTATCCTAACACCTTAAAGAGAAAGTCAGAGCTGGTAACGTGGGAGGAAAGGCGATTGCCTGCGTCTGCTGTGATACTGGAGACTTTAAGACAAGCATCCAGGCTACCCAACCAGGAAGGAGTTTATCTCTGACAAACTGAAACTCCACGTGGAGAGGGGCAGGCACGGAGGCGGCCAAGCAGGGGAAGGTGGCTCCTTTGTGGCCCCAAACAACGACCCAGGCTGTGAGCTGTTTCCCGTTTGCACGAGTTCCAGGGAGCAATTTTGTTTCCTATTGGGGTGACTTATCAGCCTCCCCCACCCGTGATTGCTGCCAGGGTGCCTGAGCCAGCCTCACTCCGCCTGGACCGCCGGCCCGCAGTGTCTGTCCAACAGGAATGACCTTATTTAGACGATAGAATCTTATACTTAAATCACTGCAGGACGGCCTATCTGAACATGACAGATAACGTATTTGCTGTCAACTACACCATGAACTCGTTTTCCACCTCATTTTTTTTTAGATCAGAAGTAAATGAAAAAGTGGAAGATAGTATAAGATCTTCACGTAAGCGGTGACTGCATGCCCGCTGCGTGGAGGCAAAGCACACGCGGGTGCCGAGAAGGTACGGAGCAGGAGTCCAGCCCCAGCCCACTGGGAGCTGATGGTCCACAGGAAAGAACGAAACTCGTGAAAGAACCAAGAAGATCAGGACAGCACGCCGTCTGCGTGCGGAGAGAGGCACAGCGCCACACCGAACTTAGAGGAGGATGGGAAATGCCACTTCCGGCGAAAGAGTAAGGACGGACACACCTCGGGCTCTGGGGATGCGTGATGACCCACCCAAGGAATTAGATGAACTCAACTGAATTTTACCACGGTTTTTTTTACCTCTAGATCATATGCACCCATCGGCAGTTAATAAGAAACACGCCCTTTTGTTTGCAGGTGTCTGAAGAAAACATTCCTGAGAAATGGCCCGACACCAAAGCCCGAATCTGGAATCTGATGAACAATTCACGGGCTTCTTTTGAATAGTTCCTCTAGGAAATAGTGGGCTCTTTTCTCTTAACAACTTCTGGTAGCTTCTGCGGGCCTGTCACCAAGTCATCACGCACTTGGACTAACAGCCCCATGGAAACAGTGAATGAACAAGTCACCTCTGGCCTGAAGGTAATTGGCCAAAACGTCACATTATGACTGCAGACCTGGCATTGGCTGAAACTACACAAAACTCCTCATGGTACCCACAGGTGGGGAAGGACTCGGCATTGACCAGCACACACTAAAAAGGACTGGGAAGAACTGAAATAACTCTGAGAGCGCAGTGTGAAGGAATCGATGGAAAGGCACGTTGGCTCCTCGCTCTCAGCCAAGTGAGGAAGCGTTTGCCTTGTGCTCACAGTGAGGGAGACGTGCATTTCCATCCAGGAGCATGGCTGGCAGGAGCCTTCCCCTTCCCGGGCTTGGCTTCCAGGATGCTCCTCCTCACTTGCAGGCACCACCTTCTCACCACCAGCCGTCCTCTCCCATGATGTCTCAATGCGGCAGGACGACTGCTCCCACTAGGCCTTGTCTCCGCCGGCAGGGGGTCCAGTCCTGCTGTTCCTGGACACAAGGCCATCCTTGGGGTTCCGGTGCAAGTCTGCTCTGCTGCCTTTCCTTTCTCCTCTCACGCTGACCCGACATCACACAACCTTCGTGTCTGCCCAGACTCCCCTCCTCCAGGAAGGCTTGCTGGTAAAAGCAGCACTTGCTGGGTGGGTCTCATTTCTCCTGAACTGGGGAGCACTCAGCCCAGGCCCCTCAGGTCACATCTGCTTACTGCAACCACCTTCTGTCCCCAAATGGGCATAGGTAACCAAGATGGTGGAGAGTCCGTTTCACAGAGCACTGTAGGGCCTGGGGGCTGAGGGCGTTCTCCACCTCCTAAATGGTGGGCTGCCCTCCACAAAGTCAGCTGGAAACACCGGGGTGGGGGGGGTGTCTGCATCCCAGTTTGTTACAAAGAGTGCCGATGATCTCCTAAGAGGCAGGACACTGAACAACAAACCCCCTGACGCACGGCCTCATGGGGTCCAGCCAGTCCTCTTCGTCCAGTCTCAGGACAGTGTCCCAGCTCTTCCCCTGGCCTGAGTGAGTTCCCGTTGAAAATGCAGGAAGCACTGTATCTCCTCACTCTTCCCTCCTCTCCATCCCATCAATGCATGTTACAGCCAGCTGTGCTGCACACTCGACTCTGAACAGAACACGTTCCTGCAACCTCTGTGCTGTGGCACTGGCTCTTTCCCAGCCGAAATCCATTCCTTGTCCTCTCTATGGAAACAACGCTTATTCAGTCTTCTGGAACCAGCCTAAATATCACCTCATGTTAAGAGTCCCCATCCCTTATCCCGCAGGACAGCTCCCCTTTCTGGCCCCAGAGTCCTTCTGCTGGGCACTCTCAGATCTGGTATCGCACGGCGTGACGTCACCTGTCACACGCGGCTCTTCCACTCCCTGTACTGCACGGCGTGATGTCACATGTCTCTGACCATCTCGTCCTGTTCTTCAGTATCTGCCCTGTGCTCTGGCATGTGCCCGACACACAGTAGCTGCTCAATAAAGGATGACGAATGCATGCGACTGAAGAGGCTTTGCATTGAGAGGACGGAGAATCAGTGACAGTCTGCAGACCTCAGCTGGCAGCGCTGTGCATGCCGGAGGGTGGGGCGGTCTGGGAAGAGCACGGTCTGCGGCTCCTCCCCGGATGCATTAGTGAAGGTCCACTGGAGAGCCTCTCGGAAGGGAGACGTGCTCCCTGCAGAGCTCCTGTAAGAAACGCACAGACCCTGCTGATCCGATAATCAGAATTTGGAGCCCAGCACAGCGTACAATTGTCAGAAAAGCACAAGGCCCCATTTCCAGCCAGCTCTCCATCCCAAATGTATTACGCTCGCGCTGATTTTTAACTGGGCCTGCGAGTGAGCGTCGGGACTCTCCCATCTACATCAGGAATGGTCTAAGCACTTACTCCCTGATTTGATGAAACGGCATGGAGGAGGCCTCGCTCTTGTGGACTGTGAACACCAGACTGTGGTCATTCAGACACAATCGGGGCTGAGCAAACCCTCCAAGAGAAAGGACTCGCTAAGAAATCGGTAACGGGGTCAAGATTCCATTACCATCTCCTCGAGGGCCCGGTTGTCCCCACCTCCGGAGCCTGTTGTCTTGAACTAGGTTTCCTGAATAAGGCAGAGTCTTAAAAACATCTGGCAAGTCTTATCAAAGATTGTCGGGCCTTGTAAAAGTAGTGGGGTAGGGAGAAGGTAGGAATCTAACATCTATTTAGTGTTTGAAACACAAAGTCCTAGTCCCTGGTTATGAGAGCATCAAGCTCTGCAACTTGGTGGTGCCGTGGCCATGAACAACCCCTCTCTTTCCTATCCGTTACCCCACTGGATTTCAACAGTGACCCGGCAAGAGGGTGGGTGTATTTTTATCCTCATTTGGTGGGTAGGAAAAGGAAGCCTGAGCCAGATCATGTGACTCCCTCGCGGTCACGCAGCTGTCACAAAGGATGCAGATTCTCATCCCTCTCTCCAGCCTCCTCATTCCACTCCACTGCTGCTCTCACCGTCAGGTCAGCGTCGCAGCTTCGCTCCAAAGTCAGGAAAATGATGCTCTTCAAAGCAGCTACAATTCTTCCCTGATTAATTTGTTCTAGTTAGTAAGATGCTCCGCACGTGCGGTGAACTACACACAAAAGATGCAAATGTTGACCTGCCATCCACCGAGTTCACTCTGCAGCCACAAAACCCGTTGCTGAGCACAAGAGCAGGTGCCGGAGGGGTTCTGTCTCCTTCTGCCCGAGCTGCGTGGGTCTGTGCAGACGTGAGCGTGCTGGAGTAGCCGCACAGAGGCCTGACGGGCCGGGCACATCCCAACAGGAGCCCTTCAAGGACAAAAGGAAAAGAAGATTTGTGACAGTCACAGGTTATGTTGTGACAGCGGATGTGCTGAATCTTCTAAGAGCCCACGAAGCTCTGGTGAAAATTCTTACTGAAAATGCAGGCAGAGCACCTGGTTTGTGGTTACTGACATCACCCCTCTGGCTTGGTGACTGATGGTTGCAGATCTAAATCGGCTGGGGCTAGGGGTCCCTCTGCCCTCTGGTTCACCACCCTCGATTTACAGTGGACAAAAGCATTTTGAAGAGATAGAAAATGTAAAATTATGCCAGATTGTTTATTTTTAATTAAAAAATGCTTAAAATAGTTCATTTCAGCTGGCTTGGAAAATGCATGTCTCGAAATTATCTTCCTACTTGCTGACACTTGCTGAAGGTGGCATCCCGCACAGATTGGAAGGTGCTTCTCAAGGAGTCTTCAATCTGGACTCCTGTCTTACACTCCTGCTTCTGGGGATAGCAGTGGGAAAGCTCCCGCCAAGACATTTAATGAGCTAAGGGTGGTCTTTTGGTCTCACTGAGACTTTTTCTCCCTCACCTCCTTCCTTCTTTTCTGCCCCTGGAGGCCACAGTGTTTCACAGAAGGTCACCTCACCGATCACCCAAGCTCAGTCCACCCGGGCTTCTCACCCCCAGCGCTATTGATAGGCTGGGCCGGATAACTCTTTGTGGGGGCTGTCCTGTGCATTGTAGGATGGGTAATAGCATCCCAATCCACTCCCCACTAAATGACAGTAGCATCCCCAAACTATGACAACCAGACATGCCTCCAGACACTGCCAGTGTCCCCGCAGAGCAAAGTTACCCCTGGCTGAGAACTAAAACATACTTGAAGTCTTGAAGCAATTTGTCAAGCTGACTTAAGGCCCATGTTTTGCATAATTTGGCCCTTAAAAGACCTGTCTTGAAATTCCCAGGACAGGTTGCTAAAAACGCAGTTTTCTAGACTCTGTTTCGTATGTGCTTTGCTAATCCCTGGAAGTAAGAGCCTGGAATCGGCACTAAAGGGAAAAGCCCCACAGTGGGTCAGGGTGCCTACTGAAGTTTGGTGGCCATGGCACCGGTAGAGAAAGCAGGGGTCACCCTCAGGGCTGGGAGTCCTGACCTTTCCATCCCGCACACTCCAGAACCCTAGGGCCCTTAGGGGAAACCGAGGTGGCAGGAGAGGAGAGGTGCTCAAGAAGATGCATGTTCTAACCCCTTCCTGCCATGGACCAGGCTGGGGCGCTGCTTTTCACAACAGGTTGGATCACCATTGTGGGGCACAGAGGAGGAACCGGGGTGAGTAGAATTTCTAGGCCATTCTGGAGGGACCTGGGTGTTTTCATTTATTTGTAAAACGATGCTCACCCCAAAAGTGTGGTTTCAGAGATGCTTAGAATACCCCACATCGTCTTGGAAGGGAATTATATCAGTTAGGATGCTTTCTGCCACAACAAACAGAAAACTCACCAAAAAAAGCAGGCAACGTATAAAATATAAACATAAAGTGTAGTTATTATTTCAGCTAACAAAAATGCAGGGTTAAGGGTGAGCAACTCAAGAATGCCCTGAAGGATATAGGGTCTTTCTGCCATCCTGGTGCATGGCCTGTCCCCAAGGACGGCCCTCCTGGAGGTGGCAGGAAACCCACAGCAGGTCTAGGTGCCACTATAGATGGCAACACCCAGAAAGAGCAAAGGGTCATTGATACCCCCACATCTTCTTTAATCTCCAGGAAAAGTCCTTTGAGGAAGCCCCCAGCCCCCGCCCCTGGTTGACCAGATTTCACTACAAACCTAAGTCTAAAACTTCATCTGGCGAAAGAAAGGAACTGCCCTGGCTGACTTAGACCAAGCAGGATTCACCCCTGGGGATAGGGAGGAACCCCCTTCTCTAGAGGGCGAAGCCAACCCAAACCTGCACCAAATTAGGGATCCCTAAGCATAAGGAGGCAAGGACAGCAGCCACGTGGTAGGAATCAACAGTCTGATGCAGAAACTAGCCTCTTTGAGCCTATTTGGGTCAACGCAGCAAGCCCTCACTTCACATAGTCCGGGTCGCTTCCTCCTTTTTACGTACGTGGTAATTGGACATCTGGGAGGGTAAGTGGTGTTTCCAGGGGTTATGCAGCTAGGAACCAAGGCAAAGCTGAGATGGGAGCCCAGATCTGAGCAGCTGCAAGTCCCATGCTGTCGCCAGGAGCCAAAGAATGATCCAGAGTGCAGCAGGCACACACCACAAATGGGGGAGGGACGAACAAACCTTTTTTTGTTTTGATGATCATGAATTTAAGATTTATTTCAAAAAACAAATCTAACTAGCAGATCAAACTCCCGTAGATAGTATTGCTTTAGACTAGGATAAGTTTTTAAAAATCAGTTTTGAGAAAAATATTAAGCAAACAACAGAACTGGTGATAAATGGATGCAATGCAAGAAAACAGGGAGCTGGCACTCAGGCAAACACCAGGGAAGCTGAGCTCTCTGCGTCCGGGAGACGTCACTGCTGACGTCCCATGGCAGGAGACACACTGACTCCAGTTCACACCAAGACATGACTGAGATGAGTCATTTTCTGAGTTAATTCTTGTTAGTAGAGAAAAGAGAACGCATCAATCCCTCGGTGTCCATCTTATGCTGAACTGGGTCCCCAGGAGACAGTCTGCCCTCAGGGGTTCACAAGGATGTTTGATGTTGAGGGGACCCAGCAGGGAGGGAATCAGAGAGAGACCAAATTGGTGGTCCTTTGAGAATGTGAGTTCTTTGACCTGCTGCTCAAAGGTAACCCTATATACAGGTGGCTGCTTCTGTAGACACACAGCGCTCCAGGTAAAAATGCCGACTCCACCTCTGCAGTCCGCCCAGAACTGGGTCCTGTTTCTGTGGACCCACCCTGAGCAGAGAGCCAGCTCCAGCAGCCCACTTGTTCAATTGTCAAACCTCAGATGTCTGAGTTTTCTCCTCCCTGCTCTTTACTCTCATTTGGGAAGCAATTGAGCTGAAGATTATAATAAAAATATAAATAGCTCTCATCTATTGAACGTTTATTCTATGCCACTCAGATGTCTAACCCCCAAACATCCTCCAAATACACTTTGAGGTCCCTTTGCACACGTTGTAGGCGCCCAGGCTCAGGGGCGGCTGCTGAGCCTATTCGCGGCCCCTTGGGTGGGAGAGAACATGCCCCGTCTGCCCTTCTCCCTCGGGTGCTGGGAGCGCAGAGCCTGTGAGTCCTCCTGCACTTTGCCAGCCTCCCTCTCCAGAGTGGTGAGCACATCAAGGGAAGGTCTGCGCATCCAGGTCCACATTCAGGGGACTCTGTTGTAGGCCGTGCATGAGGAGGGGCAGAGGGTGGTGGGCGTGGCAGCAGGGGGCAGGCAACCTGGACTCAGATAAACCTGGTGAGCTCAGTGTGGACTCTCGCCCGAGCACTGCCCTCATGACTCACCGGCCATATTATACTTCATCACACGTCATCTTCCTCTATCCTGTTTCGCCATATAACATGGTGACTGGACTCAAAACAACAGCTGGTTTTGGATGAAATCACTCTTGTATTTTGGGGTGAAATAATATTAGTTTGGACAGTGAGCATCTGATCAGAATTCCTTGTAAATATTTAGATCAACTTCCTGGGGAAGAAAGAGACCTAGTTAATTGTAATTAATCATGGATAATTCATTACCTACAGTATACATCTTGGCTGGAGCTCCACTGGACTCAGAATCTTAAAAAGGCCCAGCCTCCAAGCTGAGCCTGACTTAGAGGAGGCGGTGTCTCCCCGGGTCTGACAATGACAGATCGCGATGCAGGGACAGGCACGCTCCCACAGCCCCGTAGAGGGCTGGTGAGGACCAATCCCCATCCTGGGTGGGTCGTAACTCATTCTGAGACGCAGCAAAGCTCAAAGCTCAGAGGTGAACAAAGAGCCAGGGCTGCAGTCGCCAGAAAGTCTCCCTTCAGATCTCTCCCTTCTGCTGAGTCTTCAGAAGAGCTGCTTACTCTCTCAGACCTCTGCCCTCCCCACCCCCTCAAGGAAGCTCCTGGCAGTGACAGGACTGAGCATCATCATCCTTGGTGCAGAGGAATTTAATTGATTAAGTGCAAGAGTGGCAGGTCTGGAAGGAATTGTTCCCAGTGACTGGAGCGGGGAGGCCCTATGAGTGCAGTCATCCCTGTTTGTGGACAGCTGAGGGAATCTGCAGCCACTCAGCTGGGGGGACATGGAGGGGTGCAGAGCACACTGCACAGGAGGAGCTGCGGGAGCCGGGGGGCTCCCAGAGAATCAGAGGGGAGGAGGAAGCTTGGCCATTGCCTCAGGCATAGAGGGAGGGCATGGGGAAGGGAGACTCTTAGGAACAATGGCTGGAGGGCTGAAAACAGACTCCTTTCCAGAAATGCAACCCTGAGCCTGGAGGAGCCCCACAAGCCTTCCCTCCACCCTCATTCTCCTACACAGCCCTGTCCACTCTGCCCTCTGACTCTCCTCCAAGCGTCCCTTCCCTCCAGCCCTCTCGTGTGGAGCATCACCACCTCTGGTTGGGTCCCAGCCACAGCCTTCACTCGGACCTCCCTGGTTCCAGTGTTCTTCTTTTATCCATTTTTATAGAATTGTCACACATCTAAAATGCAAATCTGATCACCACTGACTTTTCAAAACTCTTCGATCACTTCCCATAGCCTGTAATAAAAGGGCCAAACCCGCAGTGCGGGCTTACCAGAGTGCCTGGGCACCGGGCCTCTCCCGGCTCTTTCCCCACCACGGCCACCTCCCGGCTCCACCGTGCTTGAGTCACTATCAGGGGCTTCACGGGCGCAAGGCTTTTCGCACGGTGGATCCTCATTACCCACGGATTCCATAGCTACAGATTCGCCTGCTCACCAAAATCCCTCAGTACTCGTGATACTTTCGTGGTCGTTCTTGGACAGAGCGGCAAAAAATTTGAGTTGCCGGCTGCGCCCGTCCTGGCTGAGATGGAGCAAGACGACGCTCTGTCTTCTTGTTGCAGCTCATCCTTTTTTGTAGTCTATTTAGTGCCACTTTTTCACATTTTGGTCCTTTTTGTTGGTGATTTCACTGTTTGAAACGGACCCTAAGAGTCGTGCTGAAGTGCTGTCGAGCGTCCCTAAGCACAAGAAGGCTGTGATGAGCCTACGGAGAAAACACGTGTTAGATCAGCTTCGTTCAGGCCTGAGTTATGTGCCGTTGGCTGTGAGTTCAATGTTTGTGAGTCAACAACATACACTAGATAAGGTGTCTTTAAAGAGAAACACACACAAGACAAAGCTATGTTGATGACAATGTTGTGAACTGTGCTGGAATCTAACTGTGACAGTTAATGTTATGCATCAACTTGGCTGGGCCGTGGTGCCCCAATATTTGGTTGCATATTTTTCTGGATGTTACTATGAGGATTTTTTTGGATGAGATGAACATTTAAATTGGTGGACTTGGAGTAAAGCAGATGGCCTGCCGTAATGTGGGTGGGCATCATCCAACCAGTTGAAGGCCTGAATAGATCAGAGTGACCTTCCCCAAGCAAGAGGGAATTCTGCAGAAGCAGACTCTCTGACTTGAACTACTATATCGGCTCTTCCAGGGCCTCCAGCCTGATGACCCACTCTGCAGATTTTGGACTTGCCAACCTCCATCCAGTTCCTTGAAATAAATCCCATTCTCTGTATACACACATCCTATCTGCTCTGTTCCTCTGGAAAACCCCGACTAATCCACTAACATTGTATTTCCCCAGGAGCAGTGGTTCAGCATTCACTGTCAGTGTTTGTGGTGACCTTATGGAGTGTAACTACCGTGAATATTGAGAATCAACTGCATTGTTTGTTCTCCATCGCTGCCTTCTCCCACTTGCCCACCTGCTGTGATTACTCATGTCACAGGAATTTTCCCAGCACCCATCCCCACATCCCACCATGTGAAGCCCTCCCCGGCCCCCCAGACTCCCTCCCTGTGCCCCCCAGGACCTGGTGTCTCCCTCTATTATGCACTGGGCACAGAATGGACACAAACGTGTTGGCGGAGTTGCCTTCCCCGCCAAACCGTGAGCAGCGTCAGCACAGGCCGTGTTTCTGTGGCCCAGGGCCGGCTGAGCTCCTGGAGCATGGGAGGCTCTAGACAACCACCTGATGCACGAATAGTCAGATGAGAGCACCCCCATGGAAGGCGGGGTCGCCCACTGTGTAATCACAGCTGCTTCCACGGGCAACTGAATGAGACACCTGTTCTGTGTACACATGGATGAGGTGTGACGGTCACCCAAAGGGCTGCACACGAAATTCCCCACATCCTGTCCCCCTGTGGGGACACCTGTATTCACTCTCTTTATTTTGAGGACTTAATGGCAACAGTGGAAACAGACATTTGTTGGGCCAGGAACCAGGCAGCAGTGTGATCTGACATTAGCACTTTAGCTCCTCGATCAGCGGGCCCTGAGGAAATGAGGCTCAGAGAAGGTTGTTTACCAGAAGACATTGTCAAAACTTGTGAGTATGCGTGCTAAAATAACCAAGGACTACAGCGTCTCAGGATAACCTGGCATGGGGCTGGGAGTGAGAACAGGGACGACGATGCTGCTAATTGGTCTCCAGTGGTACCTGCCGCACAGCTTCCCTCCAGATCCATCCTGCATGGCACCGTAGGAGACAGTGACAATTTCCACACCACTCTGCAGAGAATATCTGGAAGCAGGGATGTGAGACTTCAAGGGAAGTGAGAGAACATTTAAGGGAGAACTTCAAGGAAGCAGGTTTTGGTTCACATACTCATTACAAATCACAAAGGACTGACAATCTCAGCATCTGCACTGAGGGGTCTTCCGGAGTGGTGGTGGGTGTCTCCTAGAGGAGGGACCAGGAGAAAGGCTCAGGAGACCCGAGAGGGGGATTTCTAGGTCCCCCTGTGTCCCTTCTAATCTCGAGACCTGAGTCATTTCCCTACTCGGGAACCATCAACTTCACCCCCACTCCCTGATGCAGCCCCTGCACTGGGTGTGGACCTCAGAGCAGGGCTTCAGCCAGCTGACCACGCTGCTATAGGAGCCGGCGTCTCGGTGGAGGGCAGCCACACAGCTTGGCTGTCTCGCTGCCTCTGGGTGCAGTGAAGGCTCCCCTTCCTCAGGGCGTGGCCAGCCTCTAACAGGACCAGAGCTAACAGCTGGGTGGGTGAGGCTGGCAGGGCTTCAGCCCTCGCCACACCCCTGGCCCGGCCCTCAGGCAAAGCACAAACAACACAGCCAACACGACAACCCCACCCAGAGGTCCTGTTTTACCTTCCTGACCCATTCAGTCCTCCGGCCCCAAGCCTTGTATTGACTCTGACAACAATTTTAGAAGGATGGTGATAAGATCTGGCAGAGTTTTAAAGTTGTGAAAAGGTGAAAATTTGCCGTCCAAACACAGGCTCAAATCCTGGGCCAAGAATTTGTTGCCATATAAATGTCTGCAAGTCAGTTCATCTCTCTGCCTTCAGTCGTCCCGTCTGTAAAGCACGCGGATGTGGGTTTGCTGGGCAGTGAAGACGGCTACTAGTTGCACCATGAAACGCTCTCCAGACGTCCTCTCATCAGTGGTGCCAGGAAACGTAACCATGTCGCCTGCCTGCAGAGAGCTGTCCCTCAGCATCCTCAGTTACACCTGCAAGTTCATCCACAGCCTCTGGTCCATGCACAGAATGTCCTTTCCTGCCATGTTCTCCATCCACCTGGGACGAAAGCCCAGGGCACAGGTACCCCCACATTTTTACATGTAACCAGCATCCGTCATATTTCTTAGGCTTGGTCCACATCTGATCAAAGGAACAATCACGTTGGGAGTTTTAGCATCTTGCTCTTTGTCACTTTTAAGGATTCAGATGCCAGAAATATTTTGCATTTGGAAAGAATTGCTCAGTACGTTAGTTCTAAGGCTGGATTCTGAAAACTAAAATCTCAAGAACATTCTATCCACTTCTTTTTGTAATTTTTCCTCTTCCAACTAGTGGGACCCACAGTGGAGGTGATGACTTATCCCCCAATAGTAGCATTTATTTACAACCTCTGTAGTGGTTGTAACAATTCCCAATGTAGCAATGGATGACCCCACTAGAAATCACTTGTTTCTGAGTGATATTGGTAAAAATAGTCATAATAATGATCAAGGTTGTTGCTTTGAGATGTGAAGAGCTATTGGTAAAACTGAAACAGCAAACAGTCTTCAGTGATATTGAGGTAAAACTTTCTTATAGTTCTGATTAATTTTAACAATCTGATTACAGTACAGAGAGACAGCCCAGAGAAAGCCCATGTCCTGCAGACACATGTGCTTTAGGCTGAATCCACTGCACCACTGACTAAGAATATGACTTTGCAAATACTACCTATCCACTACTTATCCATTGTTTCCTGTCTGGAAAAAATTAGGTCGATACCATCACAGAGAGGTTGACGAGCACTAACTAACTTCACAAATGTAGGGTTACAAGCTCAGGGAGGGGCATATCCTGGCACACACAGTGAGTATCAATACCCTTCCTCCACACCAAATATGGAGAAATCGTTATGAAAACAAAGTTACTACACCTATTGCTTTAGGACTCCAAAGAAGAGAAATGTCTCCTGAAAAAGCAGATGACACTACTAACCCTACAACATTGTCAGAGTATCAGAGAAAAAGGAGAGGGGACCAGATGCCTTGCACTGAGTTGAGCTTCTCTGGGCTGTCCATGTGCAAGAACAGAGCAGCTCAGAGGAGCTGATGTATCTTGCTGGATGAGGATTATGGAATAATGGTGCCTGGGTTTGAGAACTAATTTTATCAGTAACTAGTTGATAACTTTGGCGGGATACTGAACTGTGCCTATGCCTGAATTTTCTCAGAGGATATCTGAAAAGACTAAATCAATTTATACATAGACAGTACTTAGAGAACATTCTAGGTTCTCGATTAATGTCAGCTATTTATCTATATCAGGAGTTGGCAAACTATGGCCCCCACCTGTTTATGAAAATAAAGCTTTATTGGCACACATGAGCCCTGCTCATTTGTTTATGTGTTGTCAGTGGCAGTTTTCACACTACAACAGAAGAATTGAATAATTGAGGCAGAGACCATGTGTCCACAAACCTAGAATATTTACTCTCTGGTCCTTTATTGAAAAAGTTTGCTGATCCCCTGAGATAGTTAATTTTATGTGTCAACTTGACTGGGAAAAGGGCGTTCAGATATTTGGTCAAACACTATTCTGGATGTTTTTGGATTAACCCTACAAGGGTGTTTCTGGATTGACATTTAAATAGAGCATTTAAATCAGACTGAGTAAATCAGCTTGCTCTCCACAACGTGGGTGGGCCTCAGCCAGTCTGTTAAAGGCCTGAATTGAAGAAAAAGACTGACCTTCCCCCAGGTAGGAGAGAATTCTCCAGCAGGCGCCCTTGGACTTCACCTGCAGCATCAGCTGTCCCGTGGTCTTCAGGCTGCTGGCCCACCTTGCAGATTGGACTTGTCAGCCTCCATAACTGGGTGAGCCAATTCCTTATATGCATACGTTAACGATTCTGTTTCTCCAGGGAACCTGTTCTCAATTTATCACACCTTCAGTTTCCATTCACAGGGATGGTTCAGGATGTCTGAATGCAGCCCTGAGCTTGTCGTACAGAATCTGTCATCTCTTTCAGGTCTTCCTGGCCAAGGATGGCTTAAGGAGATACAAGTGCCAATGCCATCCTGGAGGACAGGACTCCACACAGGTACTCATGGACAGTGGAGGGAGGGGCTCCTGGCTGTCCCCACACGTGACCTAAATAGCAAGGACATCAGGCCCTTCAGATCCCACTTACCCTCTCTTTCAATCTTTAGGACTAGGAATTAAAAATTGAGGCCTTACACATTCTTAATTAGTTTGTTTAATTATCACATTAACACCACCTTTTATAAAAATATTTTGGTTTTTATCATCTTTTATGCTATCGCAATTAATTGTGTTGGAAAATGCTGAGCCCAGCTTCAAAGAATAAGGTGCTAGTTTTTAAAGTACAATGTTGTTTGATAATGGGGTCGTCTTAGATTTCAGCATCTGAAAATATGTTGGAATGTTATATATAATCTTGTATATATATGCATGACAATATATGTCTATACTGTACACGTAAATGAATAGATGTAATATGTATATGTCATCTCACTTCAAGTTGACATCTGGAAATAGCCACTGACATGTATTTCTATATTTCTGTTCACTCAGTTAGCCTCTAGGTACTACTTTTTATCATTTCTCTTTAACAAAAATCAGAAGACTGAGATTTCACTGGAGTCTCCTTGTGGAATCACTTGGCATCACGGAGAGAAGTCAAGAACTTAGTGAAACAAACAAACCACCAGAAGTGGAAGGGCTCAAACACAGAACTTCACTCTTACCACGTAATAGGACTTGGAGAGCCAATGGGCCAGCGGTGCCAGGTCATTTGGGGGCTCAGGCTGAGCAGACTGGGGTCTCCAAAAGGAGGCCCCCGAGGTTGCCCAGGGCCTATCTCCATGTCAGCGGGAGGGTGGGGGACACACGTGGGAGAGGCTCGTGGAGCTTTCCATGGGCCAGACCCAAAAGTGGCCCACTGCACCTGTCCTCACATCCATGCACTGACATTAAGTCACACTGTCGCACGTTGTTGCAAGAGAGGCTTGGAAACGTCGTCCAGTTGTGTGTCCAAGAAGAAGAAACACCAATTTTGATAAACAGCTAGAAATCTCTGCCAGGGTTGCTCAGCCAAATCAGGAGACAGAAGTCTTCCTGTAATCTAATCACTGGTGGAAATGAATGTTTTCATGAGGCAGAGAAGAACTTCATGAATATTCAAACAGCCTTATGAGACAGGTAAATCAATATTAGTATTTTGCCAGTGGTGAAGTGGTGACTGAGTAAACAAAGCTAGGGGTTCTACAATGCTTTGTGGTATCACTGCGGAAAATAACGAGACAGAAGCTCCTCGATCGAATTCATCCACTTACTCATTCAAACCCAGACTAGCGGCTTCTGTGTTCTACGTGATGAACACAGAGAGAACCAACCCTCCATCAGCTCTTCTTGTGGTGGAGGAGAGCTCGGGAGAACTGACCCACAGACCAATAGCAGCCCGTGTTCATTAACGCCAGGACACATGGGCACCTTTAAGGTACCTGCAAACCCAGAGGCAGAGTCTGAGTTTGTGAGTTTAAGAACAGAGAAGTGAGACGGTGGGGAAGAGGAACAAATCTGGAGTCAAAGAAGTTGGGTTTGAATCCCAGTTTTGCTGCTGCATTTCTTCCATCCTTCATTCATTCAGCAGGCGTTTATTGTCAACCATATACCACAGGGCTCTCAAAACTAAAATAAAGACCCCTGTTTTATTGAGCCTATGTTCCAGTGGGGAGATAGTAATAAATAAAACAAATAAGAGAAAATGGCAGACTATTTTGTCTCAAGGAGAAGAGAAATAGAGTGCTGACATAGAGCGTGGTGTTGTGAGTATCCACAGTTTCTGCCCGTCCAGTATCAATCCGTCAATCTTGTCATCTTCCCTTTAGAGACCCCTCCCTCCTGCACTCTTAGTCCCTGCGGATGGGGGGTGGAGGGGCTGCCTGCACTTGGCTCTGGGGGTGAGCACACAACCTAGTGCTGACCAATCAGAGCTCAGCATCGTTTCATCCATGGAACTCAATTCCAGGGTAACCCAGGCCACAGCCAGCTCAATGCCATTCCTCCCCGGGACCTTTCTGTAGGAGACCAGTAAAAGAGTTGCTTTCTACACCAGTAGCTAATCAGGGGCAATGTAAACCTGAAGCTACTGACAGCCATGTGTCCTGAGCACACTGAGAAAGCCTCCATAACAGGAGGAAATCAGGCCAGGGCCGAGGGGACCAGCTGAGAGACAGAGAAGGGAGCGTTCTGATGAGTCCCTCCATTTGGCTGTTTGACACCAGTCCATCTCTGACTCCCCAGTTACAGGAGCCAGTGAATTCCCATTTTCCTTAAGCCACTTCGGGTTGTGGTTTTGTAATTTTCGAGCAAGAAGCTTCTAATATCCCAGCAAGGGGGCAGGGGAGGACAGACAGTGAAGACAACTGAGAGTGATGTGGTCAGCGAAGGCCTCTGAGAGAGGACTTTTGCTCGGGGCAAACAGATAATTAAACAGCCATGTGACAAGCTGGAAAAAGAAAATTCCAGGAAGGAGCCACAGAGAAAAAAGCCAGGAATTGAGAGAAAGCTTGGGGTATTTGGGAAACAGAAAGGAATCCCCAGAAGCTGAGCAAAGGAGCTGCAAGGAGAGTGGGATGAGACAAGGTTTGAGCTGGGAAGAGCCTGAGGAAGCATCTATCGGGGCTTATGTTTCATTCTGGGGACAACAGAGAGTCACCTGGAAGTTTAGGCAGAGAAGTGACAGGGTCTCACTTACGTTATTAAAGGATCGCTCTGACGAGCAGAAACAGAAAATTCCTTCATAGACTGGACGGCCGTCGAGCGAGGGTTGATCCTGACTCGGGTCAAGTGGAGCAGGGAGAGCAGGAGACTCTAGAGGATCGAGCATCCTTGGACGGTGGAGCCACTGGGACCAGCTGGTGGTCCTGGTGAGAGAGTGAGGGGAAGGGAGGATCAAGGTGATGCCAAATCTCTGGTTTGAGGACCTGGGTGGCTGGTGGTGCCATTTTCTGGGATGGGATGGGATGATGCTGAGGAGAAAGGGCTTGGGGATCTGAGATGGCCGTGTTGATGGGGTTCCTGACTCTCCGTCCGCACTGTAGTGGCCACGTTACTCAGTCTACAAACTTGTTAACTTAATCACTCTGAGTCTTATTTCCCCAATAATAAAAATATCAGCCCCACAGTGAGAATAAGGTTGAGGCAGCAAATATAAAAGGGACAGAAGCAGCGGCTGGTCAACAGCTGGTGTTCAGAAAACTCTAGACGGGTCTTGGGTTTGAACGGCACATGTGGCTCACAGAGGGTGGGAGGCCCACACTTGGAGTGGGAGGCAGCCCCTGTCAGAGCCCAGAGACACGCAACAGGAGGCCAGGGGGGGTCGAAACCACATTGGCCCCTGGGATCTAGACACATCTGGGCATGCTGAGCAAAGGCGAGAGGGCCTGCCCAATCCCATTTGCATGAAGAACTGAGCAGCCTCCAGGGAGAGAACTCCTGCTAAGAGAAGAGGGAATTCAAGCTGACAAGTTACTGACGTTGTTTAAGTTTATCTCCAGGAACAGAATCTCTCAGACCAAAACATGAGTCCTAGGGTGGGGAGAGAAACTAGAATCAAAAACAGAAAGCCATTCCTCTATGTCTCTGTGAGACCTAGGAGAGGAACGCCCACCTCCCACAGTTTATCTCCAAGCATCCCTGGTCCGCGCAGCCCGAGAGCTCTGGTGCATCACCGCAGGCACCAAACAGCACAGCAGAGATGCAGGGCGAGAGGGCAGGTGGCTCGCAGAGACGAAGGGCCAGGCTAGTCCCGCGAGCCTGGGTAGACTCGGTGGAGGGGCAGTTCGTGAAGGTGGGTGCCTGACACAGTGGGAGTGGGGGAAGGAAGCAGCTACCAACGTGGGTTCCTAGAAGACCTGTTATTTCAGGTGAGACACCTCTGGGAACATCAAAGAAAATAAAATATTCCAGAGAAACTCTTCAGGGAGCAGAGTTCCTACGCGGGTCGGCAGGCACTGGAGCTGCGACATGGTAACGCTGTCCACAATCAGGTTACATCCCTTCAGTTTCTCCAAGGACGTGCTCACCCAGACCCAGCCCGGGACCAGCCTGTCCCTTCTGCACCATTCCCTTCTTCACAGATTCTCCCCCCTCAATTTGTGCTGACTTCCTTCCTGATGCTTTTGTTAGCTGCCATTGTTCTCATTCAAGAATTTCACATCTAATTCCAAAAACAAAATAATAAACACGCCCCACCAGCCTGGCAGAAGTGTATAATTAACCGCTTCTGCAAGTGTCTTCCCTTCATAGAATTCTTAAAACTTTCAGGGATTTTTTTAAAGTTCCTTTGTAATAAAGAAGCTATTTTTAACCAAATGTAAATACCGGCCATTTTATGGGTTCAAATAGAGTATTTTTAAACAAGTCATCATGATTTACCCATAGAAATGCCTCAGCTGAATGCTGCGACCAAGATCGCGCCCGATTGTGCTGATCCGCACTTATTCCCTTAAACAGGTAGCCACATGCCCGGCCCCCACCATCATCACCCCACTCAACTCTCCCAAAGTCACTGGTGCCAAGTTTGTGCCTGTGAAGTGTCTGTCACCTCTGAGAACTCCTAGAGGAACTACAACAGAAGGAAGCGGAGCACCTTGGTAAAGTTTTGTTTTTATAAAAGTCCTATTTGCTCTCTGCAGAAAATTTAGGAAATACAGAAAAAAGCATAAAGAAGAAAACACAAATTACGCATAACTCCCAAACCCCAAATAACAGTAAGCCTTTCTGAGTCTCGGTTTCCCTAACTCAGAGGGAAGCAAAGCTGTCATGATAAATCATACCAAATGGGGCCGAGTTCCGATGCGTAGCGCACCTCTTCTGGGGCGTGGGCCCAGCTCACGCAGTGCCCCCTTCTGAGAGCTGCTCTTCCTCATCCAGAGAGACGAGTCTCAGAGACACCTCTGTGTCCATGACCCGTGGCCCCAGTCCTGCTGTTTGGACCAGGAAGAGTGAGGCTGACCCAGTGGGGCCACATCAGATTCTCTCTCTAGGTGGCTTTTATGGGGCCTGGTGGTTGCAGAGCCGTGGGGCAGCCTTCTTCGGCCACGCCCGCAGGGCATCAGAGACGGCTGGTCCTAGGGAAAGACAGACAAGCAGACAGAAGGAAAAAGCAAGAGATGAGAGGAGATGCAGCTGGGAGGCCATCTGTACAGGCACCTTCCTGTCACTTTCCCAGGTCTGGTCCCACCTGCTGCCCCTGGACGCCGTTTATGCTCAATTCAGCTCCGGTTGGCTTTTGTTAAGACTCTCTCTGCAGCCAAGACAGGGTTAAATCACGCACTGAGTGATACACCAGTGTAGTAATGATGGCTCCCCATCACTGAGAACCTCCTCCTGTGGGTTCTCATCTAGGCTTAACATGAAGGAGCACAATAATTTCCCCCAACTCCCTGAAGTGTGTGGCTTTGTCATCTCCATTCCCCACAGACGAGGGATCTGAGTCCAAGGTCACAAAGCCAGGGAATGGCTGATCTCGGATTCCAGCATGGATGGCCCATCCAGAGCCTATCCTCAGAGCTGTGTACTCAACCGCTAACAGCAGCAACTCTGCCAACAGATAGAGGGACAGAAGTAAAGGTCTGTACTCTGGAACCTTCTCTTTCTTCTCCCTTTTCTAGAGTTGAGATGGGCTACCGATGACTTGCACAATTAAAAGCTGTTTTCAGTGAATTTTGACGGGTAACCACTCTGAGTCAGGCAACAACCTAGACCAAGAAAATCAGAGATAAGATGATGCCACCTCAGCCCCCCAAGAGCAGGGTCCAGGGGGAGGCCAGCTGGTGAACATTGTGGCGGAAGGTTGAGGGTGGGGGCTGGGGTGGGAAGCCCAGGGGATCCAGGGCTCAGGCCAGCTGGCTTCCCCCACTCGTGCCAGGTGAGCCCTGGACACCTGCTGCCAGGAAGGTCCACCTAGTATCTGGACCCCTTTCCTTTCAGCCATGCCGCTGCTCACCCACGTGCTGGGCAGGGACACGGCCACCAGCCAGACCTGCCCTGGGGGGGGTGTCCCTCCAGGTCTGTTGATGGAGGCCCCACTGCAGGCCCTTCACGTCCTGACCCAGCACCAAGCTGTCGACACCCTGCGTCTGTCAGCCCGCCCAGCATCAAGTGGCGACCCTTCAAATTCCCTCAGTGACACCTCAGGAAGCCCAAAGGGACGCTCACTCTAACAGGGTGTTTTCATCGTGTCAATATTTTCAATAAACAGCCCTCTTGCTTGAGTGCTCTTAGGAACATGATTAACATAATTTCCTTCACTTTCTCGAAATTTGATGTTTACAAGGCTATTTTGGCAAGAGCATAATGCAGCCTGACTGGGACGCAATGTTGAAACGCTGCTGTTATGTACTTTTAATATTAATATCGCCACAGGAGTAGAGCCATGACACTCTGTTGTGCTCATTCTCAACCGCTTCTCAGGGGCATTTTGATGAGAAATGCAGACATTTCCCGGAGGGAAAGGAGCACCATAAACTCTGGGGCTGCCAGCTGGGCCAATTCTAACACAATTTGGTCCTAGTTCTTTCTGGCCAGGATTGGGGAGGGCTATCAGTTCATGCTTCACCTCCTCCAGGAAGCCTTCCTTGCCTTCTGTCTCTCCCCCCTAGCAAGAGAGCTGAATCATTCTCTCTCTGAGCTACCATTATACCTCTTAAAATATTTGTACTATTTGATTTAAATACTATACCAAAATAAATCTCTTCATATGGCTGCTTCTCATACTAAATTATAATGTCCTTGAGGCCAGGTACTGAATCTTACTCATCTTTGAACCCCCATGGCTAGCAGGGTGCCTGGTGGGCAGTCTCTGAGTCTCCTCTAACACCTCCTAGCATTCACCATCTACATGCCTCCCTGGCCCTGCCTGCGGTCAGGACCTATTGACTCTTCTCTCTTGACTAGAACAGAGTAGGAAGTGATTGGACATCACCTCTTAGGTCACCAAAGACGATGATTTTGGTCCCTCTCACCAGCTCCCTGTGGCTCTCAGATCCCTGGCCCCGGGGACTCCATCCTGTGAACAGCCTATGGAGAGGCTCACACAGCAAGGGACTCAGGAGCCCAGGCAGCGGCCAGCCTGACCAGAGGCCTGCCCCCGGTCATGTGAGGGAGCCCAGATAAGGGTGGTCCCTCAGCCCTGCCCAAGATGCCTTCAGCTGGCTGACACCGCAACTATAACTCACAGAGACCCTGAGAGAGGACCAGCTAAGCCGAGTCTGGGTTCCTGACCCGCAGAAACTGGGGGACACTGCAAGCTTTTTCTTTTAAGATTGAGACCAATTTATCACCCAGCAATAGTGACTAATATGTGCCCAACTGTTACTTTGAACTGAATTAAATTGAACAGAATCCACTCCTTATCTGAGGGTCTTAAAATCACTAAGCAGATAAAGAGTGAGAGGGAATGTGTTCAAGCCGACTGAATCACCAAGGCTATCGAGACTCTGGAACAGGGAAGCATGCTTTGAAATCCAAATGAAGTTGTTTAGGACAAACAAAATCAGGCTCTACTTACATGTAGGCAGCCCAGTATAATGAAAGAGAACGTGTCCGGGGGCTTAGGCATTACTGGGTTCAAACCCAAGCCCTGCCCCATACGGATGCTGTGACTGTAAACTCCCAAACCCCAGCTTGTGGTCAGAACTGCTCCAGTCAGGATGTAAGAAATATTGACTAACAACTGCTAACTTACAGGCCCTCTGTCAGGAGTTAAGAGACATAAAGACAAATGCACACCTTCCTCTGTACTCAAGAATCTCAAATGATATGACGACAAAGACTCCAAAAACTATCAAAAACCCAGTTCTTGTTGTATTCCCTCTTTGGCAAAAACTCTCGTCAGAGGTTATATGGGACAAAAAAAGAATTAATAAAATAAACTTCTGTTTGCGATGGTCTTGATAAAGTGGAGGGTGAGAAACCTACACCATGTTATAAACCACCCAGCCCGTTGAGGAGATGCTGATGAGGGGCCTTATTCTCTGGTTGCCGCCTAGAGATGAGAAGCAGGTGGGGATCCCACACATCTGATTCGGAGCTGAGTTCCAGAGGGGATCTGTTTTTATTAATTTCAGGGTTAGAAGGGGCGCTGGAAACCACCTTGTCAAACCTCCCTCCTGCAACATCACTGTCTGCCGCAGGACACTTGAAAGAGCCCCACTCCTCCAACACTACACCTGGGAGAGCCTCCTCCTGCTCACAGCTCTGGAGCTGAAACACCCTCCACACTGATGGATCAGCATCCGGAGTCCTCCCCACTGGGCTTCCTGCTCTCCCACCTCTCATCCTCGGGCAGTCTTAGTGGGAGACAGTGTCCACGACCTCCAAACATTTCCAATCTCCACAAGATACATCCTGCTTTCAAATATTTTGACTACTTTAAGCATCAGAAGTGGAACTGTGCACTCTAATGAAGAACAACCACAGTCTCTGTTTCAGCAACTCTTCAGTTCAACTATTGTCCATGTTGGTCTGACAGACACTGAGTGCTACTGATGGAAGACTGGGTGCTGCTGATGGAGATGGGGTGCTGTTGATGGAAGACTGGGTGCAGCTGATGGAGACTGGCTGCTGCTGATGGAAGACTGGGTGCTGCTGATGGAGATGGGATACTGCTGATGGAAGACTGGGTGCTGCTGATGGAAGACTGGGTGCTGCTGATGGAAGCCTGGGTGCTGCTGATGGAAGACTGGGTGCTGCTGATGCAAGACTGGGTGCAGCTGATGGAGATGTCGTGCTGCTGATGGAAGACTGGGTGCTGCTGATGGAAGCCTGGGTGCTGCTGATGGAAGACTAGGTGCTGCTGATGGAAAACTGGGTGCTGCTGATGGAGACTAGGTGCTGCTGATGGAAGACTGGGTGCAGCTGATGGAAGACTGGGTGCTGCTGATGGAGACTGGGTGCTGCTGATGGAAGACTGGGAGCTGCTGATGGAGATGGGGTGCTGCAGATGGATGACAGGGTGCTGCTGTGGGAGGACTGGGTGCAGCTGATGGAAGACTGGGTGCAGCTGATGGAAGACTGGGTGCTGCCGATGGATGACTGGGTGCTGCTGATGCAAGACTGGGTGCTGCTGATGGAAGACAGGGTGCTGCTGATGGAAGAAGGGGTGTTGCTGATGGAAGCCCGGGTGCTGCTAATAGAGACTGGGTGCTGCTGATGGAAGACTGGGTGCTGCTGATGGAGCCTGGGTGCAGCTGATGGAAGCCCGGGTGCTGTTAATAGAAGACTGGGTGCTGCTGATGGAGACTGGGTGCAGCTGATGGAAGACTGGGCGCTGCTAATAGAAGACTGGGGGCTGCTGATGGAAGCCCGGGTGCTGATGGATGCGCGGGTGCTGCTGATGGAAGACTCTGTGCTGCTGATGGAGACTTGGTGCTGCTGATGGAAGACTGGGTGCTGCTGATGGAGATGGGGTGCTGCTGATGGATGACTGGGTGCTGCTGATGGAGGACTGGGTGCTGCTGATAGAGGACTGGGTGCCGCTGATGGAAGACTGGGTGCTGCTGATGGAAGACTGGGTGCTGCTGATGGAGATGGGGTGCTGCTGATGGATGACTGGGTGCTGCTGATGGAGGACTGGGTGCTGCTGATGGAGGACTGGGTGCCGCTGATGGAAGACTGGGTGCTGCTGATGGAAGACTCGGTGCTGCTGATGGAGACTAGGTGCTGCTGATGGAAGACTCGGTGCTGCTGATGGAGACTAGGTGCTGCTGATGGAAGACTGGGTGCTGCTGATGGAGATGGGGTGCTGATGATGGAAGACGGGGTGCTGCTGATGGAGACTCGGTGCTGCTGGAGGAAGACTGGGTGCTGCTGATGGAAGACTCAGTGCTGCTGATGGAGACTGGGTACTACTGATGGAGACTGGGTGCTGCTGATGGAGACTGGGTGCTGCTGGAGGAAGACTGGGTGCTGACACTTTCACAGAAGAGTAGAATCTGCCTGCTCAGGTTCCAATGTGTTTTTGTTACACTCAATTTCAATTTCGTATGGAATTTTATTTCTAAGAAGACTTCTGATTATTTCCTCTACAAGAGTATGACTCACCGTGAGAAAATGACGTTCTCTTCTATATCCAAGTAAGAATCGAGGGCCAACCTGCACCCAGACCTAAGCCTGGTGAAAGGGGCTCAGGAGAGTAAATGGACCGAAGTCTTTCCCATAATGTAGGGAAGTGATTACTCACCAAGCAGGACTCAGCATGATGCTGGTACAGTGGCTTCTCTTAGCCTCTTCATTAGCCATTAGCAAAGCTGCACTGGTGTGGATTTCTAGTACAACACCATCCTGGTCAAGGTAGGGGGAGGTGGGCATGCACAGGGCCCTGGCTGGACGTGGCTTCGTATTGCAGCTGCGGCCACCCCAGTGTCCTTGGGAAGCAAACACTCAGGCTGTGCTGTTCCTCCCCGCGGCTGCAGCCCAGGTGGAAAGAAGCTTGAGAACAGAGCCTCAGGCTTCCTCTAAGACAGAGCTAAGGACCAGCTGCATCAGGGAACAGGGAAGTGGGGAGAGAAAGCTCCTCTCAGAGGGTCACAGGTAATGCCCCACACCCCAGATTCTAAACTAAGGTAGCTGAAAAACATTGGGAAAGCAGGCCCGCCTCCAGTGGGCTTAACCTGGGGCCTCGGGGCTGGGAGCATCCCTCTACGCTGCTGGAGAATGAGGAAGATGCACAGGCTGATGTCAGATTTCCAGGACAGATTCTTTGGGAGTGAAACTCACCGTTTCAATACTTCCTTTATTCCCAACATGCAGAGTTTATAACCGAATAGTAATAATGACACTGCAGTATCTTCAAAGCACATCTGACCTCAGTTCCCATTTCTGAGTAGCTAGTGGGTGGGGGAAGGAAGACTTGAAAGCACATGAGAAGGGGCTGCTCCTGGGGCTCCACGGCTGCCCTCTCCCCCTGCCCGGGCCCGCAAGCTGGTCCACGGAGCTGCTGAGTGTGGAAGAAATTACTGGCTGCACTGGGGGTGAGTCCCATAACCTCCGTGGCCTCAACAGTGTGCATGGACAGGAGACCCTAGAACGTCATCCAGAACATAAGCTAAGGTGGAGCATGGGGGTGTGACAGTGATGAGGACTCCAGAGGCCCGAGGCCCAGGCCTGCTCTGGCCGTATGACCAGGCCCTTTACTCTCTGCCTTTGAACCTCTATCTCCCACTAACGAAGTCATTAGGATCCAGTTTGACAAGGAAGAGGCCAGAGGTGTTTATCTCCTCTCTTTCTCAACACCCCGCTGAAATCATACAGGAATTTTTTTAAAAGTATAAAGCAATAACACAAAAGGAAGGGAGGAAGAGAGAGACATCAGCTGACGAGAGATCTCAAGGAATTTCTGGAAGACGCAGACCAGTGGAGGAGGTTTGGCTGACTGACAGAGGACAGGAGAGGGAACGCTAAGTGCCACAGACAAGATAGAGATGCCAACCGAGCCCAGCCCGTCTGCCCCAGAGCCCACGGAGGCTCAGCCATGGAGGCAGCAGGTGGGAGATGCTGGAGGAGGCACGGGATGAATGCAGAGGGATTCTTGCAGAAGCCACCCTTGCAGCCTTCCGGGCCCTGCTCTCCGTGCTGACCGTGCCGTGGTGAGTAAGGACAGGCCCCACTGTCACCAAGCTTAGATCCTAGTTGGGAAGATCAGATAATAAACAAGCAAATAAATACTTACATAAGCCAGAATGAGAAAAGCATAGACGGTGCTAATGCTTAGTAGAGAATGCAAAGAGAGGGATTCATGGGAAACAAAGGTTCAGGGCAGAAAGCGGACATGCCAAAGTCTCCAGAGCAGGATCGGGACCCGGGCCCTAGGGAGCGTCTTGGTGTTTATTTTAGATCAGTGGTCAGAGAGCCGTCTCCACAAAGGGGACATTTGGGTCAAGATCAATTGGAAGGAAGAAGCCAGTTGTATGGGGATCGGAGAGTAGAGAAATTGAGGAAGCAGGAGCATGAAGCAAAGGCCCAAGGACGTGAAGCAAGAACATGCCCAGTGGGTTCCCGGGGCCTCCTATGGGACCCAGCATCCAGGAGGATTTCAATGCATTTTTGCTAAATGCATCAGTAACTTTCAAGAAGGTGACCATGGTGCAGAGCCACGGGTGAGACCAGGCCACGCAGGCTTTGTAAACTGGGGTGAGCAGGCAAAATCTTATAGTAAATGGGAGAGGAGAAGGGTGATGACGCAGCCTCACTATGTTCTAAAGCGATCCCTTAGGCTGTCGTCTGAGAACGGAGCTTAGGGCGGGAGTGCAGCGGGACCACAGCGGGACCATCAGGACGGCCCAGGGCTCCGAGGGTGAACAGCCCAGAACAGCTCAGCTGCAACCTGGAAAAGTACTTATTGCAAGAATCAGTGTAACTGACTGTTACCAGGAGCCTCAAAGCCGGGCTCAGAAGCAGCAAAGCCAGGACTGTGCCCGGCTCCACCCCCACTCCCACCCCCGCCCCCGAGGTGCAGGCTGAGACCTCTGACCCAGGGGACCATGCTCTGCCTTCGGGGCTGGCACAGCAGCTGCACTCGCAGCTTCTGGACGGGGAGCAGACATTCTGACAGCCAGAAGGAATGTCAAGGAACAAGCAATTTGGAGGCGGTTATAGTAGCCCAGGGGTCACGTGACGGTAGCTTAGACTCCTGTGGTGGTGGCAGCATTGGAGAGAGGAAATGGGTTTTCGAGGCGTTCCGGAAGGAAGTCAGCAGATCTCCCTGTGAAATGCATGAGGAGGGAAGGGAGGCATCTTAGAAAACGGTATGTGGGCTTCAAAAACTGGATGGAAGAGGGTGCCATTTGCTAAGACAGAGAAGACTAGGGGGGACACTGGTTGGAGAAGGAATAAGAATTCTGTCCTGGCCCAGTGGGATTGAAATGCCTGTCCGAACCCACGTGGAGATGCCCAGTAGCGGGCTGAGAATTGAGCAGGGAGGTTGGACCAGGGGACATCAGAGGATGCAAAGCCATGGACAGGACAAGCCACTGAGGAGAGTTTGTGAAAAGAAAGAAAAGGGTGCGGGGTCAGGGCTCAGGGACGTCCAATGTCTGAGGTTGAGCAGAGGAGAAAGCAACAGGGAGACTGAGAAGGACCGGCCAGTGAGGGACGACGGCCAGCTGAGGAGGCGTGCGGCCGGGAGCCAGGTGAGGGGCCGCCTGGAGGAAAGAAAGGCTACAAGGCCACCAGCACCTCAGAAAATGGCCAGTGGAGGCAACAAGGAGACACACCTCACACCCATCACCAACCAACCTGCGAGGAGCAGTCCTCACTGTGACGGACACAACATCGCTGGTGGAGACAGTGTGGCTCGGCCACGTCAATACTCGCTCCGTGCCCTGCAGTTCTTCGTCGGGAATCTCTCCCAGGGACGAGGCAGAAGGAAATCGTGTTTCCCAGTCCTGCTGTCCACCCGGAGGGGTGTGCCTTGAGCACACTCTGCGTCCTCCAGACTCTTGTTCCCTCTAGCCCTGCAGCCTGGGGAGACGGCTCCAGGACAAGGAGAGAAATAGCCAGGCACGCTGGGCTCGGCTCTACCCCCTCCTCGTAGGAGTGAGGCTGCTCCAGGGCTCCCCCTGCCTAGGTGAGGGCCCTGCGGCTACAAGGGGACCAGAAGGCGGCCTGACTGATGGCCTCCAGGTGAAGCCCACGTTGGCAGAGATCTAATGCCACATCCTCCAGTTTAGCCACTACAAGTAATAATGAAGGTGATTTTTATCTCCATAATTATTTTCTTATGTTTTCAATGTATTTAGAATCTAGATGAGGAAGAAAGGTACTATTTATGGAGGACTCCCTCAAAAATGTCAACAGAAATAAAAGGACCACCATATAAAGACATATCCAGCCACAAATGTCTCTCGAATGATTTAATAATGTGCAAAGGCTCTCATTGTAGTTATTTTGACCAAGAATTAGTGGTAAAGTGAATGTTCATCCATTAGAGAGAAGCTGGCCTACGTAGCACGTCTGCACCATCACCACTATACAGCCATTAAAAATAATTAGCTGTTCTCGGTAGTGTGAAAGGATTTCCACAAATTATTCTGAGTGAGAAAACAAGAGATTGAAACTGTATTCATGATACTATTTTCATAAATAAATATGTTGTATGTGTATTATATGGGAGAAAAATATGAAAAGACAAATCAGGTTATCTAATTTGGCTTATGGCTGGGGGAGTAGGTACGCTGATTTCTTCTTTTGTTTTATTTTGTGATAGATGGAGAGTCAGAAGTTATCATTTACAGTAGATAAATCCAGTAACAGAGACAAAAGTATATTTAAAGATATAAAAGTAAATACCAAGAAAAACAAGTAAATAAAAGCACGGCGATGATAAGAAGTAGAAGGAAAGAAAAATATTTTGAAAATATACTGTAATCATTTCATTGCTTATAGTAGGAATCCATCAATTTTATTAAAGAAATAGAAGATAAGTATTTTCTACTAAGTTACATTAAAGAGTAGCTACAAGAGAAATATATACCTTATAAAAATGAGAATGCAATTCAACAATAAAACAATGGATAGCCCAATTAAAAAAATGGACAAAGTACTGGAATAGACATTTTTCCAAAGATATACATGTGTCAAGTAAGCAGAAGAAAAGATGCTCGAAATCATTAGTCATCATGAAAATGCAAGTCAAACCACAATGAGGTAACATATCGCTCCATGAGGATGGCTCTAATAAAAAGACAGACAATAACAAGTGTTGGTGAGGAAGTGGAGCAATCAGAACCCTCACATACTGCTGTTGAGGATGTAAAATTGTACAGCTGCTTTGGAAAACTGGTGGTTCTTCAGTGAGTCAACATAATTGCCATGACCCAGCAATTCCATAACTAGGTGTGTACCCAAGAGAAATGAAAACCTTTGTCCATGCAGAAACTCGTCCATGAATGTTCGCAGCAGCATTGTTCATAACAGGCCAAAAGTGGAACAACCCAAATGTCCATCAACTGACTAGTGGATAAACAGAATGGGGGCTACCCAAACAATGGAATAAGATTTGGCCATAAAAAGGAATGAAGGGCTGATACACGCTGCAGTATGGATGACCTTGAAAACATCATGCTGAGTGAGAGAAGCCAGGACCACATGTTATACGACTCCATTTATATGAAATGTCCAGAATAGGCAAATCCACAGAGACAGAAAGCAGATCAGTGGTTGCCAGGGGTGAGGAGGGTAGGCGGTGCGGAAGATGAGGAGTAGGAGTCATGAGTGCAGAGTTTCTTTTTGGGGTGATGAAAAGATTCTAAATTTAGATTGTGGTGGGAGTTCACAACCCCGCAAATATGCTAAAAACCACTGACTTGTATAAAGGTGAATATTATGGTTTGTGAATAATACCTCAATAAAGCTGTCATAAAAAAAGCAGAGTATACGTTACACACACACACACACACACACACACACACACACACACGGTGACCACGTGATACTAACCAGGGTTCAGCGGCAGGAAATACTCCACATCAGCAATTTGAAGAAGGGGGTTTACAACAGAGAAGGAGGGGCTCACAATATGACTGGACCCTGGAGAAGGGGGCTGCGGGCTGGGCCTCCAGGAACGTCCGCCAGAGCACAGCCCAGAAACTGGCCCCCAGAGCTGCGGTGCCCACCCAGGAGGCTGCTGCTGCCATTGCCATGAGAGGACCAGGGACTGGACACAGAGTGGGACTGCACGAACCCGAGTGCCTGCTGCCTGGGCGCCCTGCGAAAGTCAGCCAAGAAGCAGCAAGGTGCCTCTTGCCCTTCTCCCTCCAGCTCTCCCTGACGGAGGACAAACTGTCAGACCCACCCTGCATCCGGAAAACCAGTTGCGACAGATTTAGGGAAATGCCATCTTTATTTTGCGGCCTCTGTGACAGGAAGAAGGCACGCTGGAGGGGGAGAAATGGACGAGGACCGAAGCAATCTATCACAGCCATTATGGGTCAAAAAGTGAGAAAAAATAGGACCCGACTACTTTCCCGGTGAGAGTGCAGATTCACACAGCAATTTGGCAATATTGACAAACATTTAGAGTGAACATCTCTTTTGCTTCAACAACGACATGTCTGAGAATCCGAGCAGCATGTATGTTCCCGTGTACGAGAGATGGCTTGTACACGCACATGCACAGCAGCGCTGTCTGTCGTAGCAGAGTCGGAACCCGCTGCCTGCCCGTCCGCAGGGGGCTGTCAGGTCAGTGGTGCGACAGGCCCACAGTGGAAGTGTACGCAATAACTAAAATATGAAGCAGTTTTATCTACACTTACATGGATCAACCGCTGAGATATATTTTTAAATTTTAAAAATTTCAGGATAAGTTCATGTCTCTAGTATGCAACGACTTGTGGAAAATAAAAAAAGTTATGCAAACACACATGCTTACATGAGCGTAGCCTGTGCCTGGATGCACAAAGAACTTAGTCGGAATGGTAGCCCAGAGCTGGGGTCGGACGGAGGCTGAAGACACGGAGAGGAAGACGGTTTCGAATATTCGAAAATCTTTCGAATATTCAAGCACACGTGTGTGTGCCTGCGCATGTTCTGAAGGGAAGATGATGTCAAAATGTCAGGTAGAATAGACACGACGTTGGGACTGACAACACGGAGGCCAACGGTATGTTGACAGGACAGTCCCAGTGGAAAGTTGGGCCAGAAGCCAAGGAGCGGGTTGGGAGGGAACGTGCGATGAGGAAACAGAAACAGTGATGACAGAGCAGGACTCTTGACTCTCAGGTCTTCGTCAGGCCCAGCAGGGGACTGCTTCTTCCCCACCCCTCCCTCTGCCTGCTCCGCACACTGGCCTGCAGGAGACCCTCGGAAAGAATTGAGCCGGGGGCTCCGGCCTCAGCAACACCAGCAGAGCGGAGGACTGGAGTGAGGCTCAGAGCTGGGAAGGGGGGACAAGCGAAAATCTGCATCCTGAACAGCCTTGTACCCCGTTGGTTGGCCCTCCCAGGCGCCACACAAAGCCAAGCCCTGAAGAAATTAGAGGTTTTCAGAAAAATGACCTCTAGATGCTGGCGTTTGGGATTGTCCCCCCAAGACGGCCGACTCCCCAGCAGACCCATCTCCACAAACTCAGCCAGTCGATGACACTGCGTGGACACACGGAGCAGCACAGGACAGAGCAGGCCAGAGAGTGCCCTGAGCGCTCTTGACGGAAGCCGTCACCTAACTGCAAGTCACCACATCGACGAGGGGAGAGGAGGCATGCGGGGAGCGAGCCCTCTGCTACCACGAGATCAGTCCAGGGACCACTTCTCATTTGATGACGTCTAATGACCAAGAGCATGTTAGTAGAACACAAAGATAAATACCCCAAAAAAAGTCTACACGAGGGGAAATGAAGAGGCACAGGAACTGCTGTTTTTGTGAGAAGCCCTTTGACACCGTGGGGGCTGCTTGAGGCTGCCCAGTACACAGTGCCCTCCCTCCCACCAGAGTGCTGACACAGGACAGGCTGGAGGGACAGGACCAGGAGGGGGCAACGGGCTTCTGATTCTGAACCCCAGACTTAGAGGAACAGCCTGGGAGAGCCCCAGCCCCGCAGGGTGACCTGCTCCTACAAAACTCACAGCACGCGGAAACCAACCAAAAAGTGTGCTTCCAGAAGGTGACTGGATCCCAGGAGGGAAGACGAGGGCAGGGCGGAGGCACGTCTGCCCCGCGCCTCGTCACAAAGTCACCAAGTGAATGAATCTATCGTCCCTTCAGAGAGAGGCGAGAGAGGGTGACAGGGCTCGGAAGGGTGTCCCTGGGACATCCCTGTCCACGTGGCTCCGGGAGTGGGAACCGGCATTTTCCCAACACATACAACTGATTTTCTAAACTACGCTTACGTATTACTTTGCTTTAAGTAAATATTAACTTGAAATTGATTAAAAACATGAAGCTGGTGAGACTGTGTCCTTGTCCCCTCCGTCACTGGGGAGTCGTGGTGCTTGCACGATGGGCAGGGGAAGGTCTGGGGTCTTCCTGCAAGAGAAGACGTCCTGAGGGGCAGGGGTCACGACCAGAGTTGTCCTGATCCAGACCTGCATCCCATGACTCGTCCTCACACTCTGTTGGCCGGTCCACTCTGGTGGCTCTGATGGTGACCGTGCGGCACGGTGGGGAAAGATGGACGTGGAAACCAGTGAGCTTTTGTGCCTGCCGATGTAAATGTGTAAGCTGAACCCACTTCGCAGGACTCTGGTGAGCAACAAGGGAGACCTACAACCATTCCCACTGGCCTGCAGGCCCAGCCCGCCACCTCTCCCAGCCAGAGCGCCTGTGCTGGTACAGAAGCAAACATCCACACACCAAAATCCAAGATTGAAGAGCCAAACACGTGTGAAAATCTTAGAGGAGTCTTTGCTAATTAAAAAGCAGATGGAGTTTTAAGAAAAACATACCCAGGCTTCGGGCTTCAGATTATTACAAACTCAGGTGCATTTCACAAAGCAGGGACAGCCTGAGGTGTAAAGTAGGATGAAACTGTCTTTAAAATAAGGAGGAATGAAGCCTAGCACGCGTGGGCACTCACCGCACCTGCGTTTTCTTGCCCTTGGCTGGAACGGCCTCCCTGCAGCCCCATTGACTGAGCCCCGCCTGGAACCAGACCCTCAGGAAAAGCATTACTCCCCAGGAAGGCCCATCAGCAGGCCGTGAGGCCCAGGGCTGAGGCAGCACCGCCCCCAGGGAAGGCTCCCAGGACACGCGCGGGCAAGCCAATTTCAGCTGCATGTTAACATAACTCTAAAAATAAAGCCATCCACCAGTGACCGTGCGCCTGACAACTGATACGCTACCAGCACTGACGACGTTCAAGCAGAAGCAGAGAGCCCCTTTCAGAAACACTGCAGCGCGCATCCTGAGTTGCCGGGAGGGAGGCAGGATGCCCGGTCCTTCCCCACAGCCCGACCCTGAGCCTTGTGTCTTTAGATCACCGGGTTTCTCCTCTTGACATTCTAGGCATTTCCTTCCCTGAATAAAGCTTCTTTGTTATCCCTGGAGGCCACATCCTGCTTGGGGGACATTCACTAGACCCCCAGTGACAATCTTCTGGGTTACCTTGAGCCTGAGGGGCGAGTAGCACACCCCACCAAGCACCCTGACCTTGAGGTCGGCCCCTGGCATGCAGGTCCAAGGGGAGAGCAGCACGGTGCTGTCCCCGTCCTCAGACACGCTCAGCAGGAAAGGTTCACAGGGCAGCACGTGAGGCTTCTTCTGTATCGGAGCTGCCGTCGTGAGAAAGGGGAAAATCATTTTTCTGTGGAGTCCAAGTGAGTGGAATTAGGAATCTGGGTAGAAAGCGCATAAAAGCTTATTTGGGGTCAACGGAAGAAGCCTCTGCGGCTGAGAGCTTCTCCGTCTCTGGCGGTCAGCAGGGGACCCGGGCTCCCGCTGGGGTTTGTCAGCCATGAGTGGCCAGCCGGGGGGATGGCCCTGCAGGGAACCGGACCTAAAGCTCGCTGCGACCGTGAAGGCTCTGCAGTCTCTGTTTGTCCACGTTCCTTCCTCTCCCGTCCCTTCCTCTCAGCCATGATTTGCTGCACTGGGAGGATGTTAGATGCCCTCTGAACAGGCGATTTGTGCATTTTTCGTAGCTCCCTAGTGAAAGATGTGCTGGCAGAACCCAAAATGAACTCGGGGTGGGCAGATATCCTCAGAATTTCTGGGTTTCCTTAAATTGTGTGGCACCCATCCTCCTTTCTCAGTACCAGACTGAGCCCAGCCCCACCCTTTGTTTCAACGAGGCCCCTGGGTAGAACCAAGTGGAACTCAAACCAGGGGTCCTGCAGGAACACTACGGGGTCCCTGAGGGCCCCACCAGCCAGAAGCCCTCTGTGTCGATCCCAAATCTCCTAACTAGCTGTGTGCCTGTGAGCAAGTTCCTCGGCCTCTCTGTTTCCGTTTCCTCTTCTGCAACGTCAGGCAGACCGAGCAGCCCTGGGGGACCTACAGATGGGCGCTTCCTGTGATGCCGTGATGGGCACGTGTCAAGCACAGGCTGGAATCAGGGCTGCCAATCTTGGGTTTTTCCTTCTAGCTGGCTGCCTGCAGACAGCGGCGCCCACGCTTTCCTGGGAGATGCCGCTTCCCAGTCCCCTCTCCCTCGTTGCCATGGAAAGATGAGAACAGAAAGCCGGGCTCATCTCAGGGCAGGTTCGCAGCTCTCCCTCCCCCAGAAGGGCCCGCCTGCCAGCTCCAGGCAGCCCAGCCGTGGGCTCGTCAGCGCAGGGAGCCAGCAGGCCATTCTCTCCCGCAGCTTCTCAGGGCACAGCCTGGCCCCAAGTCTCCAGCCCCTTCCCCACCCGAGCGAAGCCCTGGTGGAAGGCCCGAGGTGGCGTCAGACACCCTGGGTGGGCTGGCCATCACCGTGCTTTCCATTGCTCTGTGTAAGTCTCTCAGAAAAGATCCCAGCCTGAGTCTAAGGTTCACAGGAGACACAGCTAAACCAGTCAGGTCACGTGTAAGGAGAGACTGAAGGGGCGGGGAACATCTCAAGTTCCAGCCAAGGTGGGGGGTGGGGGGTGGGGCTGAGATCTGTGCGGCATCATGTGGGTCCAGCATCTACCAAACACCTTACATGCGGGCTCTCCTAACACTCAAACAACAAGCCCGGGGTAAGGGACGGCATCATCCCCCTTCTGTGGATGAGTAAACCGAGGCTCTGATAACCAAGAGACAGGCCTATGGTCAGACAGCCAGGAGTTCCATCAGTCTAGGAATGCAATTCTGAGATGCACTCTTACCCCAAGACAGAGCTTTTTGTTTTAAGGATGGTCTCCCTAGGTCTCTGTTTATGGAGTGGGCTGAATAATGGCTCCCAAAGAGAGCAGGTCCCAATCCCAGAAGCTGTAGACGTGACCATTTAAGGAGAAAGGGTCTTTGTAGGTGTGGACAAGGATCTTGACATGGAGATTATCCTAGATTACAAGGGTAGGCCCTAAATCCAATCACAAGTGCCCTTAGGAAAGAGAAGCAGAGGGAGATTGGACACACAGATGAGAAGGCAACATGAAGACTGAGGCAGAGATTGGGGTGATGCAACCACAAGCCAAGGATGCCTGGAGCCCCCAGAAGCTGGAAGAGCAGAGGGATCCTCCCCGAGAGCCTCCAGAGTGAGTATGGCCCTGCTGACACCTTGATTTTGGACCTCTGGCCTCCAGGACTGTGAGGGAATAAATTTTTGTTGTTTAAAGCCACCCACTTTGTGACAGCAGCTGCAGGGCAGTAATGCAGAGAATAAAGGTGCAGACTCAGAAGTAGCAGGGGGCATCCATCCATCTTTGTCACTTCTCCCCGGATGACTCTCAGAGGCCACCGTGTACCCTAATAGGACCCTAAACCAAGGATACCCACCTTCCTCCAGTTTAGAACATTCCTCTGAGCTTCAGGCACAAATACCCCAAAACCAACTTAATATTCCCATTTAGGTGTCTCAAGGACATCTCAAGCACAAAATATCCGAAAGGGAATCCCCATTTCACTCACTCTCACAGCTGAAAAAACACGTCTTCTTTGGTTTCTCTGCTTACCAGGTGGTGTGGGGTCACTCTCCCCGCTACTTTCCACATACCCCAAAGCTGTCCTAGGAACAAATTACGGTGATTCCATCTCCGGAGTAGATCTTACCTCCTCATCCCCACTTGGTCCAGCCACACCCTCTCTGAGCAGCCCCATGACACTCTCATAATGGGACCAGCACCCCTCTTGGCTTCCTTCTCCAATCGGTAGCTGGAAGGGTCACCCTAAAGTAGAGAGCTGGGCATGCAACCCCCTCCACTCAGAATAACACACAAATTCTTTACCAGAGACCCATAGCACTTCTGTCTCCCTGACTCCCCCCTGCTTTCTCCACGACCCTTGACCCTTGTTTACCCCTTACAGAGATGACAGCCCCCCTCGTCTTCACAGTCAGAGCCCCAAACCCACCTCACTGTTCTGCTTATGACATGGGGATGAGACTCCTGCCTGTGGCACTATTAAAAAACAGGACAGGATTGTTCGAGCCCAGGGTGTGAGCACAAGGCCCGGGAGACCTTTGAGAGGTCAGTGGTGGATGGAGGTATCAAGAGATCCGAGGGCGGTGCCCATCAGGACGGTCACGTCCAGTGTGGTTGCTGGAGAGTGGGGTGAGGGGCAAAGAGGACTTGCTAGCCTGACGCTCTCAGCCCAAGTCATGTGGGCAGAGCACGAGGAGACCAAAAGGGAGAGGGCTCCACCCTCACGCGCCAGTGGACTGCGCTCGGAAGATGATGAACACACAGCCAGAGACCTCGAGACGCCCCTGTCCCCTGTGTTACAGGGAACAACACCTATTCAACTTTGCAAACTTGCACGTTGGGCAACCTCTGGCAATACTATTTTCTCAATAAAATCTGCTGAATGAACGAATGACAGGGTTCTCACAGCAGGGTGGTGCCCCCGTTACCCACTGCTGTGTGACAAGCCACCCAGAATTCCTGGTGAAAGCAACCACCAATTTACTAAGCTCACCATTCCGCAGGTCAGGAATTTGGACCGGTCACAGCAGGGGTTGCCGGTCTCTGCTCCCTGATGTCCAGGGCCTCTTATGAGGAGACTCAAATAGCTGGGAGTGACTGGAACGACAAAGAGCTGGAATGTTCTGGAGAATTTTTCAGTTGTGTTGAACACCTGAGCTGAGATGACTCAAGAGTTGGACTTGGTGGGCCTGTTGATGAAGTGTCTACACGTGGCCTCTCTCTGTGGCCCAGGATCCTCCCATCCCAGCGCTGGGTCCCAGGGGAATGTCCATAAAAGCACGCCCAAACCCCAGGTAGAACACCCAGCTGGGAAGGTCACCTGGCATTGCTTCCCCTTCCTCTATCAGTCAAAGTGGTCCCAAGCCCCCTTGGACACGAGGCAAGAGGCCACAAAGCCCACTCCTGGAAGGGTGTCGAGGAACCCGGAGCCATTACTCTCTAGACTGCCGTTGTCAGGAATGCCAACAGAGGCAGAGCTCTGACACCCAAGCTGGGGCTGCCGTCACAAAGTCCCACGGACGGGCGGGTGAAACGACAGACATGTGTTCTCTCACAATTCCGGGGGCTGGAATTCTGAGATCAGGGAGTCAGCAGGGTTGGTTTCTCCTGAGGCCTCTCTCCTTGTCTTGTAGACGCCGTCTTCTCCCTGTGTCCACACGTGGTCATCCCTCTGTGTGTGTCTGCGTCCTAATCGCTTCTTCTTATAAGGACACCAGTCGTATTGGATTAGAGCCCACCCTAATGAACTCATCTTACCTTAATTATCTCTTTAAAGATCTTGTCTCCAAATGCAGTCACATTCTGAGGTCCTGGTGTTTAGGGCTTCAATATAAGAATTGAGGGGGCCACAATGTCCAACATGTGCCTTCAAGACTGATGAGGGGACCTGATTCTGAGGTGAGGTCCTGGCTCCTCTCAAGCTGCTCATCTGTTTTCAGGAGGGCAGAGACCCATCCCGAGGTCCCTATCCTCTGACTTCCACAGAGAGGGCAGTGGCTCGAAAAGGCAGGGAGAGGCCAGGAGTCAGAGCCTCTGCCGGTGTCAGAGCACACCATAAAAGTACGCTGCACCCCCTCCCAAGCAGAAGCTGAGTGTTTTGCAATGCTGGGCAGGATCTTGCTAACAGCTTACCATGTGAGGTCAGAAACAGCGTTTTACCACTGCTTTCCCGTGTCCTTGGCTAAAGTGCAGATTCTGGACAGGACCAAATCTGTCCCTTAGCTCTTCTTCCATTTCACCCAGGGAGTGGATAAGCAGTCATAACAGTTTCTGTCTCGATACATGAGTAATATCTCAGGGCAGAGGTATAGACGTGGGATCCCATGTTGGCTGGAACTCTCAGAGAAGCACAGGATTGGGGTCCTGTTTTCCAGACCTGGACCCCTTGCTCTCTTCGACTGCTTGTCCCATTTCTAAAAGCTACACACAAAAAGACCATAGGTCAGTAGTGCGTCCTGGAAAAATCCTTGGCCCATGAGTGCTACGTTCTTTTAAATACACATCCTCATAATCTTAAAATGTAGGCTCTTCTAACAGACGTAAAAGCAGCATGGTCTTCTTTTTTAGATCTGTGAGCACATGGCAGATTCACATGCCCACAGCTGAGAACAGGAGCTCTGGGCAGCTGGTCTCCACAGTGTGGGGGCTGCAGGGCTGGACGGGAGACAGATGTGTGCCAGGCCTGGCGCGGGAGGCCTGTCAAACTGTCCGCTGAGCTCAGATTCACAGGGAGGCGAGTTCTGCTCTGTGGCAGGGGAGCTACACACGGTGCTCCATCCTCTCCTGTCCAAGGGGGGGCAACTCCTTGTAAGGCTTGAGCATCCGCCGGCTCTGCCATCTGCTTTCCAGGGGGGGTCAATTCACCTGGTTTGCTGAAATCGATCCTGTTCCTTAAAATCACCATTGTTTGATGGCATCTATTTTGCTTGCCAAAATTACAGAGGTCATTTTTAAAACGTTAGTTTAAAGCTCTAAAATTATCTGCTAAATTTAGACACAATTCTGATGAGCACTTAATTTCTCTCTCTGAACAGTAAGGGCTTTATCGGGAGAAGAAGGAGCAGAGAGCTGGCTGTTTACACCTAGGGAGCACTCGCAGCAAGGTTCACAGTGCGCGCAAGAGCTGGGTCTCACCTGCACCTGTTTGTAAGAGTGCTCCATCTCGGTTTTAGAAGAAACCCGCACAAGCGGCAATTATAGATCAGTAGCTTGGTGACACTATTTTAAACTTATTGAGAAGAAGGCTGGACAGTCCTGCTTGATGTGGAAGGGAGGCGTTTTCCTGGCTTTGGGGGAGTGGGGTTGTTCAGCAGCAATGCCTGCCTAGAAGCAGGGCACGGGGCTGGAGCAGGGCTGGGCACGGCAGGCTGACCTGTCCAGATGGACGCTGGGCACCACCTCCCTCCCTTCCACTCCTCGCCCTCCCGGACAGCACATCTGGAAGGAACCCTCATGCCCCCTCGTCTCCCACGGAGATTTATGAGGGAGGTGAGGCCGGGCATGGTGAGGAGAGAGGGCCTGGCCAGCACTCCTAGGCAGGGAGCCTGGGGACGTCTGGACGGCTGACCCTGAGGATCTTCCTGGCGGCATGGGCTCAAAGCCAGGGCCCACAGGCACCCAGAGACAACAGACGGTGGGCAAGGCCCAGTTCTCCTCTCACCTGCTTTAGGGAGGGAGCACGTGGGACCAAGATCTCAGTAAGCCTGTGAAGGCCGACATTCAGAAGATTCAAATCAGCCAGAGCAGATAATACAGGAAATAAAAGTCCAAATACACATGCCAAGGTCAGTACTCAGGAGCCCACATTAGGAGAGTCTTACCAGGTAGCACACGTCAGAAAATGGCCAGTCTCCACCGCTGTTCCGTCTCTCTCCCTCTCTCTCCCTCTCGCTCCCTCTCCCCTCCTCTCTCTCTCTCTCCCTCTCTCTTTCTGTCTCTCTCCCTCTCTCTTTGTCTCTATCTCTCTCCCCATCTCTCTCTCTCTCCTTCTCTCTCTCCTCCTCCACCTCTTCTTCCTCTTAAACTAGAGACAAACCTTGAAGGTCCCATCCCCACCACAGGTCCACCCTCACTCTCATCTCAGCCCACCTCCTATCACCACATTGGCCTTGTGCCAGTCCTGGGTCCTGGGGGTGCTTTCCTTACACTGTCCTCTGCAGGGTACTCTTCTCTGTCTTTGTGTGCTAACTGACCCACAATCTTCCTTTAGCACTTAGTTCCAATGTCCCTGGCTCAGGGACACGCACGACCTCCACAACCTGCAGAGCCCGTCCATGCCCCCTTCCACACGGCTTTGTGTGACTATGTGATTATGGTCTGCTTCCCACATCAGACTGTCGATGTCCATCATCACACCTTCAGCACCCAACGTGATCCAAGGTCCATGCCTGAGGCTGAGAGGGTACTGTTGATGAAGGGAGGGAGGGAGGGAGAGACGGAGGGTGGAGGGAGGGAGGAAAGAAGGAAGGAAGAGAGGGAGAGAGGGAGGAAGGAGGAGTGGAAAAGGAGTGAAAGAGGAAGGGTGGTACACCAGAGACAAGGGGGTAGGGCTCTCTACATCATGGCCAGAGATGTTCCTCCAGGACAGAGAACTAGGGGGACACTGCATATTGCCCAGCTTCCAGACACTCAAGTGAGTTTGTTAGAAATGCAGACTCCCAGGTCCCACCCAAATGTGCATTTGAACACGATGCCCAGGGATCCATGTGTCCACTTAGGTGTGAGAAACACGGCCCAGGTCAAACTCTAGGTGAAGAGGTCAGGCACCATGCCAGTGACATGGTGGAGAAAAACTCGAGTTCTGAGAGGGGCGGGACTTGCTCCCGGCCAGCCATCATCCTGCCATCTCCTTGTTTCGTGGGGAGTTCATAGGGGAGAAAACTCCGGGAGACACTGAAGCGCTGTCAAGGAGAAGAGGAATAGACACTGTGTGCCTCAAGGCAAGTGACAGGGAGACAGAACTCAGCCTATGGGGAGAAGTTCCAGCAGTCAGGGCCAGGCACGGTAGAGGGAGCCGCCTCTAGGGTGGGCTAGCGCCTGTCACGGGAGCCTTGAGCCACGTGGTGGGACACAAAGAGGGAGTGGCCATTTCCTCCAATCACACGACAAGGACACAGGGAGGGAGTGGTCATTCCTTCCAATCACATGATGGGGCCACGGGGAGAGAGTGGTCATTTCACCCAATCACGAGGCAGGGACACAGGAGGGCGTGGTCATTTCCTCCGTTTCCCACATGCTTACTAGGATTGAACGTAAGCCGGGCATGCTCTCCTGATTGGAGTTCCAAAGGCAAGTCAGAAGCGCCCGGCCCTCGAGGGCTCAGAATCTATGGAGAAGTGAGGAGACTGACACGCTCTGACAGTGACAAATCCAAGGTGGTGCAGGCAAGAGTGGGAGTACCTTCCCCAGCCTCAGGGCCAGAGGGAGGTGGAGAGGAGGTGACATCAAGGGTTAAAGCCTAAGCGGGCACTGAGCACAGGGATCCTGACACCTTCTCTTGGGCCAGGCCAGCGGGGATGTGCGGGAAGTTGGAGTGGGGCAAGGCAGACGGGGAGGGCTTGTCGCCCTGCAGAGCTCTGAGATGGTATCCGAAGGTCAAAGGGAGCCGAGGAAGGATTTTACGCAGAGGAGTGAAAGGGCCTGCTGCACAGTAAGAAGGAAGCCGGGTGGAGGCAGTTTGGAGCATGGATCAAAACATGGGTATTAGAGGGAGGTGTGCGGCAAGATGGGGCACAGACTTGAGGCAGAGGCACCAGTTCAGGGCTTTCTGAAGTGAGCAAGATCCGAGATTCTGAGAGGGGTGGAGAGAGGAGGGGCCCCTGCAGCACAGCAGGATGTGGTGCTGGGCCAGCAGCGGTCAAGAAGGACTTCCGGATTCCAGCTCAGACCGTGGGAGGGGAGGCGAGCCTTTCCCAGGAGGAAACACACAAGGGGGCGGGTTTGGGGTGAAGCCAAGAGGAGTTCGGGCCCCTGTTGGCTGGTTTTGAGGCATCTGTGACTCTTCCAAGCAGAGAAGTCCAAGGGCAGCTGGAAATGCAGTCTGGACCTCTGCAGAGAAGTCAGGGGGTCGACACAGATATGGGGCCTTTGTGAGGGTGTGGCTGCAGCCACGGGTGAAGCTGAGACACTCAGGACTGCGCCCAGGGTGGGAAGAAGCCAAGCATGAAACCTGGGGAACAGAGAGAGAGGAGGTCAGGAAGGGTGGGGTGAACTAGATAGAGTGGTAACTGGAAACCAAGAGAACAGGTTTTTCCACGAGGACAGAGTGGACCCTGATACCTAACACTACACAAGGTTCCGAAGATAAAGTGTCCAATGGTTTGGCAACTGGGCGACTTCAGAGGCTCCTCCCAGCTGTCACTTCTGTCACTCTATTACCACCAGCACCATTGCCTCTTCTCTTCATTTCCTCCAGCATCCCACATTGTCCAAAGATCTACATGCACAGGACATCATAGTTAGAGAATCGTTACTGAATGAGTGAATGAGCCTATGCATTGCATCATGCCAATGGCAGGGGACCCTGCAGCAAGGCTACTGCCTCACGCCAGCACTGGCAGGCCCTTGGGCTCCAGCTACACAGACTCAGATGTGACAGGGAATCTGAGCCTGGGGCACAGCACCCCCAGGGGCATGGCAGGTTGAAGAGCCTAGAGCAGACTTTATATGTCAAGGCCAAGGCAGGTAGGGGCACCACAATACACCTGCAGGACTCCAAATAGCTGTGGCGTGTTTAAATGCCACCGTGTGCTTTTTCTCTGCCACACCAGGAACGTACGCAAACACACACACACACACACACACACACACATATGCATGTGTGCACAAACACACACGAATGCAAATGCATGTGCTCACATGAACATATATATATATAGCGTGTGCGTATAAGTGTCACGTGTGTTCTCACATGAACACACGCACACATGAATGTGCTCGCATGAACATGTGCATGCACGCAAATACACATGAGTGCTAGCATGAACATGCATGTGCATGCACCACACACACCATGGCTTACTGTCTCCCCCAGGGACGGGGACACCCCCCCAGCTCCTCAGCAGCCTAGGAGAACCTTCTGGCTGCCCCGCCCACATCCCTTGGCTCTGCTTCTGTAAGCTCTCACACAGAGGGACTTGCAGCCCTTTCCTGGCTGAGTGCTGCTCTCCTGTCATCTGGTCAAAGAAGCTGACAAGCATGGGCAGGTCGCCAACTTGGCCTCAACTCCACTTGGAGGCTGGACTGGCAGATAAATTGGTCCTGGACGGGGGGAGTTGGAGGGAAGCGAGAGGGGGGCCTAGAGGGAAGATTTAAAATTCATTTTCCTGCTGAACCAAACTCGAGCCCCCCAAGGTTCACAGCTGTACTTGGGAAGACTGACAGGGCGCCAGCCAGGGAGCAGGCAGATGGTGTGGGAGGGGAGTGAGGGCCCAAAGGGGGGGGCAGGGGCCCCATCAGAAGCGGAAGGAAGCAGTGGCTCCAGAGGAATGGTCTGGCCTGCCTGCCGACCTCGGAGCATTGCTAGAGGCATTCCAGCTCATTCTGGTTCATTCCGGTCCCATGAGAGCCAGAGGCCAGAGTCAGATCCAGCCTGAGAGGCACTGACCTCTCGTCCTTACCGCTGCTTGAGAGAGGCCTGGTCCCCAGCCGGTGCTGCTCAGACAGGCTCAGCAGGCGTCACTGATCTGCCCTTGAGGGATCAATGGCTGGGACCAGCGTGGCCATTTATAACCCAGAAAAGGACCTTGGACAATTCAGAAACAGCGGGACTTCCAAACGCTTGTCTTTCTGCCAATCCTGCTGAGAGGTTGCACCAGGTCCTCTCGTGACGAGGAACGGGGACTCTATTATAGACGTTCGCAGTGGCTCCCTCACAATTTAAGTTACAGGACAGTAAAATGCACATAGTTCTCATTCCACAAAGTGAGTTCAGTCACTCCCTGCTAATCCTGCTGTTAGTTCTCTAAGACTCAAGATAAAAAACAAAACCATTGCAGGAATTGCTGTATCCAGAAACCGAACTTGAGGACATGACGTGATGATGGCCAGCCACATTCCCAGGAGCAGAGTGAGTAACCACTCACGCCCCCTCATCCCCCAAGGGCATGTCTGAGGTTCCTCTCTCTCCTTGAGGGCATGGCTTGCAGGCACTGTGGACTCCAGGGCTGGAGTGGAGAACATTGTTCAAACATGGGTTTGGGGGTGCTGCCCCCACAGAAGGCATCCACTTAAGTCCATCTGCACCGTGTCATTACTGCCCATTTCTACGTCCTGCCTTCCTGTCAGTGCTGGGCAGCCTCAGCTGTGCCCGAGGCACATGCAGCCACATCTGCTTGTTGTTTGGGCCAGGCCCATGCAGACACCTTTCCAGCCTCACAGCCTGGGCCCGATACTTTGCTTCTGCTTTTATCCCTTTCTGTTTTAGCTCACCAACTGCACCCGGCCAGCCAGGAGAGTTAGAGCAAGTTTGAAATCTAGTTGGGCGTCAAGACAGCCACCTACAGACAAGAACCAAGCATACAAAGTGACATACAAATCCCGTGTGCATGTGCTGCCATCTGTGCATTGTGTGTGTGTCTGTGTGTGTGTGGTGCCATCCATGTGCTGCATGTGTATGTGTGTTGTGATTCATGCATTTTGTACGTGTGTGGAGGGGGTACATGCACTGTTCGTATGTGTAGGCATGTGTGTGTGGGTGTGTGCGTGTGTTGGTGCTAAGGATGTTGAGAAGAGACGATCCCAGGATAAGAGTATTCCCTAATAACACATGAGTGTGATGGGGGCAAAGAAGAATTCCAAGAGCCTCCCTCAGGGGGCAATTCCTGATTCTAACAACAAGCAGACGCCTAGTGGAGGCCTGTGGAGGGGACCCCCTGGAAGGAGGGAGGGAAAGTCTGTATCAGTGTGTCTACCAGCGCATGTAAAGTTCTCTGTCTCGGGTTTAAAACCAATACTGCCTATTCTGAAACCCCAATTTGATCTGTTCTTAGCAGGACCTACTGTGGGAGGAAAGGCCTCGGGCCCCTTAGTGGCTTTCTGGATGCCACACAGTTCTTACGAATAGCAACTTAGTGAATAAAACCTAATGAATAAAAACGTGCCACCAGAGTGCCTCTAATCCAGACATGCAATGCAGATCTAAGGAGGCCAGAATTTACCAGAAGATATTTCAAGTTTGCTCGAGCAAAACCATTTGGAAACGACCTTGAGGGCAGCCGAGCCAGGATTTCCCCCGCTGACCCCGATCCACCAGCTGCATGGCTGCCAGAGAGACGGAAATGCCCACCAGAGACCAACATCCGTCCACTTCGTCGTTCCCAGGAAGCAGGGTGGGTGTCCCAGAAGTGCTCTTGTGGAAATGTGAGGCATGGGTGTGTCATGGAGGAAAATATTAAAGACAGCACCAGCCGCAACCAAACCTCCTTCTAACGTGGCCACAGGTTTCCCCCTGTGACCTCCTGCTGGTGTGGAAGGCGTCGAGGCCTTTTTAAAATATCTAACCCATTGGGTCCTTTTCTGCCACCATCTCCTTCCTTGAAATGAACATTCCAGATAGCAAAGGTGACAGGAGTGAAGGTAGTGCCAAAGTTTGAACTATGCCCCCAAAAATCATGTTGGGGTCCTTGCCCCCAGGCCCTCTGAACATGACCGTATTTGGAAATAGGATCTCTGCAGGTGTGATCAAATCAAGATGAGCTCACTGGGGTGGGCCCTGATCCATTGTGACTGGGTTCCTTGCAAGAAGAGACACAGGAAGAGATCGCTGTGTGAAGACACAGACACGGAGGGAACACGGCTGTGGGAAGACAGAGGCAGAGACGGGAGAGATGCTGCCACCAGCCAAGGAAAGCCCGGGGCCACCAGAAGCTGGAAGAGGCGGAGAAGGACTTTCCCCAGAGTGAGATAGTGCAGCCCTGCCAACACCTTGATTTCAGACTTCCGGCCTCCAGAACACGAGAGAACAAACACTGCTGTTCTACCCAGCCAGTCTGTGAGACTTTGATGTAGCCGCCCCACGACATGAATCCAGGCAGCAAATAGAAGCAGAGTCTGGAGGTGGCGGCTCCCCTGGAGATAGGGAAAGTAGGAATCACACCTAGGAGCCTCCGTGGAGGACGGACGATCCCAGATACGTCATTAAATGTGCTCAAAGGGGACTTGATAGCCACAGACCCAGGAGATGACCTCTGTTCTGGCAATTTACCCCTTCAGCAGAGACTAATTACAGACCCACTGTGTGTCGGAGGGGCCTGCAGAGATGAGCGAGCCACAGTCTCCATCCTCCGGGAACCACACCAGGACATGTCCCCTCGCTCTCCTGTCCCGTAAGAACACCAGACATCACTAGCTGATGCTTCCCTCTGCACCGGACCCTGGCCTCTGAGCCTTCTAGCTACGTGGCTCCACACAGCCCCCTCTATGGGTGGGGTCTGCTCTCAAGATGAGCAGGCATTTCTGGAACAGCCCTGTCCCCTTCCCGCCATGAACAGACAGGTGGGACTGTGTGTTGGGATAAACCTGAGATCTGCAGCAAGATCTCAGCTGAAACCCCAGGCCTGACATTCACAGGCTGTGTGGCCTCAAGCCAGTGGCATGCGCTCTCTGAGCATCTGTTTCTTCCACTGCACAACTTAACGCTTATTGTAAGGCTTAAGACATGTGACTGTGCTTCCTAAAGTACAAAACAGCATAAAATACTGGTCATCATCTTTATGTATTTATCAAAAGCACGGCGTTACTCCGAGTTCCCTGAGGTCCACTGTGTAACTTGGGCAGTGGGCAATTTCACCAGCAGGGGAGGAGGCAGACTAGCAGACAAGTGACTCCCTTAAGCTGAGATCCTGGAGTACTGGCAGAGGAGGGTGTGCCGAAGGCCATCCAGACCCCAGGGCCTTGTCCCAGGGGAACCACTGGCTCTGGTCCTCGTGGCCTCAGTCCTGGAACAACAGGCCCTCTCTGCCCCTTCACCTCTTCGTTTTCACATAAAGTGCAATGGGACATCCTAGTTTGGAAAGTTCAGGGACCCAATAAGGCTGCCGACCCTTCCATACTCAGGGAGTGAGTCTCCGTGGGAAACCAGGCTCCTCGGTTTGCCCACATCTAACGGTGAGCTCAGCACACGCTCGATGCTCACAGGGAGAAACAAATGCTTGTGTGGACAAGTCTCTCCGCGTGCTCACAGACACTCAGAGCAGGACGTACACAGCCGTCGTGTGCATGTCACGGCGGCTTCTGGAGGCCCTGCCAGGTAGACCACTGGGGATCCACCCACAGACCATGAGCGGGGGTCTCAGGAACTCTCCCGTTCTCAATGCTGAACACATTTCCTCTCCTGGTTGAAAGCCCCCACTGGGGACAAACTCTCCCATTCACGCACAGAGCCCAGGCCTCAGCCCTGCTGAGGGGGACACAGCTGGAATCCTTGTACCTCCACAGAGCTGCAAAGGTGTCCTCAGCAAGAGCAGAGAGAGGAGAGGGAGGTGGGTAGGGCAGAAGAGTTCTGGGCAGTAGAGAGTGACAGGGGGAGGTGCGATGGGGAGAGACTGGGGGACACGGGGTGCGGGACTGAAGCCAAATCAAGCCTGCTGGACTCAGGAGTTGCCGGGTCTTGCCAAGGCTGCAAATAAAATATTGTATTTTAACCTCCAAAATATGCCAAGACCTTCCCTATCTCCTGTCCCTAAGCCTCCCCAGACTGACGTCCCAGGATGTTAGAGAAGGATGTGGGCAGTTGGCTCTTCGTTCCTTCCATCTACCACAGCTGCACAGGGCATGGGAGACAGCAGAGCTCGCCCAAGGCAGAGGCAGGGCTCAGCAGGCAGCCAGACTGGAACAGGTCCCTCTTCTGTATGGAAGTCCCTCAAACCCACAAGATGGCACAGCCAAGTTTTCCTGGAACAGTTGAGCAGTCATCAAACAAAGCCACTGTCTAATGATTAGAGAGTGGTATAGCCCTGCCCACATGAGAATCAAGGGGCATCGTGCCACGGGCACCCATGAGAGGACATGGCGATGGAGCTGACCAGGGCAACAGCACCCCTGTCTGTCTGTCCATGGCTGTCTGTCGCCTCACTCTACTGACGTGCAGTGTACCCTCGGTACATGGGGCAGACGCTCTCACATGATTACATTCTCTCTCTCTCCCTCCCTGTCTCCCTCTGTCTCTCTGTCTCTGTCTGTCTCTCTCACGCAGACCTGCACACACACCACACACACACATGTGCACACACACGCACACACTACAGTTGATCCCTGCAGGGTAAATTTGCATTCTACGTGACCGCCGTGCATGCAGAGGTGAGAGGAGCCCTCCCTCCTGGGACCGGGAAAGGGGGAATTCTGCAGCAGAGCTCAGGAGGGGGACTGACCGTCTTTTCAAGGCTTTGATCCGTTTTCCTTATTTTGAGTAGGTTTCAACCAAAACCCTCTAGCGATCATCCCTTTTCTTTATTCATCTCCCCTCTTCCTCTCTAGGGGGAGCAACAAGATTCAAAGGGAAGAATCCCACCATGAAGGAGAAGCCAGCGCGGGATCAGGGGGCCATGGCTTCCCTCCCCACCAGACAGCCCGGATTCAGGACCTCCTCTCCCAGGCTGGGTCTGGGGGATGTCAGCTATTTCCTCAAGAGGAACCACCTCTTGGAGGTCTTCCCTCCACTTCCCTGCCTAGAACATTCCCTGCACAGGGGACCGTGTCAGCTCGGCGTGGCACGGCACGGCAGGGCACGGCACACTCCTGGTAGACCTGGGGCTCTGTGCCACTGCTTCTCAGTGCCTCCAAAGGAAGAATCAGGCTCTGGAGCCAGTCCTAACAGAGGGATTTCGGTGCGCCTGTCCTGGAACCCTCGCTCAAGCGTAAGCCCATAGGTTAGCTCCTGTGTGACCACCTCAACCTTAACCATTCGAAAAGACGAGATGGTATCAGGTGAAGAGCAACAATGCATTGCTTCCCTACTGCAGGAATTTGAAGCTCTGTGATGGGAGACCACCAGGGTTCTGCCTCCAGCCCGTAGGGGTGCCTCTGAGTCTTTAAGCAGCTATCTGCCCCCCGGGGGGGCAGGAGTTCAGCCTGCACACCCCTGCTTCTCGCTGCTGCAGTTCCACTGTGCGTCCAGCTCTCGCACTGCTCATGGGCCCTTCTACCTGCGTCTCGGCTCCGTCGGGACACCTGCTCGTGGAGGTCTCTTCCAGGGACACTCGGCCCCGGGACGCCGCCCAAGCTGGCGGCTTCACAGCAGAGCTGCTGGGATGGGAGGAGCAGCCCAGACAGGCCTGCTGAGCCAAGATAAAGCTGCGTGAGCCCCCATCCTGCTGGATGGACATTTGGTGTATTCCCAGGTGACCAACAGGACAGCAGGCCAGGGGCTCTTGCCAGAGATGGCGGCGGGCAAGGGGTCATCAGAGGCTGCCAGTGGTGCAGGTCTCGTGCCAGCACTGGGCCTCCTGGTGAACAGGACTGACCCGAGCCCCGCGCTGGACTGTTCCATCTTCTCCTCCACGTCCTGCTACTGAAGACTCACGCCACGCAGGAAGTGAGTCAGGCAGCTGCGATATGGCCGTCACAAACACCGGGGCAGGGGCCCTGGGGGTGGAGAGACCTGCCAGTCAGAGCCCATGGTGGGCTGGTGGCGGACCTGGGCCAGGGCCCAGGAGTCTGCCTGATTCCGGCATGCGGCTGTGTGTGTGTGAGCTCCCAATGGGGTGGATGGCAGGCCAGACCTTCTCTGTCCCTGTGAGCCAGGGGAAAGCCACTCAGTACCATGACTGGTCCCAGCATGGATTTGTCATATTCACAGCTGAGCCTTCCCGACTCCACGCGCGCACACACACACACACACACAGGCGCACGCGCAGGGCGGGGCAGATGTTCCTCGTCTGCCACCCCTTTCTTCTGCCTCCTCGGCCAACCCGTGCCCTCTGGCTTGACCTGGGTCCAGACAATGGGATGATTCAGGAAGGTCAGGGAGGGAAGTGGGAGGTCACTGTCCCCTTCAACAGCTCCCTCCCTGTGGGGTCATCCTGGCCCCAGCCTTAGGCCAAAGGACATAGGTCCCAGCAACGCCAGGACAGGTCTGCCAGCTCTCCCAGGTTTGTAATGGCTCCGCACTGCACCCTCAGGCTCGGGTGGTGGAGGCCCCAGGCCCGCAGCCCAGCACACGGCCTCAGCCCGCCCGTCCTGGGACAGCACACCCCCTCACTCGTCTCAGGGGGCCACTTTGCTATGCCTCCTTTCTTCTGCTGAAACGCTGACCGACGCAAACCTCATCTCATCCCCTTTCCTTATTTGCAATTGGGACACGGGGTCCTAGGCAGGTGAAAGGGTTTGTCCAATGTCACAAAGTAGGACAGTGACGGGGTTGCCCCATCCTCACTCTTTCAGGGGAAACCTGTGCCTACTCTGCACATTGCTAAGAGAATCCCCTGTGTGTGCGTGGCTGTGTGTGTGCGTTTGTGGGCGTGCATGTATGTGCAAATGCATATGCTTGTGCATATGTAAGTGCATATGCTTGCACCCGTATGTATGTGTTTGTGCACTTGTTTATGTACGCACATGCATGTGTTTGTGTGTGCACGTGTTTGTGTGTGCATACATATGTTTGTGTGTGTGCACATGTTCATGTGTGTGCATGTGTTTGCATGTGCACGTGTTTGTGTGTGCATGCACATGTTTGTGTATGTGCACGTGTTCGTGTGTGTGAACATGTGTTTGTGTATGCACACCTTTTTGTGTGTATGCACATGTGTTCATGTGTGCACGTGGTTGTGTGTGCATGCACATGTTTGTGTGTATGCATGTGTTTCTGTGTGTGCACATGTGTTTGTGTGTACATGCACATGCGTTTGTGTGTGCACGTGTTTCTGTGTGTACACTGTGTTTGTGTGTGCACACATGTGTTCGTGTGTGTGCACACATGTGTTTGTGTGTGCGTGCATGTTTGTGTATGCACGTGTTTGTGCGTGCATACATGTGTTTGTGTATGCACACGTGTTTGTGTGTTCGTGCACATGTGTTTGTGCACATGTGTGCACGTGATTGTGTGTGCATGCCCATGTTTGTATGTGTGTACGTGTGTCTTGTGTGTGTGCATTTGTGCTTGTGCACAAGCATGTGTGAACTGGGGCGTGGTCCCGGCCTTGTCCAGGATCAGGAATTCTGGGCCTAGAGTAAGGGGGTGTCTCAGGCCCAGCACTCCACGGGGTGAAATGCGGGAACCCGCACTGATGCTCAGGCCTCCAGCCTCCATCGCAGGAGGCCTTCCAAACCTTCCAAGGCAATCACGTCTGTTATTATCAATTTGCTTGATCCTCAGCAAAAATCATCAAGGATGGAAAAGAGAAGTGTTATTTCCACCATTTTAAAGATGATGAAACGGGCCCAGACAGTGTTTGCCTGAGGTTACCCAGCCAATGAGGTAAGCGAGGAGCAGAGTCGGGGCACCTCTTGCCCGTGCTCTGGGCTGACCATGAGTGATGCTGATCCTTTTGGGCATCCAGGTCTGTTTGATGGGCTAGCTCCTCTGGCCTCAGCTCCCTCAGGGGTAAACTGAGGGGCAGATCCCACCATCCCTACAGCATCTTCCGGATCAAAGACACTTCTAGAGGCGGCAGAAACCGAGGATGTGACCGGCTGGAGATGAAGCAGAGGCCCCCAGGGTTCTCTCTGGACATCGGTCTTCGTCACACACGCAGGCGCCAGAGCCCAGCTTGCATGGTCTCCTCCTCCACCTGGACCAGGTGCTGGGGAAGCCTGGCATCCTGTGTGCCGGCGGGTCCAGCCTCTTGGCTCGTTGGTCAGAGCTGCGTTTTAGCCCGGCTCCAACACTGCGGCCTCCAAGCGCCGGGAAATGACTACGGAGTTTTCCTCCTTTCCTCCTGTGGTAAAGCACAAACTGCCACATGGAATTAGCAGAGAAGAGGACATTTGGGAAATATCCTTCTCCCTCTTCTCTTCTCTCAGAAATATCTCTGAGGAGGAGAAGACATTCAACCCTCACACGTCATGTGTAAACCGAGAGAGACAACACCCCAGCGTCTCAGGTAAGGACTGCATCTCACTTTTTCTCCATCCACAGCCACATAACCCTGACCAGCTGTGCATGCCTGACCCATCGCCCCTGACGGCCTCCCTGGGGCTCAGCCCCAACACCCTCCAGCAGAACCCAGGAGGGAAGAGAAAGAAGCCAAGGAGAGACCCAGGGGGCAAACTCGAAGGTGATTCCCCACGGTGACACTGAGCCACTGACAAACAAACAGAAACCAGCAAAGACAGGCACTAGAGCAAGATCTTAAAACAAAGGCGTCTCCCAGGGAAACATCTTTTATGTCGGAAGCTGACGCAGCAAATTTCACTTTATAATTTCAAACGTTCAAGTTTGTCCTCCAGACAGGTGTTTACAAAGCCAGGCGTCTGATCCAGAACACATTTTCCCATAAAAAAAAGCTCAGAGGCGGGAAATCTCAGAGGTCCGGAGACCTTCAAAGCCACCTCCGGCTCTCCTTCCCCTCTGCTCCTCGCCCCTCCCCTTCCCACGTGTTTCAGCAACACGCATGTTACCTTGAGCTACCCCGACACGCGTGCTACCTCGAGCCATCCTGGAGGCGTGAGATTGTACCTACTTAGTGCGACAAGGTGCGGCCAGAGGGTGAGGGCTCCGCGAATGGCCGCGTTGTTACGGCTGCTCTTCTTACGGTCTTTATATCACGGTCCGCGGAGGACAATGATGCAGTCCTGTGGAAAGGTGCAAGAGCTTCCGTAAACGATGTCCCCGTGCTCCCCTCAGAGGACCTGCACTGGGGCAGGCTGTTCTCTCTTGGCCTCTCAGTGAGGCCCTCGCAGACGTGGTGCGGGAAGAGGATGGTCTGTCCAAGGTCTTGTTATGACCAAGCACCAACCTTTCTCCAGGCTCGCCGCCGGCCAGGCCCTGGGCATCCCCCTGGCGTCACCCTCGCAGCAGCACTGTGAGGTCGGTAACATCGCACCCGTGCTACAGATGAAGACGTGGAGGCTCTGAGAGGTCAGGGAGCCAGACTCACACGTCCCTGGTGGGTTTGGTGCCAGCTGGCCTCTCTTCCCAGCCCGGGGACTGGCATTCCTAACGGGAGGATGTGCTCCTCGCAGGAGAATATTCTGTGACTTACATTTCCCCCCGTGGCCCTACGGTACAAACCGCGACGTCGAAGAAAGTTTGAAGGACGCTGACAAACCAGACACCTTCATTTCAAAATAAGTCCAGCAATGAACAGAACTTTGCCCAGCAGCAGAGCACCTCTGCTGTGTGTGACGGTTAATTGTTCACCCAAAGGACACACGAGCCCCACCCCGAGAAACACAAACGATGCTGACAAATCAGAGCAGAAGAGAACAAGTGAAGAGGAGGAGGCCTTCCTTCAACTACTTGAACTCCCCGATTCTCCCTTCTGGGGAAGGCACGTCACACCGATATTCTCCACGAGGCCTGGGCTTTCGGGATCTGCGGGCTGACTGGAGGGGAGGCCGTGAGGATGGGGGACATCCAGGAAGGCGCTCAAAGTCGCCCCTGACACCACGGAAAACCCGCTGACAGCCCCTCAGCCATCGCTGCTGAGCATTCGGTGAGCCAGCGACACTGCGCCCCGAGCCCCCGGGCCTGTTTGGAAATTCTATCTGCTGCCAACGATTTACGGCCCAGAGGAAAGCAGACCAAGACGGCATTCCCAGGGAGTGCCATTCCTCCCGCTGACCCCAACTCTGACTCCCCTTTGCGAGAGAAAGCCCCTGGAAGCCTCCCCATGTCATCCTCAGACACCCCTCAGGAAATCAGGGCCCCCCCTCAGAGATGAGCCCACAGTCCCCTCCCTCCAGGCCACGCTCAGAGCACCGGGCCTGACCGTAACTGCATGGCCCTGGAGAGGGTCTGACAACCCAGGACGGGACCCAGGCCTGCAGGTCTCTGCGGTTGAAGCCCCAGCTGTGGGGACGACAGGTCCTGTGGCTCATGTGGAAATGTGACCAGGCCCTCATTCCCGGGAGCTCACCCAGGCCAGACCCAGGGACACCTCTGCCTCCAGCCCAGCCAGCCAGGAGACTTGCTGTGTAGACAGGCGGCTTCAGACTGGGCCTCCCAACACACCACACCCACTCCATGCCAGGGTCACATGAGCACATATGTGCCACATGTACACCACACACATGTACATATCACACACACATACACATCACACCCACTCCACACCAGGGTCACATAAGCACATGCATGCCATGTGCACACTAGTACACACCACACAGATGTACACACCACATATGTATACCACACCACTCCACACCAGGGTTACATGAGCACATGTGTACCACATACACACCACACACATGTACACACCACATACTCCATGTGAGGGTCACATGAGCACAGGCATGACACATGCACACCACACACGTACGCATCACATACCCCATGCCAGGGTCACGTGAGCACAAGTGTGCCACATGCATACCACACACATGTAACACCACACAGATGTACACACCACACATGTATACACACCACACCCACTCCACACCAGGGTCACGTGAGCACATGCATGCCACATGTACACCATATTCTTGTACACACCACACTCATTCCACACGAGGGTCACATGAGCACATGTATGCCATATGCACACCACACACATATACACACCACACCCACTCCACAGCAGGGTCACATGAGTACATGTGTGCCACATGCACATCACACACATGTACACACCACATGCACCACACCAGGGTCACATGAGCACATATGTGCCATGTGTACACCACACGCATGTACACACCACATGTGTATGCCACACCCACTCCACACCAGGGTCACATGAGCACACATGTGCCACATGCACATGACACACTTGTACACACCACACCCACTCCACACCAGGGTCACATGAGCACGTGTGCCACATGCACACCACACACATGTACACACCACTCCACTCAGATGTACACAGCAGACACGTATACACACCAAACACAACACACCAGGGCCATGCACACACGTGCACACATACACACTCACTGCCTCCACGACAGGCCCACTGGTGGGAGGAGGCGGATCTGGTCTTTCTTGTTTTGCTCTTCTGAAGCATCAACAGCCCTCAGGTCCTCGCCCACCTCCCCCTGCTGCCAAGAGCTGCCTGTTTCATCTTTTTTCCCCTCTCCTGCGGTCCTGGGGCTCAGTGTTGGCAGGAACCCGAGGAGGCAGGGAAAGCAGAAAGAAGACAGATAAAAGGGTCAGTTCTTGAGACAGAAGCTGGTCACACATGGAGACAGATCACCAGGAGCTGCCTCTGAGCGGGAGCTGGGGCTCAGCCAGGGCCTGGGGGGAGCGGGAGGGAGAGGGGGGGAGATGCCAGGAGGAGTGCTGAGCAGGGAGTGGAGGGAAAGCTGGGGACGGGAAACCAAACAGGCAGGGGGTGGAAGGAGAGAAAACCAGGATGGAGGGAGGAGAGGGGGCTTCTGGGAGGGACTAAGAAGGGAGGGGGTGCCGGAGAGGGGCACCTGGAGGCACCGCATGTCAGGACCCCAGGATGTCACATCACCCAGGGCACAGCCCCAGTCAGGGGTGCTCACAGGTCTGGCAGGTTGGGGGCACCAGCAATTTCTCTCCCCAAAGCCACCCCTAGAGAACACTGTGGTGGACCTGCTCAGAGCAGGCCAGCGCCCAGCTCTTCCGCACCTGCTGCTCCAATAGTGAGCACACCTTGACTGCCCCTGACTGCTCGGGGCCTGGTCACCCGGTCACCAGGCCTGGACCAGGGGCCGGCCCGACTCCTCCCAGGACGCGTCACTGAGCCCGAGCATGTTCGCAGGCAGCCCCCTCCACCGGCCCCTCGTCACCCTGCGGGATCTGCAGGGCCCACAAGGCCCCCCTCGAACAGCCCTCAAGAAGGGCCTTCCCTAAAGGATCACATTCTGCTTGCTTTTATAAGACTTCATATTTTTCAGAGCAGTTTTAGAATCACAGAAAAATTGAGGGGAAGGTACAGAGAAATCCCATACACCCCCTGTCCCCCCACGCACATCCTCCCCCACTGTCAACATCCCCACCCAGAGGGCACATTTGTTATAAGTGATGAACCTACACTGACACGTCAGTATCACCCAGAGTCCACAGTTCGCACGCGGGTTCACTGGGGTCCACTCTTGGTGTACATTCTACAGTTGTGGACAAATGTATAATGACACGTATCCACCATTATCTTCTTTCTCTCTCTCTTCTTTCTCTAAATTGTTGGTTCCCTGCTTTCCACTCTCACTCAGCAGCCCCAGCTGTCAGGAGACCCCCAGGCCCTTCAGGTCATGCCCCTGGGACATTCCCAGCCTGCTTTCTCTCCACTTGTCCTGAATAGACTGATCATTTAATTTATATCCAAAGTTGGGATGCTTGAGAGTGAACAGAAGGACAGGTTGCTATTAGTAATTGTTCTGGAAAAATAGACATAAGTCAGGACTGTCCCAGGCAAGCGGGCCGTATGCACCCTATGTGCACACCCACATTCGGCCATATGGACTCTATGTACACACATGCACACGGCCGTACGCACCCTATGTGCACACCCGCACTCGGCCGTACGTACCCCACGTGCACACCCACACACAGCCAAGCACCCCAAAGCAACCTGGAGCTACAGCCCTGAACACATGTTGTCTGTGTTCATCTCGGCAGCCTGGTACCTGGCAAGTGCCCAGAGCGTAGTCACAACCAGTCAGCAGTCCTCGGACGAGTGGAAGAATGCGTCTCTGGTCATTAAGATCAGACCTTGTGCTGATCCTTGCCTGCAGTGCCCCCCCTTCTGCTGGCTGGCCACGGAGAGGCAGTGGAGGCGCACCTAGTCCTCCCAGGGGAGCCCTCGCCAGCCCTGTTGGTTCTCACATCGCTCCCATCCCTCCCAGGCTTCCTGAGAACAGACAGTGTTTACTGAATTGTTCATCTCATTTCCCTTTAAAAATTTCTGAGCCAAAAAATCTCATTATGGGGCCGGCCCATGGCTTAGCGGTTAAGTGCGCGCTCCGCTACTGGTGGCCCAGGTTCGGATCCCGGGCGCGCACCGACGCACTGCTTCTCCGGCCGTGCTGAGGCCACGTCCCACATACAGCAACTAAGAAGGATGTGCAACTATGACATACAACTATCTACTGGGGCTTTGGGGAAAAAAAAAAAAGGAGGAGGATTAGCAATAGATGTTAGCTCAGAGCTGGTCTTCCTCAGCAAAAAGAGGAGGATTAGCACAGATGTTAGCGCAGGGCTGATCTTCCTCACAAAAAAAAATATATATATACCATTATGCAACAGAAGAGCATCCTTAATAGAAGTGGGACTAGAGAGTCGCCTGTCAGAGCTGGAGGGCGCTGAGCCCCTTGGCAGCCTCTCCTTTCACAGGTGGGGAAATACCTGCAAGTTACAGGTGAGCAGGAGTCTGGGACCTGCCAAGGTCACGCCGCGCAGCATGTGACAGCCTCTCAGGGCCGAGCCAGGGTTCCTGGCTCCAGCCCAGCACTTCATGCTCTGCGGCTCTCCTGAAACACCCCGACCCCCTTCTGGAGTCCTCCCGGCTCTCCCCGGCAGCCTTCGTCATCACACGCAAGGCGACCTAGCCCGCATGGCGGCAGACACTCGGGAGAGTTCCTTGTCAGAACAGCCTCTACAGATGAGTCTGAGGCCCTGACAAGACCTGGGCATCTTCCCTGACTCCAGTCACAGGGAGGAGACTTTACAATCTTCCTCTACAAATGCGGAGAGTGTCCAGGCAGCGATTCTGTCCCAGTGCTGGGCCCCGCGTCCCCCCTAAGCTTCTCTCCTGCCTGGAAAAGCATCCCGAAGATTCCTTGAATGTACCCCGACACTTAAGGGCTCTGAACTTTCTCCAGGCTCTTCCGATGCCCGACAGACCTTCCCCCTTTCTAGTCAATTCTCTCATTCCTCACTGTTAACCACGGGCCAGCCTCCTCCCCTTGGAAACCTTTCCAGATCAATGGCACTATGGTACGGGCTCCTGGCACCTGTGTCACACCTCCACGGGACTGGCACTGCTGACCCACCTGTGGGTCCCTCCCTGCCCCATCCGTCTGCTCCAGGGGGCCTGCCTTCGCTCTGTGCCCTCAGCATGGTGCCCGCACTGGCAGGTTCTCCGTGGCTCCCAGCTAAATGAGTGCATTATTTCAGTGTTTCCGCCCCACACGTAGCCAGACCCCACCCTGGTGTTCTGAGGGGGATTTGGAAGTGGAGTGTTTCAGCGCAGAATTATGAAGTCAGTGTAGATGAAGTCAGGAACCCTTGCCCCCCCATGCCTGCCCCCAGGGCCTCCTGTCACCCTGCAGCCTAATAACTGCTAACAGCTCCTGCCTGAGGCCGCAGGGGACCTGCATTTTAAATAGCCAGGCCTTTACTGGTGATAAGACTTCACTTCTTTAAGGGTAAATTGCCATCATTATCTAAGCTGAAGCAAGGTTTTAAAGGAGGCAGCCTTCCCCCCTAAAGGTACACCCCATGGGCAGGCCCTTATTACACTAGGGAGTGACACTAACCCATTGGGAAGGCTTGGGACACTTTCCTAACGAGATTTTTTCACTTTAAACCTATAACGACCCTACACAGGCCTGCTATCCATATGTGAGGGTGTCGGGACTACTCTTGAGCATCAGGCCACTGAAAGGCTTCCCTGACCCCACACCCGTCTGTGCCTGGACCTCAGGGGCTGAAGAGCCCGCATCTCACTCTGGGGACACTTCAGGGCCTGGTCATCTCTCATATCAGTAGGGGACAGCCTCCTGACTGGTGGGTCTCACCGGTAGCCAACCCACCAACATACCAGCAAAATTATTTTTAAATGCAGACCTGACTACGTCATTCCTCTGCTCCGTTCCTTCAGTGACTCCCAGGAAGGAAACAGAAACGTCTCCTGAATCTGGCATTCGAGGCTGCAAGAGAAGGGTTCTCTCCTGGGTCCTGGCCTCGTCACCCTCAGATCCTCCCTCCACCCTGACGGACACTGCCATTCTCCAACACCCATGCATACAAAGGACACTCCTGGGAGGC